>NW_028262336.1:63651590-63954621 GCF_047370975.1 Nipponia nippon | reverse complement strand
AGGTTTTGGAGCACTCACGTGCTCAGATATTGGTTTTCATTCTAACTTGGAAATGAAGACCAAGATGCCTGAAGTTACCTGTAAAAGAGAATGAAGACTGCTTATAGAGTTCTAAGGGTATGTATACATAAGGGTATGTGTACCAAGGAGGCTTCCAGACAGGCTGCTGAAAGGTTGACGGGACAGGCTCTGAAGAAATTAGTCTGACGATGCCCATGTTCTGATGGGAAATGATCACAATAGAAATCTTCCCCTTTTGATGTTTTGCCATGTTTCACAGCATTGTCCTCACTTCATGGGTAAACAAAAAAAACTTTTCTAGTTTGGTGATGCACCTGAATTGATTCTTTTACACTAAAAACTATAACCTTCCCTCTCTGGAGGGCTGAAAGACAGGGACTAGCAGGAGCTGTAGATATATCATCCAGGAGGCAAACTACTAATTTAATAATGATGGGCTTGATTATGCTTTGATTTTCTTCAGCCTATTTTCTCTTGAGAAGTGGTTTTGGGGTCCTATCATACCCTGTGGTAGGACCACATTGTCTTCCAGATCCAAGACAGCTGTGAACATGTACAAAACTTTGAGATGAAGTTGGGCCATGCACCAGAAAGCCAGTGATATTCCTGCATTCCACAGGACTCTCACCTTGGAGCCCTAGAGTGTAGCCATTGTTTTCAGCTCCCTGGACATACCTGGCTCACACCTCACTGAGGATTCAGTGTGTGATGGGCGAAACTGGCAGCTAGGGTAGGAAAGAAAGAGTCACATGAAGCTCCCTTTGCTGTCAATGATATACTCTGGCAATAGCTATGCTTCTTTATGAGTTTATAACAGTTAACACAGAGACACACCACTCCATAATTCTGCAGGCCCCTGTAGAGCATGTGGGAGCCTATGAGGCACCGTGACTGGCTGCCCTAAGAGAATGTTAAGATGGCTGGTCTGCTTGGGGGTTGATGTCCTGTCTGCAAATGGAGATGGTACAACACACTTTCTTCTGATTGGTGTGTGCATCCCACCCGCCTAGGTCACTCCTAGGTTACCTATCCATTTCAGTGTTATATTGAGCTCTGGTTAGGGGGCAGCTGAATGGATCACCACCAGTCTTCAGGTTGACCTCCCAAACACCACTTGAGTCACCGAAGCCAGCTATGGTCTCCACAGCTTGAGGCTACAGAAAAGTCATTACAGTCAATGTACAGAAGAGAGTCCTAGAGGCCTTCAGAGCCCAGCAAGGCTGTGAGCCCTCATGGAGAAGCAGGGAGATCATCTGAACCTACAAAGAAAAAAGGCAAAAAGCACCACTTACCTCACAGTCCTAAGAAGTTTGTACTTCCACTCCCTCCATCCCAAACTTTCCTTTGCAAATGACAGTCTAAGTAAAAGCTGAGTACGTGAATACTATTGTCTGATGCCAGCATACCTACTAGGAGACCTTCACTAGTCCAG
Source organism: Nipponia nippon (assembly GCF_047370975.1). Classification (NCBI taxonomy): domain Eukaryota; kingdom Metazoa; phylum Chordata; class Aves; order Pelecaniformes; family Threskiornithidae; genus Nipponia; species Nipponia nippon. The sequence goes on along the minus strand of NW_028262336.1, from coordinate 63,953,168 downwards.
ACATGGTCTATTTCAGGAAGACAGTACTTAGCCTCATGGTTATCCATGTGCCCAGCTGTCCCTACATTTGGAGGGACTGCTTTGCTGTTCAAGGATGTCCCATATGCTCTCTACAGTATTTCCCTGCTGTGGATTCTTCACTGGGGTGTTTTCCTCCAGCAGGGCCAGCTTGTTAATTCAGGTGGGGACAATTAGAAGGAAAATGAACACATTGTTCCTCAGGAACCTCACTGTCAAGTCTCATAGTGGATCCTGAACCCGTAGGCTCTGATTATGGCACCAGCAGTCAGACTCAAATTCAAGAGTCCATTAACATGGATAAGTTATTCATCTGCATGGCAGTACAGCTATGCTCACAGAGCCTCAGCAAACCATTACATACTGCTGCGAGTAACTCAGACTGAATTTTTCTCCAAATCATCATTTGAAAGCTGAGATTAGAATTCAGGAATGCCTGGCTTTAATTCCCCATGATTGAACTACTATACCTGAGGAGGGAATAGAAGAGTAGATGGATAGCAGTGGAAACAATTAGGAAAAAAAAAAAAAGGTGAAAAGCATGGCAAGACCGCAGTAAAAGCCAGGAAGAAGTGGTCTTAGCAGATGTGTTTCTGATGTAATTTCAAGTCCCTGGAAAAATCCAAGTCCTCCAGTGAAGGAATCTTTCCCCAGAAGTGGCTCTGCTCACAGAAGCAGGATGCCCTTTGGTCAAGCTTCTCATCTGTGTATCCAAACACCATTATGGTTCAGTGAATGCAGCTAGTAACGCAGCTTGCTCATCACTGGAGTAAGACAAACACGGGTGGGAGGAGAAGGCACAACCTGACAAAGGGACAAATCTCATCATGTCTGGGTAATTCTCAGGACCATCTGGCTGGTGCACAGAGGTCCCATTTGTTGGGAAGGGTATGTACTCAGCTCCAACAGAGTATGATACAGCAGTCATCTCTCCACAGGGTTCAAAGAGAGGCACTAAGCTTGGCATGCTTCTGGGCCAAATATCAAATGATGGGCAACAATAGAAAAGAGGAAAATATTGCAGCCTAAAGTGGATACAACAGGACAAAGACTTTAGGGAAATTATCACCCCCACTCTGACTTTTTGTCTAGGTGAACTAGTAAAATTGTCTGTATTTTTCCTCCAAGTGAAGCTGTTAATGCAAAATTACTTAACTACTGGCAAGAATTTTTTGTATGTTTGAATTCAAAGGAAAAAATCTAACCGCACCATTATTTACTGAAATCCATTAAAAAAAAAAAAAATCCAGTCTAGGGTCTCTTTCTAAGGTTCTCAGCTAAAGTAGCTTCCACCCCAGAACACAGCAAGCCTTTGGACCTTCAGTGAATTGACAACAGAGGTTATATATATATATACACTTCAGTATTCCTAAAAGACTTCAAAAACTTTTCACAGTTGAACTTTTTATTCATGTTTTCACAGTTGAACTTTTTATTCCTGTTGTTAATCTTGATCAATTTTCATTTGAGAAGGTACTTGCAAAACTCTCTTGAGACTCAAAAACCACAGTAATTATATTACAATAATCTTCAGTACATGAATTCAAACAGAATGGAAACTCCCTAGTCAAAGAATGATAATGCAGTTATCTCCTTGCTTTTTTTTGTCTAAGCACATTGATCATCCTAATTACAGTCTACCGGGGAAATAAAGGTTTTGCATTCCCCTTGAAAAAAAAAAAAACCAAACAAAAATGAGTTCTCAGTAGACAAAGCAGACTGAAGGCATAGGATGCAATCTGTTCTTTTGTGCCTCAGCATCAATGGACTTGTATTGACAGGGAGCATCAAGATGGAAGATCAGCTCCAAACCATTTAGCATTGCTTGGCAGTCCAAACCAATGGGATACAGGCTGCACAGCAGAAGACATGGGTGGAAGAAACTCATCCCAGTTTGTCCTTCTCTTTCTAGGTGCAGTTTAAGAAGTCAGCAGAAGCTCAGTGCAGTAGAGCACCAGCAATTGCAGTGGTGGTGCTGAATGTTTTCTGCAACCATCACCTGAAGGCTAGGCCTACAGAGGGGGTCTGGCTGCAGTTTTGAGCTCCCATAAATGGGTTTTGGAAAATACTCATGCCTGTTTTTGTTCCTGCCATATCTGAACCTTCCAGCTCCTCCGTGGTATCTGTAACAACGAAAGAGTTGGTGAGTCTCCCTCCTGGCAGAGAAAAGTATATGTAGGACAGGCACATCACTGGCTCAAGAGAAAGTTAGCTATATTCAAATGACACGTATTTCTTTATCTGTGTGACAGGGACTCCCTAAAATTTTCAGAGGGAGCCTGAGAGAAATTTTAAAGCCTCTCCACTCCTTCTGGATGGCCACCATGGGCACCAAGATCGCCTGAAACACTTGAACATCTGCACTGAGTCACATAAGACGATGGTCATCACCAACACACATAGAGAGATGTGACTGAGAACCTATAACCCTTAAAAAAAATGAGTACAGCTTTGCAGGAACCACCATTTCATGTATGAGAGAATAAATGTCAGCCTTCTGCAAGTAAACTTTCCCTTTTGAGGCTTTCTTTTAAGACTGGGGTTTGAGCACTCCTAAAACAAATGCAGGAGAAGCTTAGTCCTGTGAGTAGAAGGGAGTTGGACTCGATGATCCTTATGGGTCCCTTCTAACATGAGATATTCTATGATTCTATGAAAAAAATAAACACCATTGCTTACTTTTGCATAGAAAACAGGTGGAAATGAAAGGCTTCATCAGAACTTAGCAGACCAGATTCATAACTCTTCTGACCTCAGGGAAGAAACTGGGTTTTTACTACCAGTCATTAACTGTTGTTTGTATTTTGATAATATTACATCCCATGGGAGCTGAGTCACTGAAAACAAGATCTTGCTTCTCCTGAAAATTTTATGAACTTTTCAGTGGACTGCTGCTAAATTTTGCAGGTTTGCAGTGAAAGTTGATATTGGGGAGCAAAGCAGCAAAATGAGTTAATATGTGCCAGAGATATGAAAGCAATACAAGAGCTTTTGGAAGCTTACCAGAGGCAAGAAAGCAGGTCTACTCATAAATAAGGAAGACATGAAATTAATAATGTTTCAAAAGTGACTGAGATAACTTACAGTGGTATCAAGCCTGTCATCAGTAAGAATATACATCAAAAAGGTTGAAATATTAGGAACAGAGAAAAACTACTCAAATACCTTGGAAAATATGAATGCATACAATCCAGCTGGTCTTGATCATATCTTAGGGCAATCACCTCCCAGAGTTATATAAGCTGTAGGCTTCACCTACACTTGAAAGTTACAGCAATAAAATTGATGATGTGGCCCCATAACTGAGCGTGATTGAATTACTGCAGGTAAGCAAGTTACTGCATGCCAGCTGAGCCATGGTAACTAGCTCTGCGTGCTCGCAACTAAGTAATGTCTATTCACTTTCACTAACAACATAAAACCAATTTACAGAAAATAAAGCAAAAACGCAGGTGCTCTTATTCCAGTTTGAGTGGCATATTTCACTTTGACATAAGCAGATTCACAGTTTGTCTCAGGTAAACTAAAATGTTGATATAAGTTGGGAGGTATAAAAAGCTAAGGTTAAGCTAAGATAAAAGTAATTTACTCAACAACTGGATAAAAGTAAATACTATAGCGACCTTCAGACAAGGAAGGAATACTCTTTGGAAATACTCTGTAAAAAAGAACTTTTTAGGAATTAAGGGAAGGGAAAAAATATTATGCAAGAAACAGCTCACAGGACAGGATTCTTCCACTTTTATTTCATGAGTAGCTCCTCATTTTTTAATTGATCTTCTTGCTATTCACTCAGCAAATTGTGGAATAAAACATTTTTCAAAGTCAGTAGATGAATCAAAATATGGCTCCAGTGATCCTCATGCTAGACCATACATGAACTGCTGAAGAACAAATACTGGCCAGAAAACTTGTTTTGTTAGGAGTGCTAAAATTAACATAAGGAGTACAGCAGATATTTGTAAATTTACTTTGGTATTAAGCATCCATATTATCTAGGAAAAAAGTTTAAATTGACTCTGGATAGAAGATACCATCTGGATTGAAAACTTGGAAAGAGATTTTAAATGCCAGAATGAGTTTCAGGAGCACTGTATTTGTACACTACTGATGTTAGACAAGTTTCTTCTTAAAACGAGCACTTTATTAATGAGCGAGTAAACAGCACATTATTGAAAGCCTGCAGGTCATACTACACAGAGCTTTATACTACTGTAACTAAATCAAGTACTAGCTTGCGACCATAAAGTACGGAGATAGAACAAAAGGGATTTAGAGAGATTTAAAAAGCAGATTCAATTGAAGACTACCCCTACTAATCTAGCACACGTTCAGGATGAAGAGAATAAAAAACAGAGGCAACAATGCTGAAAGGTACAGAAAGATGACAGAAAACTGCATGCATGCATTTGAAATGTGAGACTGCAGCTGAAAAGGCCAATATAAATTGATGCTGTATACGCAAGTGCTTGGTACACAGCATGGGGTATGACTGGCTTTGTGCTCTCATGCAGTGACTTGAAGGTATCATACCCACTTTGTGCATCCTAAGAGGAAAAGGATGCCAACAAGTTTTAGGAAGCAGAAACACAGGTTATGAAATGAAGGATATAGGAATGTTTAAGGCATATCATTTAATGAAACAATGAAAAACCAGGGAAGAGAGGGAAAGAAGGGTAATAAATGGCAACTCCTTAAAGGCAGTAGAAGCCTAAAGAAGGCAAATGGAGCTAAGAAATGGAAAAAAAAAAAAAAAAAACAACCAAACAGATTAGATATTAGGAATATAAAATGGTAAATGAGCTTTTTTTTCTTTTATTTTTTACCTTCTGGAATAATGTGCAGACAATCAAAGTTCTTTGACTTGTTATTTTCCAGACTGGAGGCCAAAGTCATCAGAAGGTCTTTGGTATGAGCCACATATTGGCAGTGAGCAGGTTAATAGGATCTAACAAATCTTCATTTTTTCATTAATTTTACATGGGGTTTTTCTCACTCTGTACCAAAGTTTCCTCAGAGATCCAGTTATGAGATATATAAAATGAAAAAACTGCTTATATTTTTTCTGGATAACCATGGTTCTGTGGATATACATTGCCTGATCTATAGAGTCTTTCCTTTGTGGGAGAGTGATGTTTCCAATTGGTTGCATAAAAAGCAGGTCCTTTCCTCTCTTTTTCTTGCCAGCAGGTTTAGAAGGAGTAAATGTTCCAAATCCACATTTCATTAGCTTGTCCTTCTTCAGCAGTTCTTTCAGGATCTCAAACCACCATTTCTTGTGCCTATTGCAAAGACAGGAGTTTCTCCATAGTAACATTTGTGTAACTAAGATCGATTTTCTTCTTTGCTAGTTTTCCCCAAACTCAACCAATCTGTCCAAAATCTCACACACATATTTTTCTAGTAGACCGTACTTTTAAAAAAGTTATAGAGGAAGTCAACCAGGTTATTTATTAGGAGCTGTAGCTTGGAAAAAAATCAGGAGGACTGCAGTCTTTGAAAAAAATGAAAAAAATTTTTGAAGGATGAGTGTATCTCCAAAATTACAGCGTATAAGCCCAGAGCCTGTTTGATTCAGCAAAGTCTAAGCAAGATCTCGTGCCTCTGGCTGTGTAAAAATAGTTGAGAAGTCATTTTTCAAAGTTAAACAGTCCAGATTTTTATGAAGGTGTCTCCAGTGAAACAGGTTAGGAATGACATCATTGTGTGCTGTGTGTTATGGTTGCTCTCAGAAAGGGTGTGCGATTGTGAAGGTAGAGGGCAGGCCCTCCAGAGCAGACTAGCTGAAACCAACAGACTTTTCAGATGCTGCGCTGAATGCAAGTTTCAGAATTTCCCATTGTAAAAATGAAAAGAAATTATTTTCAAAGTTTCTCACTGAGTAAAATGACATTTTGAAATTGTTCTGGTTTTGCTTCATTCAATATCTTTTTACTACTTCCCCTCTATTATTCAAGTTGTGGGATTTTTTTCTTATTTTATAACTATTGAGGAGAGTTGTGATTAACACCCCTCATTTTTTTTTTTCCTGGATCTAAAGATCTTAGCTGCTCAGTAATAAGTACCTTGACCAAGTTATGTTTTTTATTTCACCAGCTATGGGGATGGGCATCAGTTCCACATTACAATACCTACAGGTAGTGTCGGCAGTGTCAGCATGTACACTGCAGAGCTCAAGGCACTGCTGACACTGAGGTCTCTGGTGCATTTGAAGTGCCCTGCAGTATCTGAGCAATCTGCACGGGGCAGGCAGTGAGGACACAACACCTAGGGGAGAGCTGGGCAGTTGTGAAGTAGCAGCCCAGGCCATCTGGGAGGCTCCAGGGCACCAAGTGACCATAGGTGCTACATTTAGCCAGTGGGATTGCTCTCCAGGCTCTGTTGACTGCATTGAATCCTTTGGAAGCTTGGACATTTGATGCACATATAGAAACTTAAATTTAGGTGTCTTAATCTGGAAATGAATCCCACCTAAAAGGCAGGATCCTGATGCCTAACTTTAGGCACCTTGTGCCATATGAGCTGTTCTGGCATGTCTAAGACACTCTCGTGGAGTAAGCAGGGTGCACAAAGACACACACTTAGCTCAGACCACAGCGGAAAGACAACTGAAGATCAAGTGGGATCCCTAAGATGTCTCATATGGCACTAGATGTCTAAATTTAGTCAGCTGAATCCACCCTGGGTGTCTATGATACCTGAATAATTTTTTTCAATCTTCTTTTCTACTTAACAAAAGGTATCAGACACCTTGGATTTACTTCAGTAGTCCAATGCTATCTGAGATGACCAGACTGTCCCACCTGACCTGCCACTCCAGTGGGAAACAGATCTCCATATGGATGTGTTAGATACCCTTGCTTACCTCAGATGACAAAGGATGCCTATATCATTGACTGAATGAAGTCCTCCTGGAGTGCATTTCTTCTTGTCCTAAGGTTGAGGTCTAAAACAAACTGGAGGAATTACACTTCAGCAGTGCCTAGTTTCTCTGACTTGACTATGAGGGGATTTTTCATCAACTCTAACCCTCTAACACCTGAGATGAATCTCACTTAGAGTGCCAGACAATACTTAAGTAGCTGCTGCTCTTAAAGATTAAAACAATGTATTTTTTTTTAGTTATGATGTTCTCCAGGTCAGAGTTTGCAATGTGTAGTGCAAAATGCATTATGAAAAATACAAAATGCAAAATCAATGACACCACAAAATGATATAAAAATATACAAGTCAAAACAGCTCTATATCATAACATTAAAAATTAACATTTAGAATTTTGAAATCTCTAAATTTTCCAAAATAAAAATGTCAAAACACTTTCTTTTTTAATTTCTCCACAGTAACTTTTGCAAAATTATTATCAAGAAATGTTTTGAAAATGCATTTTTGACAGCTCCACATTTTGAAGAAAGTAAAATAACATGATGCAAAAGAACTACCAATATGGCATTCCTGTCAGCTCCCCAGTATCATGCTGCATAGCTCTGTCTACAAGCTACAGAGTAATTGAGACTCAGCTGCCATGATTGGTAGGTGGGTGGTTATTGTTGATTTCACCGGTTCTCATTTTTCTTTTAATGAACATGAGCAGTAGTTTTGATATGTCATGATATATCTCCTGCTTATGGGTACATCAGGGAAATCAAAGATTAGCATAACTGTCAGCAGGAAGTTTGGAGGAGGCGATCATGATGAGGAAATACAACATTCAGAATAGTAAAGTGGACGTACCAGTGAAATTTTCAAATGTGTTTAATTATTGGCCTACAATGCTCACACTGGAGTAAGTAGTAAATATCCTACTTGTTTCAAGAGCCAGAGTGTTACATGCTTTGGAAAAAACCCCTATCCTATTGGAAGAGATGGAGAGAGAATGAGAGGCCTAAGTCTGAGGTCGTTTGACTTCAGAAGTTGAGGGAATGGGTTTATTTTTGAAGGCTGTTCCAAGAATTTCCTACTCAGGAAACACATAGGTAGAAGAAGATGGAAATTTCTTCTCAGCACTGAAATTTCCCTTTGAATTATGGTGGCTTAGATCTGAAGACTCACTTCAGCTCAGAACCAATAGTAAAATTCAGCTGCAGTGTTTTGAAATGCCTTGCAATGCAGTAGATGAACACTTACTGTGTAGCCAATGGACTGCAGAAGATGTGTGTTCCCATAGATATGTTGCTCTGAGTTGTTCAGTTAGTAAGCTAGAAAATTCATTGAAGAGGACACTGCAAAGCATTCAAGCTTGAACTCCACCCTGCTCCCTGGCTCCGTCTCCCTCCCTCATCCCAAGTGATGCATCTCTGCAGGGGACTGGCATTCTTCTTAGACGGATTTCCTTCAAGGTTGGTATGACAGGAGCTTGATATGTATCAGGGTAACTGGGCATTTTGTTTCATTTTCTTTTAAGAAGTTTCAAAGATGGCTGCTGACTAGAGATCAAGCTTTAAATTTTGTTCTTTTCTTTCTCTGCAAAGAAAGCTTATGCACTCTTACCTCTTGCTGGGACACGTTTGTATTCTCAAATTGCCTGCGCTGAGGTTTTTCATGCTCCAGTAATGACATCCAGCTTCTCGCTCCTTAACCGCTTTCCAGTGAGACTACCAATAGAGCCGTCCATATTTATGAGTTATTTGTCTTGATTTCTCCCCACTTACTCTAGACAACAATTATTTGTACTGGAACAAGTTGTGGCTTTGGAATGTATTTTAACACAGTAGACAAAATAAGGACTCGAGACTTCTAGTTTTGAGGTCAATGGCAAAACTCACCAAGCAGAAGCAGAATGAGACCCTAAAGCCCAAAGGTAATAGGACAAGAGCTAGCTAAAGACAGCAGTGTCCATTAATTACTGAACCTCCATCCCCTTTCTCACCTCAATAGTATCAAAAGACTAGTACAGACATCTAAATTAAAAATAAATAGTCTATAGTTCAAGGCATTCTTGATGCTGAAGACTATCTCTAGGGATACAGGCTGGGATACATACATATAGGCTGATAATTTGGTGAATGTTCAATATAAATTAGAACCATCTTTCTGCATTAGGCAAACACAGACAACGTTCTCAGGACATCATTTCCTCATCTGCAGCACGAGTGACGACATCCCTGTCACCTTTATGATGTTTGCTCAGCCAGCCCTGAGCTTGGCACCCAATTCTGCCCCTCCAACCAGATGGCAGGGAACATGACTGCCGCGCCTCAGTGGGTGATGGAATTTCTTGTTTCTGTGTCAGCTCTGTCTTTTGTATGGTGAGTGGGGATGGAGATGGGAAAAATACTTATCAGTAAGACTCCCTGTCCAAATGATGTGTAAACATCCTCATCAAAACACCACTTAGTTTTATGCCAGTCAGAGGCAGCTGACAGTGGTAGCAAATCAGTTCAACTGCTAAGAAGGAGAAATAACATTTAAAAATAGAATTGTCAGGTGAGGGCAGAAATATTTCCTTCCTATGTAGGCTGTGAGATTCAAGCATTTCACATAAATATACCTAACTCGTAAGAATTCCAGTAAATATGGCATTCCATTGCCTTGAACAGGGCGCAGTCTTCCTGTTAATGGACAACATGGGCCCCATGACTTCTCAGGCTTTGTCTGGACTTTGCTTGGCCTTCCTGGAAATTTATTTTAGCTAGTAACAGCAATTATTTAAATAACCTACTTTGTTTTGGCTTTTGCTTTGTGTGGTACAGCTCTCTGGCATAACACTTAATGCTATATGTGTATTTATAATACCATCTACTAATAGTAAAAATAAATAGTTCTTTCATGCAGAATGATATTTGATCCTAGAAAGAAATGCAGCTTGGAGGACTGTAGGCATGGGATGACAGTAGAGGCCTTGAAAGCATAGTTAAAGGATGTGGCCCCAGGGCTATAAGTAGCTCACCAGTGGTCAATTACTAGTCATCAGAGGAGTGCAACCTTGAGAGCTGGGTAAAGTGGTTTCAGAAGTAACTTCTATCTGATGTCTCTAAATTGTGGTATGGATAGTCAATTCAGATGTAACATGGGCTTGCAGACCAATGAAGAAAGAGAAGGGGTTAAAGGTTGTTGGCAAACATAAAAAATGACCCCAAATGGGTCCAAAGTTGAGGAGGAAGAAATGATCAATGTTGCACTCCAACTGGAGAAGGACTCGCTTGCCCACCCCCAGAAGCCAGCAACCTCAGGGCCCTTGGGGGCAGTGGGAGGGTGGGTACCACAGAGGGGCAGATACTAGAAAGTTTGTGTATATATCATTTAATGCTATGCAATTTGAACTATTAGTGTTAGTATCATCATAACCGGACTGATAATTCTTTGACTAGACTGTTAAGACTAATTAGAATAACGATAAATTCTTGGCTTTGCCTGCATGATGTGTTCATTTTGCCTATAAAAACACTTTGAGCATAACAAGTTAGTGAAAATTCAAGCAAGCTATTCTGTAACTTGGATGCAACAAGCTGCTAACACCATGTATCCCAGAAGGTCTCAAGCACCTTTAATACATTTAAGGATTGCAGCCTTCTGCTGCCCTTCTGCTGGTTTCACCATGGCAGGATGTTGCAATTTGTTCAACATGAAGTTGGCAAGAGAGAAATAGAAAGTGTCAGAACTGTAAGCAAGAAGAACAAGCAAGAGACTGGATGAGAACCTTATCTCAGTTGCCACTGTCCTTAGACAAACATCTTTTGCAGGGTAATGCAAATAGAGCAGAAGTATGGATGATTGGTGAAGGCCTACCGCATCATGCTGATCTCAGGATGGGGTTGCTGATACTGTGTGTTCAAGACCAGCATGTGTTCCAGCTACATGTTGCTGTGCAGCAAGCAGTGAGGCTCTGGAGGAGTAGGGCCACTGCAATGAGCTAGCATTGACTGTGGAGCAGCAATAAGTTCATTTCTGGGTCTTTACCTGGTCCAGTACTGTGTGAATAAGCTTCTCAAGAGGCTGGCCAGGCTCAATTCTTTCTATCATGTGCCCAGTGGTTTATCTTTGGTGAGTCCACTGTGTGTCTTATTGCTATGAGGTGCACAACACCATGTGCCATGCCTGGCTGAATGTGTTCCACAACACTCTGGACCTCATTTAGGAAGAGCATCCTGCTCAGGTCTGTTAGAATGTTTGTAGGAGAAATGGTCTGACCCTGCTGCCAGGGAGAAAGAAGGGGAGTAGAAGGCCACAACCATTATAAAAGTGAAGGGCCAAAGCCCTGCTAAAAGTAGTGGGAAATTTATTTCAGAAATCCGGAGTCTTCCTCTTATTAAAAAATATCCCCCTATTCTTGTACACAAGGTTGGTGCAGAGGGTGTGATGATACTCTAAGCTGAATGGCAGTGTTTATTCCCTATACAGTAACAGATGGTGTCTGATCCATGGATCCCTGCCAGGAGTTCATCAGCTATGTGTTTGGGTAGCTCAAGTTGCTGTCTGTGAGATCAGTTCGTTGGCAGAGTGAAGAGCAACATCATCACCATGGCCTGCTGTACATTTCACAAGCTGCTAGTGACTGATTTGGCTGAAGGTAGGCCAGGTGCTCCACTGGTCCCCACCTAGCCTTAGGCAGTTTTGAGGGATTGCTTAAGCAACAACAGCCTCTGGGGAAGGAAGGGACACATGAAATGCATCTGCATGTAAGTGCAATGCAATACACGTTCCACAAACACCATGGTGTCTCTGCCTTGTCCACAGACTCTCCATCTAAAACCCTTTTTTTGATCCATCTCCCCTTCCCCTGTCCTCTCAGAAGAGAACAGACTCCTCTCTTGATCATCCTAAGGCCAACAGCAAAATGTTCAAGCTAACCAGCTTACAATAGAGGTCCTTAATCTCTTCCCTTGGCTAAAGTAACTTCTTTTGTAAGAAACATTATCTGTGACGAGGGCGTACAGGTAACTCTTACTCCATGCTAAGAACCATCTATTTCTTTCCCTTCCAAACAGTAAACACACCAAAGTGTTGTGGAGGAAGAGATACATGTGACACTTGCCACCCAGGGCTCCCTGGAATGAGACCTGTCTTGGGATACCTCCTCAGACAGGCATAACTCCTGAATGGGTGAATCTTGCAGTCCGCTTCAGTTGTAAGGGCAACAGGGACAAGAGTATTCTCATCAAGGAACTGGACTGCTAGTGGAGGATAATCTACTTAATTGTGGTCCAGTGCAAGCATAGTCATAATATAAATTATGAGAAAGCTACTATTCTTTCAAAAAGAAGTAAATTGGCAGAAGGGTACATCAGTCAGCCAGGCCACAGGTAACAGCTAGGTTAAACAAGATATTTGTCCCACTGGAGGGATAAAAAAGCTCAGAAAAGGTTTGGTTTGGTTTGGTTTGGTTTGGTTTGGTTTGGTTTGGTTTGGCTTTTCTTTTTAAATAGAAGCCCACCCCTTTTTCACAGGAGACTTCTAAGATTATTTCTCTATTTTAGTTGAGCTTCGAATAAAGATCATTCTTGTTAGGATTAGCTTGGTCTTTATGTCCACAGGGATAACTGATTGCCAGACAGGCTGTCCTTGATTAGTGAGGCCAGCTCATATTAGTCATAGTCACAGTCATAGTCAGCTGGGGCTGCTGCAGCATCATCTAGAATCCACTCAGAACATTCACTCAGAATAGCAACAATTCTGCACACCCGCGCTGGCTTTCTGCACGGGAAGCAAAGACAGAGCCTCTGTATTTCTGAGAAAAGACCTGTACTGAAACTAGCAGTGGCACAAAAGACCTCTGTGCCCTAGACAGATGCGTATGCGGGGCCAAGTACTACTCAAAACTGGAGGGAGAAACACATTCCTGAGTATGATATCTGATGCATTTATTCATCAAACAATCACTGGAAGAGCTGAAGCAGTGTTATTTTAGATGTGGTTTTCAAGAGTCGTGAGAATGTCATAGAAGGTCATGGAGGATAGTCTTGGATTAAGTGACAATAGCTTTTCTTAAGAGAGCAAACTTTGGTAAACTAGGAATACTAATTAGGAAATTCAAATGATCTGAGAAATCAGGGACTTGAATGCTGAAGTGACTTAGGATTTATTCAGATCAAAGTCACTAAAAACTGTCAGGAATGTGCATGACAAGCAAGCTTCAGGTTTCCTTGCATTAGTAATCTCCCCCTCCTTCCCAAGAGAGGTATTAGGAAGAAGCACAGAGCTTGGAAGGAGTGAAAAAAGCTAGATCAGTTCAGGCTATGACTATATTACTTGCCTGGGAGCACTTCCAAGTTCCTTGGTCTGGGTGTATGCTTCTGATATATCCCAAATCCCATCCCTTCTTCTTCCTCCAAACGCACTCTGATTACTATGATGAGGCAAGCTTTAAGAAATATTTGATCTGAATCACTGGAGGATCAGGATCCTTGAACAAATTGCAGGTAAGTCTGTACATGGCCAAAGAAAGCTGGAATCAGGTAGTATGTTGATGCAGCAAGAATTTGCCATGGTGGAGGCAAGTTAGCTTTGGTTTACAATACTAAAACAAGAAACAGAAGATTATTCAGCTATCTGACAGGGAAAACAAGAAGAGAAATAAGACAATAATGCAATACGGATACATGGAAAATAGTTAGGAATGTTCTTGATTTACCCTTGATAACATATGCCACAGTGGTAAGCAGGGATGCAAAGCCAATGACCGCTGGAGACAGAGCAGTCAGAATGAGGACAGGAAAATGGAAGTCATCACAAGCAAACTGAAGTGACAATCAGACTATGTTGGCAACTGCAGTGCAAAGATTTTTTAACTGATATACCAGCTTGGCCAATAAGTAGTCTAACAATGCTTTCAGGACAATGAACTCATGTTCTGATAGAAGGAAGCAGGGGTTTTGGGAAGAGGTGTGGTGAAAGCACTGCTTTTTTTAAACCCCATCTGACTGCCAGCACTGGCTTAAAATGCCCTCATGTTGCACTTCCAAGTCAAGGGTGGGGGGAGGTTACTCTCAGTTGGCTCAGGGGTGCTCATCCCAAGGGCAGACACTGCCTTAATAAGCTGACTGAAGTCAGCAGAGACTGTGATATTAGATAATCTCTATTACTGAAACTGGTAAGAAAGTACTACAAACTGAAGCACAACACCTGAACATTTGACATTGAAAGACTCAGGAACAGATGGATATGAATTGACTGTGAATAGGCAGAGGCTTGAAAGATTTTTAGACATCAAGGCAGAGCCATTCTAAAGCAACCTTCCAAAACGATATAGGGAAAAAAAAAAAAAAAAAGCTAGCTAATTTGCAGAGGAGACTTGGCTGGATTATGAATGAGTCCATAAGGAAGTAACTAGGGAGAGAAAGAAAGGTAATGCAGAATTTACTGGAAGCTTTTTCTTCTTTATGTGCAGTTTCTTGTAGGCTCATCTTGGATGATATTCCTGCAAAGGAAACAGTTCAGTTTGACCTGGGCTGTTCTGCACAACAGGAATAAGCCAAGAATAGTTCCAGCTCGGGATTGGGAAGCGCTCAAGGATGATACAAGAGTCAATTGACAGCCTAAGGAGATTTCCACAGATTTCCATTCCTTTTGTCTGTATATTTTTCAGATTATTAGAGTTGGAAAAATACTTGCTTCCTTTCTCATGAGATGTGAAAACCGGTGATATGCTTTGAAAAAAAAGCCTTTGTGGGGGTCGCTATGTTAAGGTCACAAGTGCTACAAATCACTTTGGCTTCACCATGGCAAGTTGATTGTCTGATGTTACTTGCATTGGTCTTCACAAGTTTGCTTCCTAGGCAGATCCAGGCAAAGAGACAGAAGGTAGGAGGCGATTCAGGCTCCTCTCACAGCCCCCGGTCCTCTCTGGCTTCCTGGGCCTGGTCCTTGCGCATGGACACCTGAAGAAAGCCTAAGAAAAGAGCAGTTTGGTGGTGGTTGTGGAGAGTGGAGTTGAAGTAGCCCATTTCCATAAATATTTGATAAGTACACTTGTGTATTTAAAACAATTCATTTTAGCTACTGCTGTAGCTTATGCTGGAGGGGCTAATGGATTTGCTAAAGAGACAACAGTAACAATAAAGATCTGAATGGTATTGTCATAAGTGATAGCTGTTCATCGGGTGACCCTTTATTTCACAAGACAGCATCTCTATTGACCATGTTGCTTCATGGGTGTGACCTTGGTTGCTTCCCAATGTATTATGCATGAGGTAGATATCCCAAAGTCCCCTTTGCAGACAGGCTAGAGAAATTGACTTTCGCACTAGAGCCTTGTAATGAACTCTCAGCTCACATCATCACCAAAATATTAATATTGGAATTTACTTTCTATTATGACAGGAGGCACTCTCACCTATATGAACCCAGCCATCTCCCACATATTCTAAACTGAATCAAAGTGGTGTAGGGCCTGTGAGCATCCCCTTTTGCAGTCAAAGACAGGTTTCCATTTCAGCCAGTCAAAAAACAGTTCTTGTTCTCATTTTTAATCTGCTGATGAGTAAGAAACAAAGTATAACACATGTTGGAAGTTAACCTGTTGTCATAGTTTAACCCCAGCCGGCAACTAAGCACCACACAGCCGCTTGCGCATTCCCCCGTAGTGGGAAGGGGTAGAGGATCAGAAGAGTAAAAGTGAGAAAACTTGTGAGTTGAGATAATGACAGTCTAATAAGTAAAGAAGAATCCACGCACACAAGCAAAGAAAAGCAAGGAATTAATTCACTACTTCCCGGGGTATACCTGCCGCGGCATAGACTTATCCCCAGCCAGAGTAGCTTTGAGGTGCACCTGTTCCAGCATGGCCTTCTTCATGGGCTACAATGCCTTCAGAGATATACCTGCTCCAGCATGGCCTTACCCACAACCACAGTCCCTTCAGAAGTAAACCTGCTCAACATGGCTTTACTCATGGCTGCAATCCCTCCAGGGGTGTACCAGCTCTGTCATGGGCTTATCCATGCCCACATGCTTTGAATTGTTCCAGCATGACCTCATGCACAGCCACTGATGCTTCCAGGTGTACCTTCTCCAGCATGGACATATTCTTGGGCCACAATCCCTTCAGAGGCATACCTGCTGTGGCACAGACATAACCATGGCCACAGAGGCTTCGAGATGTACCTGCTCTGGTGTGGGCTTATCCATGTCCACAGATGCTTTGGGATGTCCTGCTCCTGCATGGACTCATCCACAGGTCACAGTCCCTTCAACTTGAGTTCACACTGGAGTTCCAGCCCGTCCAGTACAGCAGCACAGAAACAGCAACGATGCCCTGGTCATCTGCCAGCCCAGGTGCATGGCCATTGTTCTTATTAAAATGTTCCCAGGCACAGCAGAGTAAGATAATAAGCAGTACAGCAGTACAGCAAGCAGCAAAAGCAAAAAGCAGCCACTAACAAGCACTGGAGTCTAATATACAGTAAGGCAACCAAGCCCCGTGGCATGCACAGGAGCCTGCCGATGAATAACTAAACAGCAATAACAGCTGTAAATTTGATCTAGCAGATTCCAATCAAATCTGTCGTTATCTCAAACACTTGGAGCCCCATGTTGGGTGCCAAAAAGACTGTCATGGTTTAACCCCAGCTGGCAACTAAGCACCACAGACACTTGTTCACTCCGCCCCTGGTGGGATGGGGGAGAGAATCAGAAGGGTAAAAGCGAGAAAATTCGTGGGTTGAGATAAAGACAGTCTAATAGGTAAAGCAAAAGCCACACATGCAAGCAAAGAAAAGCAAGGAATTCATTCACTGCTTCCCATCGGCAAGCAGGTGTTCAGCCATCTCCAGGAAAGCAGGGCACCATCATGCGTAACTGTTACTTGGAAAGGCAAATGCCATAACTTTGCACGTCCCCTCTTCCTTCTTCTTCCCCCAACTTTATATGCTGAGCATGATGTCATATGATATGGAATATCCCTTTGGTCAGTTGGAGTCAGCTGTCCCAGCTGTGTCCCCTCCCTACTTCTTGTGCACCCCCAGCCTCCTGGCTGGTGGGGTGGTGTGAGAAGCAGAAAAGGCCTTGACTCTGGGTAAGCACTGCTCAGCAGTAAATAAAACATCCCTGTGTTATCAACACTGTTTCCAGCACAAATCCAGAACATAGCCCCATACTAGCTACTATAAAGAAAATTAATTCTATCCCAGCCAAAACCAACACACCTGTGAAATAAGGATTATATATTTGGGGTAAAGTCATAGAATAATTGATTACACTGTGTTGTGGTTTAACCCCAGCCAGCAACTAAGCACCACACAGCCGCTCACTCACTCCGCCCCAGTGGGATGGGGGAGAGAATCGGAAGAGTAAAAGTGAGAAAACTCATGGGTTGAGATAAAGACAGTTTAATGGGTAAATCAAAAGCCGCCCGTGCAAGCAAAGCAAAAGCAAGGAATTCATTCACTACTTCCCATTGGTGGTGTTCAGCCACCTCTAGGAAAGCAGGGCTCCATCACGCGTAACGGTTACTTGGGAAGACAAACGCCATCATGCCCAATGTCCCCACCTTCCTTCTTCTTCCCCCAGCTTATATACTGAGCATGATGTCATATGGTATGGAATAGCCCTTTGGCCAGTCTGGGTCAGCTGTCCTAGCTATGCTCCCTCCCAGCTTCTTATGCACCTGGCAGAGCACGAGAAGCTGAAAAGTCCTTGACTAGTGTAAACTCTGCTCAGCAAGAACCAAAACATCAGTGCGTTATCAACATTATTCTCATCCTAAATCCAAAACACAGCGCTCTACCAGCTACTAAGATGAAAACTAACTCTATCCCAGCTGAAACCAGGACACACTGACATTCTCAGTATGTTGCACCTCAGTGGGACAGTCAGTAAAGTCTCTCACTCCTGCACTAATCTCTTGTAGCATCACGCCAACAGACAATGAACTTGAGGCTATTGCTTACTCTGAGCTACAATAGCTTTTGAAAACCAATGACATCTCTGGGAATCCATCTCTGCATCCCTGCTGGTATTTGATACATAGCATATGTATATATTAGCAAGCAATAGCCTGAGAGACCCTGACATCCTCCCAAGAGGTTAGCACAAGTATGAGTCTTCAAGCAGTGATGTTTCCTGCTAATTGTAATCCATTCTACTAATTTTCTAGAGTCCTAAGACATTTATTAGTCATGTTTTATAAGAATTTAACCCATCCTGCAGAATACATTACCATATCCTTGCTATAACATTATGTAAGAAACCTGAAAGAAACCCTACAATATTAACTGAGTTTCAAGGATTTGAAAGCAATTTCTGTATAACTCTTTAAGGTTTTATCTTAAGAAAGTGCTTCTAAACATAAAGAAAAGACTCTGGATTTCAAGAGGCTTTCCATGACAGAAAATGCCACCATTTCCGTATGGCTATTCCACAGATTCCTTTAATTCTTTGGTGTAAATTTAAATAATTATTAGGTCTACTAAGACCAGTTTCTGAGAGATGGATCAAGCCTCATATAGATTGCTGTTACTCAACATCTAGATAAGGCTCATACAGGAAAGAAAAATAATCTCCCAGCCACCAGTCCTGCTTTATTCCTTAGAATGATTACAGTCAGTATGAGGGATTGAACTCTTCACAACCTATTGAATTTTACTGTCACACCACCACACCTGAGCTTTACCTATATTATTATAGAGACATCTGTGTGTGCTTTTGCTATGTATCATTATGCAAAGCAGTGATACGCAAACAGTAATTTCCACATCTGCATCTTTGAAGGCTGCTTTGGCTTCTGTCCGTTAGTATTTCATTAACTACACTAGACCGGGGCAGTTCAACAGTTGCAGTGAAAGCTTCAGGAAAGCATGGGGTGAGAAGCTACTCTTTGCTTTAAATCAGAAATCAGAAAGGTGTCCAAGAACAGCAGGAGGGAGTTCTCAACAGCTGGAAATGTTGTCTTTCTGTTCACCCTCACCCCTGTTCATGGGAAATCCCAGAAAAAAAAGTAATATTTCACAAGAAAAACGCTGTTATTTTGGGGACTCTGACTAAATTCAGGCTTTATCATGATAAAGATGGCAAGGAGAGGATATGTCTTTTATTAGACAATTTGATATAGTTAGAAAAAGGACAGAGAATCTTCCAGGTACACCAATACTTTTCAGGTTTGAAACATAAATCCAAATGCCTATGCTTTCCCGACACTTCAGTGGCATAAAGTATTCTCTGTGTAACAGCAGATAGACCTGGAAAGAACCATGAAAGATTGTATTGTTAATGTCCCTACCCAAAGGAAAGTCCAATCATATCAGTAAGAAGCAAACTGTCTGGATGTAGGGGATTCAGCTACCCAGAGCAACTCCTACCTCAGGAGTGAGTGAGAAGAGCAGAATGCCTCATTTCATAAAAAAAAACAAAACCAAAAACAAAAACAAAAAAAACCTTTTAGAGTCAGTTCTGGATGGCAATAAGTGAAGGAACACATCACCGAAGGGATACCATTGGGGTTTGAGCCAAATATAAATGCACGCTGAAATGCAGCTGTTTGGCATAACCTACACACCAAGGACTTTCTTTTTAGGGCAAATTTTAAGGCAACTTTAATATTACCACCACCACCACCTTCTGCTAAAAGCAAAATTCTTCAAATCACAAAGAGTTGATGCGCTAACTACTTATGAAGTGCAGGTATATTTTTTATTCCTATTGGCAGGAGAAGCACAAGAGAAGAAATGCTAGCAGTTTTCTGCTAAGACAAGGAGTTATGCTGGACTGATTAAAAATGGATGTTAAGATTGGCACTGTTAAGTCACATTATCAGGGCTTTATTTGGTGAGACTCTCGAAGTCAGCCAGAGTGAGTGGGCAGCGGGCAGTGGGAGGTGGGCTTCCAAGGTGGATCGGTGGAAGACCAGTGCTTGCTGGAGCAAGTGGGGACAGATTGAGTTTTATAACACATAGCAGCAGCTATGCGATCAGAGCCTGTAGACAGATGAGTGCTCACTGCTCATTCTTATTTCATCCCTCTGGACATTTTCTGCAGATGAAATAACATTAAGCTGGCCAACACCTGTAAATCATGCTGTATTTCACATGTTGGGGGATTAAGGCAGATCTTCTGATAGTGAGTTGGTCTTGAAGCTCTGCAGAGGTATTTTTAACCTACCAGATTCTCTTTTGTAACCCCTATTTTCATCTTCCCACCACCTATCCCCAGCAGTCAGGTTGGAATACCTTAAAGCAGAATAGAGAAAAAAATGGATTTCCTTGAGATTTTCCATTTACTTTACTGAATCTGAGGCCTAAAATAACTCATAGAGGGTGCCTTGCAAAGACCCTTTCACTAGGAGTATTTAATCTTACAATTTGGGCTGAGCCATGCATATACATAAGACATATTTTGAAAAGAGACATTTAAAAAAACCTGAGAGATTCAATATTCAGTTAGTTCATTCCTTTTGTAGCAAACAGCCAAAATTTTGCATAATCACATTTTTAAACTCATAGTTTCTGAAAACAGTGAAAAAAAATTACTGCTTTCTCTAGGGAGATTTTACAGTTAAAAGATAACCTTGACAGAGATAACAGATTTGAATCGATTACCTAGATATACCCTTTTTCTCCTCCTTCCCTGCAGCTTTTAGAGAAATCTGTTGCAGGCAGATTTCAGAGACTCTCAGCCCAGCAAAGAAATTACCAAGGCAACCTTGACACTGATGTCTGGAACTCGGTATGGAGAGAAACAATAAGCACCTTATACCAGTATCCCAAGTCTAAGCCCCATTCAGTATTTCATAGTTCACACAGCAAAATTGGCTTTCCAGTCAGTTGCCTGTATTCTTGTATGCTCGCTGATTTTTTTAAAACTTTTGCTGCTACTCCAGAGATCCTAGCCATTTCTTGAATGCTGTACATCCATAGGCTCTTATTATAAATAAAAATCTTGCCCGTTAATCTCTCAGAAAGATCTTAATTAAAAAAGCCTCCCCCCTCAAAATCTTTAGCTGCTAATCTGCCAGTGCTAGCATTGCAAATAACTGTATTTAATTGGAAATGTGTCTTTTGAATCAATAGAAATGGATGTTTGAATTGAATGCATTCAACTCACCTGCGAGAGGAAGTAGATGCTTTTAAAAAGCAGTCACTAGACCAGCTGAATAGCATTTTGGTTGGTTGTTTCTTCTATGTGAAAGCTACATATTCTTGGTGCAAGAAAGTTATCTTGGAATAAGTTCAAGAAAAGCATTTGTCATGCTATTTAAGAGACTGTATCATAGTTTAGCCAGACTGAAAAAAAAAAAGACACAGAATAAAAATAGTCTTATCAATTCACTTTTTCTGCTTGTATTCGATTCTGGATTATGTATTGCACTTCCTACACCACATTTGGGATGTTTAAGTCCTTCTCAGGAGTGCATGGGGCTATGTGACCACAACACGCCGCTCTTTCACCCGTGTTTTTTATTTCCTTTAAATATGAAATCAAAGAGGAACTTGAAGTAGAAATTTGTGACGGTAGTATTTTATAGGTGCATTTAAATCAAAGCTTAGAATATACAGGACTTTGCTTGAAACAAGAAATTTTTCTTGGGGAGTGCCTCTGGGCCACGGAAGGCACATGTCCACTTGAAACCAAGAGAAGAGGCCAATTTAGCTTTCAAAACATGCTCTTTCCTGGATCTCGTAGTGCCTTTAATAATGTGCTGACATGTTGCCTGCAACCATACATTTTAACTAACATTCAAAAAGTTCACTTCAAGAGAGCTGTACAGTTCAAAGCAATCCATTTCATTTTATCCAGTAAAGCTAAGCTTCAGGAGTATAAAACTCATATGGTGCAAACAGTGAGGTATGATTTTTCTGTTACTTCTTTAAAAACACTACAGGCTAACCCTTATAGCTAAAATGCAATTCTTTCTGCACTCACTACTGTTGACAGGGTACACATATTTCTATTTTCTGCTGTCCTGAAACAAATAAAAGAGAAATCAAAGTTTTTCCTCATGTGTGGATTGCACCCTTGTATAAAATCCTTTCATATAGTAGGTCATTTAAGAAAGCAGCAGACACCCACGTAATATCAACTGATAATTGCTTTCTTCTGAGTGACTCACCCTGCAAAGCAGTGTGCCTTATTGTTGAGACTTCAGTTTTTAATTTTTTTCTCAAGTTGCCCTGGGTGTTCAGAGGTGAACCCAAGAAGTCTGGCTATATACATCGTATGTTGTTTGATGCCATTTATTTTTATGGGATAATGGATGACTTTTCAGGTATCACTGTCATTGCTGTTGATGGCAGGAAACAACTATTTTCTCCTAGCCATCTCTTCTCACTACCTTTTCCATCAGTCTCTCCATTGAGTAATAATCCAGTTATCTTCAGGAACAGGAAAGTTGACAGCTTGCCAGCACAGGTGTGTTGGGACATAGATTGGCATGCGAAGGCTTGGATATTTCTGTCTCAGGATGCAAGTATATATATATGTATGCATGCACATGTGTATGAATATATATTTTTGTGTGTGTGTATGTGTGTTTAAAACACACTGCAAATGGTCCTGCTATGGTGCTCCCACACTGTTCAGGAGGATGCACACAATACAGCAGTGACTGGGACCACTCCCAGGCTACTGGTGGACCACTCAGAGGTCTTCTCTCAGGTGCCAAAGGTGGAAGGGGTTTGCTCATTTGTCTCCCTTGACAGATGGAGTCACTTACCTGCTTTCAGCCCAGAAGCTAGCCCTCTTCAAGCTGCCTGTCAGCCAACCCTCCGGCCCCATGACAGAAGCATCTCTCTGAGGTAAGGTTGAAGAACCCCTCTACCTCTTCCCACCAGCCTGCAGCAGGGCAGAGCTTTCCCTCTTTGATCTTTCCTCTCATAAGGTCAGTGCAGTAGAATGGATTATCCTCACTCTTTCTTGGGCAGCTGAAAGCATTTGCACCCTGTCACATTTAGAGCTTACGAAATTTTTACAGACCCATTAAATTAATTCAGAAGGACCAAAAATGCTGTCTTTTTGTATTGGCAAGGTTTTGGTAGTGGGTGGGCTGCAGGGGTGGTTTCTGTGAGAAGACACCAGGAGCTGCCCCATCTCACACAGAGCCAGTTCCAGACAGCTCTGAGACGGACTCGCCACTGCCCAAAGCTGAGCCCATCAGTGATGCTGGTGGTACCTCTGTGATAACATATTTAAGGAAGGTTACAAACCTCTGTGCAGCAGCTGTGAGAAAGAAGAGTGAGAAAACTGTGAAAGAAACAACCCTGCAGACACCAAGGTCAGTGAAGGAGGAGAGGCAAGAGGTGTTCCAGGCACCAAAGACAGTCCCCTGCAGCCTGTGGAGAAGACCATGGTTGAAGCAGGTTGCCTGCCTACAGCCCATGGAGGACCACGTTGGAGCAGATACCTACACCGCAGCCATGGAGGACCCTATGCCGCAGCAGGGGAGATGCCTTGAAGAAAGCTGCAGCCCATGGAGAGCCCATGCTGGAACAGGCTCCTGGCAGGAGCTGTGGCCTGTGGAGAGGAGTCCGTGCAGGAGCGGGTTTTCTGGCAGAACCTGTGGTCTGTGGGGGACCCACCCTAGAGTTCCTTCAGGAACAGGTTTGTTCCTGAAGGACTGCACCCTGTGAAAAAGGACCCATGCTGGAGCAGTTCTTAAAGAACTGCAGCCTATGTGAAGGACCCATGTCACAGAAGGTCATGAAGAATTGTATCCCATGGGAAGGACCCCATGCTGGAGCAGGGGAACAGTGTGAGGAAGGAATGGCATATACAAAGTGTTATGAACTGACTACGGCCCCCAGCCGTCATTCCCCATCCCCCTGCGCTGCTCAGGAGAGGAAGTAGAAGAGTCAGGACTGAAGTGGAGGCTGGGAAGAAAGGGAGGTGCGGGCAAAGTGGTTTTAGTTTTGTTTTTTATTTCTCTCTGTCCTACTCTGTTATTAATTGGCAATAATTTAGATTAATTTCCCCAAGTCAGGTCTGTTTTGCCCATGATGGTAATTTGTGAGTGATATCCTTGTCCTTATCTCAACCCATGAGTTTTTTTCTTTTTCATTGTATTTTCTCCCTCTGTCCTGCTGAGAAGGGGGAGTAAGAGAATGGCTTGGTGGACAACTGGTAGCCAATCAACATTAACCTACCACAGTCCTTTGAGGCATAGAAATTAATTATTAATGCCTACAATTTTTAGATGTGGTTCTCAGGGGAAGGTGGTCTTCTAACAGCATCTGACATTTGACCATCCCAGCACCCTTTACTCACCATCCCAGGCACCTCCTCCACATTACCATCATTCTTCTTCAAGCAGCCTGAAAGAGGGAAGGTTTCTATTCCCCAAATACATGGCAGCCAATATAAATCTGTTCCTTCTTACAAAATTTTTCATTCCACCTACTCCTCTTTTTAGTTAAACCTCTTATCTGGAGGGCCTTAACTCATCTTCCCTATGGAATTGCTCAGCAGGACTTGATAGCAAAATAAACCTTTGTTCCAGCTGGCATGTCTTTGCTTTAGTCCATGCATCAGCACCTATCTATCTCTCAATTCCCGTACTTACTTGCAAAGTGGACCAGTGCAAGCTCTTGGTCTGCTCTGAACTCTTAGCTAGGCATTTATGGCAGTGTGAGGAAGAAGGCTATCTTAAGAGCACTGCTCAGACA
The DNA here is from genome assembly GCF_047370975.1 of Nipponia nippon. NCBI lineage: Eukaryota > Metazoa > Chordata > Aves > Pelecaniformes > Threskiornithidae > Nipponia > Nipponia nippon. The sequence goes on along the minus strand of NW_028262336.1, from coordinate 63,928,626 downwards.
TTACCACAAGGATTCAGGGCTCCCCTTCCTTCCCTGTGATGTATTCCAGTGCTTGAAGTGCCAGGAGAAAGCGATGTGCTTTCCTCAGAGAAGCCAAGAGGGTAGGTTATGCTCCCGATTGCTGCGACTGTGTCTTAGACTGTAACTTTATTCCCTTATCAATATCTCCAGGTGACATGATCCCTGCATTCCCCTCAAAATGGCTGATAATAGCATGATCCCAAGGAAAAAGTAGAAAAAACGTGAATGTCAGGGCTCTTTATAAACAAAATGATACGTGCCTTTGTTTCCCAGACGTATGCATAATAGGAAAGTCAGGTGGGAAGGGACTGTCACTGGAGCTAGTATCTGACTACAAGTGAAGCAGATAGCAATGAATGTCACCCAGATACATACATGAACAGGGAGCTTTGGCTAGAACTCAGGAATAAAAGGAGAGCCTACCACCTTTGGAAGAAGGGGCAGGTGACTCAGGAGGACTATAAGGATGTTGTGAGGATATGCAGGGAAAAGATCAGAAAGGCGAAGGCACAGGTGGAACTTAAACTGGCCACCGCCGTTAAAGACAACAAAAAAAGTTTTTATAAATATGTCAGTGACAAAAGGAGGGCCAGGGAGAATCTCCCTCCTTTGTTCGATGCAGAAGGTAACCTTGCCACGAAGGATGAGGAGAAGGCAGAGGTACATAATGCCGTCTTTGCCTCAGTCTTTAATAGTCAAGCTAGTCATCCTCGGGTTTTTCAGGCCCCTGAGATGGGAGATGGAGATAGGATGCAGAGTGAAGTCCCAGTTGTTGAAGAGGTGGCAGTCACTGACCTGCTCCTCCACCTGGATGCCCACAAGTCCATGGGGCCAGATGGGATCCATCCGAAGATACTGAGGGAGCTGGCAGAGGAGCTGGTCAAGCCACTCTCCATTATTTATCAGCAGTCCTGGTCAACCGGGGAGGTCCTGGATGACTGGAAACTAGCAAACGTGATGCCCCTCTACAAGAAGGGTCGGAAGGAGGATCCAGGGAACTACAGGCCTGTCAGCCTGACCTCGGTGCTGGGGAAGGTCATGGAGCAGATCATCTTGAGTGCCATTATGCAGCAAGTGCGGGACAACTGGGGGATCAGGCCCAGCCAGCATGGGTTTATGAAAGGGAGTTCCTGCTTCACTAACCTGGTCTCCTTCTATGACAGGGTGACCCGCTTAGTGGATGATGGGAAGGCTGTGGATGTTGTCTATTTGGACTTTAGTAAGGCCTTTGACACAGTCTCCCACAGCATTCTCCTGGAGAAGCTGGCTGCTCACGGCTTGGATGGGTGCACTCTGCGCTGGGTTAAAAACTGGCTGGACGGCCGAGCCCGGAGAGTGGTGGTAAATGGAGTCAAATCCAGTTGGCGGCCGGTCACAAGTGGTGCTCCCCAGGGCTCAGTACTGGGGCCAGTCCTGTTCAACATCTTCATTGATGATCTGGATGAGGGGATCGAGTGCACCCTCAGTAAGTTTGCAGATGACACCAAGTTAGGTGGAAGTGTCGATCTGCTGGAGGGTAGGAAGGCCCTGCAGAGGGACCTGGCCAGGCTGGATCATTGGGCCGGGGCCAACTGTATGAGATTCAACAAGGCTAAGTGCCAGGTCCTGCACTTGGGTCACAACAACCCCATGCAACGCTACAGGCTTGGGGAGGAGTGGCTGGAGAGCTGCCTGGCGGAAAAGGACCTGGGGAGGTTGGTTGACAGCCGCCTGAACATGAGCCAGCAGTGTGCCCAGGTGGCCAAGAGGGCCAATGGCCTCCTGGCTTGTATCAGGAATAGTGTGGCCAGCAGGACCAGGGAGGTGATAGTGCCCCTGTACTCGGCACTGGTGAGGCTGCACCTCGAGTACTGTGTTCAGTTTTGGGCCCCTCACTACAAGAAGGACATGGAGGTACTAGAGCGTGTCCAAAGAAGGGCAACGAAGTTGGTGAAGGGTCTAGAGAACAAGTCTCATGAGGAGCGGCTGAGGGAACTGGGGTTGTTTAGCCTGGAGAAGAGGAGGCTGAGGGGAGACCTTATTGCCCTCTACAACTACCTGAAAGGAGGTTGTAGCGAGGTGGGGGTTGGTCTCTTCTCCCTAGTAATGAGTGATAGGATGGGAGGAAACGGCCTCAAGCTGCGCCAGGGGGGTTTAGGTTAGACATTAGGAAAAACTTCTTCACCAAAAGGGTGGTCAAGCATTGGAACAGGCTGCCCAGGGAAGTGGTTGAGTCTCCATCCCTGGAAGTATTTAAAGAACGGATAGATGTGGTGCTCAAGGACATGGTATAAATGGACTTGGCAGTGATAGGTTGACGGTTGGACTTGATGATCTTAAGGGTCTTTTCCAACCTTGACGATTCTATGATTCTATGAACAAAGTGGGGGAGAGCAAGGAGTCATTCTGGAGCAATAGAAGAAGCAGAATCATTGTTATGCGTTTTAATGTCATCTGGTGTTGACTTTCTCCTTTTTGAGGGACGGGTTCAGCATTTTATATTGGATCCTCATTTTGTATACAAGTGGTAACTATTACCTTAAGAGGACTGGAATGGAATATTAGCTAATTTAAAACTATGTTCCACAGAGAGATGTAGAGTTTATGGATGGCTGCCATGCCAAGAAAATTTTAATATCTGAAAACCGTCTGACAGATTGGGACTGGAACACAGATATGCAAAGTGCTGTTTAAGACAGGATCAATAGCACTATTCAGCTTTAATTTGGCCTGCGGTGCATATTCTGGCCAAAGCCCCCTCAAACTTTTATATCTTAATGGCTGAGATCTGGAAATAAAAGTTTTCACAGCATGAAGGGATATACCCTGGAATTGCTTCTCCTAGGACTATTTAATTAACATCAGAACAACAGAATTATTCAAACGTGCTTTACATTTGTTATGCAGAGACTCCTCGAATACTGCTCTGTTCAGGGACTCCAGCTCTGAAATCTGTCTATGTTGCAGTCAGAGACATGATGGAAGGTTTGGTGAACACCCAAGCTAGCTTTACCAAATGCAGCTGAATATTGATATTAGCTTTCCAAGTACTTTCCTCAGGTCCCAAGTTGGCTTACAGCCTGCACTAATCCACATATTGCTGCAGAAGTCCTCACTGCATAGCCAACTTTGCTATTATAAGCTAAACTTGAATATGCTTAAACTATGCTGAGGTTACATCTTTGGCTGCAGCATAAACTTGCTGTAAAACAGTAATAGTATGTAATCAAGAAAGTCCCTATACTGGACACAGAACAGTCCAGCTCAGTGGACTCTGCCAGTTTTCAGGATGTTTGGAATGACATCCAGAGATAGCATGCCTTGTTCTTTAAGACCTGGCTATCATAAAGAAATTTGCACAAGTACAGCTATTCATAATGCTCAGGCAAGGCATGACCCTCATTCTGCAAAATGAGAGAATAAACTGCCCCAGTGCATGTCTGTTCTGCACCAACGCAGTGAATCTACAGTCAGGATTGCAATGGAGGAGAGCTGTTGAGATGGGGTTTTTCTCAACAGTGCTCAAGCCCTTAGTCTTGGCACTTGACAATCAGACCCAAAAGTGTTTTTGAAACTAAAGCTCTAGCTCAGATCTGTTAAATACAAGAGGGGAAGGGTTACTGGGTGTAAAGCTGGTTTATTGGTGTGTATGGTCAGAAGGATGTGACAACTGACCCATGGAGAGAAAACCAGAGAAGGAAATTCAATTTGTTTATGAATATGAGTTTTAGTGTTCACTGAATTTATGAAGTCTGCTTTCCAATAATTGTATGTCTCATGGTTGACTGACTTCTTAATTAAATTATACCAAAGTTGCATCATGAACTCCACCCTCTTAAGATCCTGGTGCATCTACATGGAGGACACAACCTGACTGGAGTCTCTCATGCCTAGTGAGGTAAGAACTAAGACCAAAAAACTCTCCTCACTTTCCCTGCATAATTGACCACTAAGTGAATGAATAATCTTCTGTGTTCCAATTCCTTAGGAAAATAAGCTAAAACAATGGTAATTGAAACAGGCAAATGCATTTCTGATAAAACTCTGTTTACTATAGAGATCCCTTGGGTTATGCATTATGTCTGCTTCCTTCCCCCTTTGTCTCTTTTACTTTACACTGTACAATCTCCAGGAGAAACACTATATCTTCTGCTGGTCTGAAAAGCACCTGGAATATTTTGGGTCCTAACGCAGTAAAAATAATAATCATAATGAATCTGGATGGATGCTAGAGAGCAGGACTTGTGGTTTGAAACCCTAGAACTGATGGATGTCAGGTATAAGCTATTGACCAGAACTGTATTCAATTTACAACCCTATGCATCCACAAGAAATCCACTACTTTTTGCAGGAGTACTTCAGGGGGCTTTAATTTTTCACCTGAATTGCTGAAATCAGAATTTGACCCAGGCTGATAGATATTATAGGATCAGAAAGAAGGAATAGGAGAGCAATAAATCATATACCAGAGAGCAGAAGGGAGTTCAGCCTCTGACTGGTGAATTTAAGAAAGTGTACTTTAAAGTAGGGGGTCTCCTTTGTATTATTCACTTTTCATTAGATTATTTTCCTCTTAGACCTCCTCCCACTTTCATGCTGGCATGAAAGTTACACCCGCTTTTATCTGCTACACTTAGAGAGGGGAATGGATCTTTCCCAGAGCTATGCAGAACTGAAGTCACATATAGTTAAACCAGGAATCTGACAACCTTCTCCTGACATAAGCAACTGCATTTTACAGCTTATTGCATCTGTGTGTAGAAGTGCGGTAAACAGGCAAGTCATTTCAGATGCTGGCACCTGGACAGGCTTAATTGTGCAGCGCACCTTCACCCTGATTTCCTTTCCTTAAACTACACAGGTACCATTCATGCTTACTCAAGAAGAAGATTTAATTTATTGTCCCCACCTTTCCTCACTTCCCTGATGCTGTGGAACAGTTGAAAGAACTGACTTAAATAAACAAACACATAAAGTCAGCCGTGGGAGGAAGAATCTCCTTGCAAACCCCTCACAGTTGCAGTAACCTTCTTCCTTCTGCAGAAACCTTCTTCCTTCTGCAGAGTCTGGGGACTGGAGGGCAGGCAGTTGAGAACTTGCTCTTTTATTGATGTGTTTACATCTCATTGGCATTTTCAGAGACCACGCTTGGTAGTCCTGAATACTGATCATTGGCCACATTAAGTTGCCTTTTTTTTTTTATATCCCTTGCCCTTATTCATGTGTATTCTCCCTCTTTAAGGTGAAAAGACAACAGCCCAGAGGAAGACCTGTGCAAAGAGAATATGAGGTGAAAAGAAGGGAGTGACGCTTATTTGATGGGCTTTATATTTATGCACCCTGTTCAATATAGTTTATAAAACATGCAGTAGACAAAAACATTGTAAGCAGAGTAGCAAGAAGTAACTGCCAGTTCTTTTTCTATTCAGTATTCTAAATACAGGGAGGGGAGAAAAATCCATCTTTGCATTTAATTCCTTTAGCTAATTCAACTGACTAAAAGCACATAAATCTGCTCTCCCTGGCTTCTTCAGTTTTGCGACAGTGACCCATCACCTCACCTTGAGCTTTTCTGCACTGTAATTAAGGGTTATTAGTAATTGTTCTAGAGCATTGGTGGTAGAAATTGTTTTATGGATCTGTATTGCCTCCACTTTTACATTCTCCTGCCACTCATCTTTCATGGGGAGCTATCTTGTGTGTACTGTAGGCAGGCCTCTTTGTCTCACAGTACACACCCCCTACAAGAGTAAAAAAACCTGTGTACTGAAAGAAGATGAATGTCTGGTTATGCAGACATATCTAAGCGTCATGAGAACATTCCCTACTGGCAAAGGAGACTTACAATTATTGAAAATATGGAGATTCATGGAAACTCAGGAAAAATGGTTAGACTACTTTTGGGACTGGCTGGATCTAAACAAATGGACTAAGATATCTTACATAAGACTCTTAAGTCAAGTTTCCAAGCTCAGTTGCAAGTTTACTTGGCCATAAGCTAGGTCAGAATGTTGCAAACAAAGCACTCCCCAAAGTATTTTGGTGTCTTTCATTCATGATCTAGACAGCACAAGACATTCAGAAATACAGTCCTTTCTCTGCCTCTTTTATTTTTAAATGGATGGAGTTTTTAACTCCTGTGAACCCAAACTCTGCTCCACATATGTAAGCTGAAATGCCTTTGAAGGTGAATTTCTGTAACCAAGCAAGACTATCCAGCACAGCAATGTACACCCAGAATTGTTAAATATGCTGAAGTCAGGGAAATATATATACGTCACAGAGTTTGTGCAGTACAATATCGGTGGAAGTTTACTGGAAGAGTAACTTTCCTTGATAAATGCAATATATCATTATCACACGCATGGCCCTTATACCCAATTCTAAGAGGCACCAAATGCCACCTAGAAAGTCCTGATAGGGTGTTGACAAATATGTTCAACCCAAAAGATTGAGACCTGAGGGCAGACTGGCCCTTTCCAAAGGCAGTTTAATCATTGAACTGTCTGAGCTGTCATTACACATTGCTTTCTGAAACAATATTTTTTGGCCCCTACCTACCTTTAATTAGCCTTTTGCTTTCTACAATGGAGCTCTAAAGAAAAATCGGTAGCAAGAGTGTGTGCATCTGTGTCAGCTAAGACCTCCCTGCACTGATTTCCAAACTGAGTGTTTCTGTAGAAAACTTTAGACTCATGCCTGTGATGCCCATGCAAGAAAATAAATCAATAGGACAATTCGAGTGACTGAGCTATGAAACTGTTCATATTGAATAGTGGTTTGATCTTATGACTCTAACCCTCTTAACTCATCCTATAACTCTACATCCTAACTGCAGCTGGGTTGGGAGCAGGGATCTGGGCACTGTAACTGGACAGATCTGCAAGGGCTTACGTGCTGTGCACCCAGGAGGGGCTGAACACTGGCAGCTGGCTTAATGATGGGAGGTGCCCCATTCCTTTCACTAGGGCCTGTGCCATATACACTGTGCCACTGCCTCTGGACCTGCAGACATAATTGCGCTCTTCTCCTTATTGCGGAGTGTGCTGAGCAGCCTCCAAGGGTCTATGTCCACACCAGCCTACAGTTCCCCCAAAGACTGACTCTGTGAAGCTTCTTCAGTGCTGAACATCCTGCTGTACTTGCATTGCTTACCACCCTGCTGCTGCTGGGCACAGGGTGTACACCCCAGGGTGTACCTGCGGCATGGCATCTTTACACAGCCTGGAGCAGCGGCAGATGCTTTCATTCTGCCCTGACTCATCTGTGTAACCTACACCCTGTGACCACTGCCATGCAGCTTTGTGTAGGAGGCATTGCCAACCTCCTGTCATTATGCAACTTGCCTTGCATCAAAAAGAGTGTGTGGGCTTACAGAATAAAAATAATTACTTGGGTCAAAGCCAGACCCTGGTCTACCAGCATTTGCCACTGTTCCCACCAGACTTGCCTGCACCTACTAGTCAGTCCAGGCAGGGCTGACAAACTTGGACCCACCCTCACAGGCTTCATCCGCCTGACTGGCCCCAGACCATGAGAATGCCCTCAGTCCCCCCCTCTGAAGAATCCTCTGTGGTTTGGGCATGCCAGAGGCTCAAAGAGAACCCTTTAAGTGCAGGCTTTATATAGTGGGGAAGAAAATGTGGGAAAGGGGAATTAGGATCCCTCACCTCATACAGGTGATTGGAATTCAGGAGTTAATGTCCTTCCCTGGGGTACAACAGGAGACACGATGACACCACAGATACATACCTGTCTCCCAGCAAGGGCCAGAAATAGTGGCTGTTGCCCAGGACAAAGACATCTTTGATTTTCTTGCACCATAGGCCATATGCAAAGCCCAGCTGAGGTCTTGTCCTTTGTCCTCCACAGAAATCAGATGAAACCCTGAACCTACCTTGAAAGTGGAGCTCTAATGGGACAGCCAGGCCCACTTCCATGGGGGAGTAACAAAGAAGTTCCTATCATTATGGTATTTGGGGGCCTCCTGTCAGTAACTCTGTCTTTTTGCCAATAGGATTCGTTTCTAAATGCCTGCTGAGGGCTGAGACACACACACCTGAGGAGCACCACAGGGCACAATGATAAGCCAAGGCAGCAGACTAGGTCAGTGGGATGCATGCATCATGAGGCACACTGGATAAACAGAGACTTTCTGAAGAGATGTGCCAGACATGAGTGTGCATATGCACTGGGGTGGAAAAGGAGGGGGTATGGGCTATGCTGTACTGCTATTTGGGCTATGTAATGGCTTGTACAAAGTTTTCCAAGCACAGGATACTCTAAACATCTTTGTTGAATCACCCTCGAGGACATTGCAAGGCCCGGATGTTCTTCCTAGCATATGAACAGGAATATCCCTGAAGGTCCTCCACAGGAAATGTAGACAATCAACAGGGGCTCTAAAACTCAAAATAAAGCAGTATTAAAATAATCTTATTGGATCTCTTTGAAGTGAAACGTAGAAGACTTTGCAGATGCAAGACTTTGCCTATTAAAATCATGTTCATGATGTGATTAGTTGTGTACCTTCAGCTCAGGGCAAAACCTTTTGGTTGATCAGCCTTTGCTTAGAAGAAGAAATTTTTGCTTATTTTTCCTCCTGGAAAGGCAGAGAGGACCAGTGGGGAACACACACACAGACACACACAAAATCTTTCAAAAGCTAGCTGGTTTCAAAAGGTTTTTTTTACTTACTTTGGGGAAAAAAAAAAAAAGCCATAAAGCCTATTTGTTATGTTACCATGGGATGATTTTTTGAGGAGTTATAGAACCAGCCGAGAAATACAACCAGTCTGCAGTAAAATGAAGTGCTGAGGCAATGTAGCATAGTTAAAAAGCTCTGACAGCATAAAACTAGAGTCAGCATGAAAAGTACAGACTTTGCCTATTATGAATTTATAACGAACAAAAAAGAATTCTGTTGTAGATATCTATTTAATGAATATTCTCAATACACAGCTGTTCAGTGTGCCTTTGAGAAGATGATCTGTTTATCTTCTCATTTGTAGCAGTGCACAGGAGCTCTGCAGCTCTGTGCATGTCTTGCGGGAATATTCCTTGGTATACAGAATATGGATGAATTGCACTTTTCGTTAAACAAAGAAATAAAAACCTTCCTGATTCATTAAGGGGCTCCATTACTTCCTTAGCCTTAGATCACTTACATTACTTACTCTTTCCTCTGTGTTCTCAAATTTTCCTGCAAAAGGATTCTGCCCTGCCAAAAATAAACCCCAAATTTACTGTGATGGCTCCAGAGAAAACTGCCATGGGAGAATAGTTGGACAGGTGGCCAGCCTATGCTTCCAGTTTGTTTTTTTTTTTTTACTTGATATTTTACCTTTGAGATTAGACCATCCCATGATTAGGTCCTCTTATACTCCTGTTCCTCTATCCATCACTGTCTTGTTTTTCATGTATCATTAGCAAAACTGCTTTTCCTAAAATTGAGTTGAGAGAATTTCTTGTGAGCTTATGATTCATGTGGGTTCAGCTGGAAGATCAGGCTTTTGGTTTGTAAGCCATCTGAGGCAGACTTTGTCTTTCAGGTCGTTTGTGTGAGCGGTTGCCAGAGTCAGTGGTAAGTGAGTTGCAAGGATGATCCATATTACTCATGCTAATTGCTGTGACCGCCCCAAGCTTGACATAAACAGCTGGTGTAATAGAAAGATCCATAACCCAGGTTTGATTTCACATCAGCCAAGAGCCACAGAGTAATATGGCTGCTTAATATTTTCCTAGAATATATTTCTAACCCAAAACTGTTGTCACAATGTGCACTGATATGCAATGTCCTCGTATAGTATGACAATGTGTCCTGATATTGTGTGTCACTCCTTTGTTGTAATGGTTGCTAGTGGTGGAAGAGTGCACGCAGAGATCTGTAAGGTTTGGCAGCAGGTATCCAAATAGAAAGAAATTCCTTTACAATCAAATTTGAATCATATGTGCTACACTGTATACTGTTATACCCTCTCTCTTCAAGCAAACAAAAACCCGCATAAGCCATAGCAAGCTTTTATCAACAGAAGAATGATACAGAGAATCTCATACAAAATGGTACCTTTTCTCTAGTAAATTTAATGAGCCAAAAATAGGAACAGTATCCTGTCATAAGCAGAGAACATTACCTAAGAATCAGAAAATAAGCAAGGAAGAAACTGCATCTCTTCTGTGTACTTCATTGTATCACAAGTACCTAATCCAGGTTTTATAATGTGTTGACAGTCTTTCTTCTGCATAAGAACACATAGGTAGTTTAAGTGTTTTTTGACTGATGAATTGCCCTTTCAAAAGCACATTTTCATTGAAAGTACCCACTTTTCTCAGGAAACCAAGTCTTTACTTTGTGTTTTCTTTTTTAATGGACCATTCTCTAATGGTTTACCTGTTTCTTCCCAGAGATTGAGAGGTATGAAGGCATAGGGCCTTGTTTATTGTTTGTGATCCACAAGCCTCTGCACAAGAAATTTGAGAAAAAATCTTGGCTCTAGTAAATCTATTTGTTTTAATCTTTTATAAATCTGTATTCATCTCTATTGGGGATTTTTTTTCTGTTTTAGGAAAAGAACTTTGCATAGGTTAGAAACTGGATAAGAGCAAAGTTCTCCAGTCAGATCTCACAGTCTTTTCTTATGTGGTGGAACTGCAGTTCTCCCAAGTCTGGACTGTGGGATTGAGTTCTCCTTTGCCCCTCCTGCTCTTGGATCTCTCTCCCAACAATAGATTGCTAACCTCACCTATGCACTGCGGGCCCTTCTGCTAAACCTCAGTGTGCTAATCCCTTCTGACAACAAAGGTCTGTTACACAGCAATGCTGCTGATGTATTTATTATTAATATGTGACATAAGAAAATAATCATTTTTATTAGGTGACTTTAGTTCTTTTTAATGTTGTAACACCCTGTGGATTTCACTCAATTGGAAAAGAATTATTGACCGAGCTAGAGGATAAACACAATTTTTGTGCGATGAGTCTGGCCTCATCCAGGGTGTGCCTCCAAATGCTACTCCTTGGAGGCTGCTTGGGGAGATGAAAGGGTAGGTAAAGGTTCATTCGGTTCTTGGCTTCTTCTTTTAGACTGTATAAGATAGGGTGACTTAGTGAAGCACATGCAAACTCTTCCAAGCTCATCATAAAAGATGTGCTAAGTGGATGCTGCTGAGAGAATAATCAGCACATCTCCTGTCCATCCTTTCAACACCACCCCTCAGTGGACAGCTCATTCTTTGCGAAGGTCTAGCCAGCTGAGGCTTTGCCAGCAAAGGGAATTTTGCAGCTGCTTTGTGCTGCTGAAGTCTCCAGCAGTGCCCCTGGCTGACCTCCTGCCTCAAGGTCCCTCTGGTAATCTATGCCACCAGATGCCAACCTGGAGACTAGAAAGAGAGGCAGAATTAGAAGAGAGAAATTCCATTTTGCCTGGAAAAAAGGAAGGAGGGAATTCTTGTCCAATTTCCATGACTGAGATACATACAGAACACATGCTGACTATAAAATCTTGACTTGTCAGGCCCATCTTATTACATGACTCCTTCATTTATTTCATTCTAATAAACTATCAGTGTGAGAATAGACTGATGAGTCAGACCATACTGACAGGCACATCTTCCGAAGGGGCTAAACAGCCAGCACAGGCCTTGATGATTTGAGACAATTTTCCATCAGGATTTAAGCCTCTGTGAATGAGAGCTTTAAAATCTGCCTCCAAAATAATGGTTGATGCACTGGGGACATGAAAAAGATTTAACGTCTCAACAAGCATGGGGTGAAGGACATGAGGCTTACTGAGCCATTCGTTACATGTTTCCTGCCCGCTGGGATACTTTGATGAATATAAAGCGTATTGATGAGGGTATTAACAGAATGAAATGGAGAATGCTATCTCCGTAGAATAAGGAAAGTCTCAGAGATGACATTGTCACATTTAGATTTTTTTGAACAAATGAAACAAACTGGAATATTCTGCTTTTTAAAATGGATCTACAAGGACACTAAAAATGCAGATTTATAAACCTAGCCAGATGAATTTGCAGTCCCCACTGATCCTCACTTTGAGATATCATAGTACAACCTTTTCCTCTGGGGCAGGATTTTCGGAAGCACTCAGTGTTTGGGTGAACCTTCTCTTGGTGAAGTGGATGACAAATAGGAGATGTAAATTTGCTCTGAGGGAAGATGGGAAATGGCTAGGAAGGAGGGATATAACCCCATGCCCATATACAGATGCTGGGAGGTGTGTTTTATGTCACCTGGAAAAAGTCGCTTCATCCGTGCTGCATCTGAATCCCTGCATATACCTGTGGAAGCTGAGTTGGGTCCAATAATGAACCTATTTGTCAATCCCCAAGTGCATTCGTAACACAGCTGGATAAATACATGTGCAGGCACCTAGTGTAAAAAGTCTGAGATTAAAATGAAATTAACTCATAGAAATCTATGGCTGTACAAAATTGCCATGGTTTTACTATCTCCTGTCTTTTGCAAGTTCACCTGTGAAACTTCAAGGTTCTCTTAAGATATAGTTTCTTCTTTTGAAGATATTGCATGAACTGTTACAAAAAAAGGTTTAAAAGGCTCTTGCATCCCTTTAAAATGTGTCTTTTGTCTAAATGGCTGTATCTCAGATCTTCTTATAAAAGGGACCTCACTGGGAATCTTTTATAGTGTAAAATGAAGCTAGTTTGTGTTTTTCATAATGCAGGCACTTTTGCTCTTATTAATGCTGTGCAGTAAGTAAGAATCTTTGCAGAGCTGCAGAGATGAGATGGACCTTCAGGATGATAACAGAGGATGCCTACCACAAACCTTAGGAGATTTTGTCCTTTAAAATAACATACTAGACTATATCTAGGAACATACTGGAACTATCTCCAAGGTCTCATCGTACATGAATACTTATTTATAATGCCGCTTTATCTCATCAGTATAGTTCCATTAAGACAGAAATGCTTTCTTCAAGGACACCTACTGTTCGAACAACCCTATGGTATATATTTTTTTGCCTTGTCCCTGTAGTCAGTACACAAGATTAAATTGAAAAATCACATAGTATTTCTTAACTTACATACCAAAATTTTAAGTGAAGTAGGGAAAAAAGAGCACTGGACCATTTAAGAAAAATAAATTGCAGAAAAGTAGTACAAACAGCCTTTTAAAAACACACTCTCTCATAGTTTTTTCAGAGTTACCTTTCATGTTTGTATGTCAGCACCAACTTCTTAAGAGAAAAAATTCTTGGGCCTCCTGCTGTTAACTTGTGCTGATGCCAGTAATAAAGATTTAAACAATCTTGTGTTGAATTTGGCCTTGAGCTACAAGGAAGCTCTGGGGAAGTACAAGTGGTTATACCCAGAGCTAGACAGAGGTGACTGTCTCTGAGGGTAGTGTGGAGAGAATCTCAGAAAGAGAAGGCTTCTAAGACCACGTTCGCCTTGTCTTGCATCCTCTGGTCACCCTTGTTACACTAGCCAAGACAAAATAACATCAACCAGCAGCCCTCAAAGTAAAGTCAAGCTCTAGAGGTGATAAAGGAGCCAATTGTCTTTCAGTGCACAAAAATGCTACTTCTGTCTATAAAGTGTCATACTGATGAGTCATCTTGTCATCATTACACAGAAAATGACTAAGTTTGTTAAATATGCCAGCTAATCTATTGAAGTTTGATTTAATGGCAATCAGTATAATCTATTATACATCACATTAATCTATTAATGAAAGAAACATCTGCAAGTGAACTGGCTCTACTTTTTTATCTGTATTCAAACAGTGCATTTAAAAAGAGTGCCCAATAAAATGTGACTATTTATCAAGCCATAAGTGTTCTGTTCAGAATTTAAGGAATTGCTCATTAATAGTCTTCCATTGTGTACTTTAACTGACCTCTGAGTAGATGAGTGGCACACCTATGCAAAGTGATTAAGCAATACTTTTTCAGCCACGATTTTAACCACGTTGCTTAAATGATTAAAAGTTTTCCTTTCATAATAGATACAGGCACCTGTGTAATGTCTGCTGTAGCTGTTAGCTCCAGCTGCAGAGCTCTTGGTTATATGCAAACAAATCTCAGCCATTTCAGTGAGGTAAACAGCGTAATCAAAATGACTGGTCTGTCTTATATGATTAAGTTGAGGAGATACAATCTGTGATTGAAACGGATGAATACGGGGTTATTCCTTCACTTAAAAAAGGGAACATATCTGACATGTTTGACTCCGAATGACTAAGAAGGTGGGCTGAAAAGGTTAGGTTCACCTCACCAAACATAGAAACGTTTCACCAAGTTGAATTTGCTTTAGAGGCAACAAGGAAGAATAGGCACTTTCAAGGTATGACTCACCACACTACAGGCGTCTAAAATAGCTTGCATGAGTGTGCGCTGATAGTACCTCTTTCTCTCTTTTGACTACAAACACATGTTGTCTGACTAGCTTAGGTATAAGCATCTCTGCTGTAGTTGTTTAAGACGAATGGTAAGTGTATGTATGAGCTGAAGGATGGTGTTGGAGAAGTAGTGGCTTGTTACTAGTGTCCATCTTGGGCCACTGGACAGCGTCACAACTGCAGTGTCGCAACTGCACTGACTATAGATACACGTGGTATGTGGCCTTTCCTTCCACGCCGGCATTATGATGGCCTAGCCCCATGGCCCTGCAAGCTGTCGCCTTGGTCGCAACACTGGTTTCACCTTGCATCCAAACAGATTTCTCTCTTTACCATCTTCCCTGCCATCTGTCCTCTTCTCCTGATACTGCTCTGCAGCCTGTGGTGTCAGTTCGCTTTCCTCAGCCCTCCTGCCACCACCCCTGCCTTTCACCAAGCTCCCTACTTCTGACACCACCAAGCTGGAAGCCTTGCTCATGGAGACATGAAAGGGAGTTGTTCCCTTTCTCTCAGTGACCAGCAAATACAGTTTCCACAGCAGAAAGGTCAGACCGAATGCATCAGTTCCTCCTTATCCCAAGTGTGACTGTCAGTTCCCCCATTCCCACTCCTTCTTCAGCAATCTTTTCTAGACTTTCAGGTGCATTGCCAAGACTTTTGCTAACAGAACCAAAATGCACCCACAGAGTCTCCATCCCTCCTTTTTCACACTCCTTTCCCTTCCTTTCTCCTTCATATCCATTGCCAAGCTACTTTGCAAACTTTTCTTGTAAGACAATCATACAGCTCCAGCAAGACAACTAAGATAATTAAGAACATATATACACACATGCAGTTTTCTTCTTACTGAGGAATGTTTGTGGTAAGATAATAATATCCTTTGTTAGAATAATTAATGCAGTTAGAAAGAATACAGAAGCTTTTGGGCACATAGTTCTTTCTCACAGCTGCAGTTCAGGTTACATATTATTGATGATTTAATAATAAGAGCAAAAAACTGCAGAGTTTTTACCATTAGTCTCTGTTCCAGGACTTGCACACCCAACGACTTTAAGAAACAATCAATGCTGGCCTGCCCCCACCTCCCAAGGAGTGTACAGTCAAAGATAATTTATCTTTTACAAAAAATAATCTCCTTCTGTTCCTTGTCTTGCTTCCTTCCCTGCTAATCTGCTATGATCTGTTAACACAAGAGAGAATTAATGGTTTAATTTAGGCTTTAAGCCTTCCTTTCATAAATTCTTAATTTAATGTGAATTTCAGGAATGAAAGAAATGCAGAATAAGGTTTTTCATCTGTAAGCTTCAGGTAGAAAGATCTCAGACTGCTCTGCAACTAGTGTAAATGAATACAGTTAAGAAGTGAAGTCTATGTGGAGTTACGTAAATTTATACTAGATATATAAGTTTGGTTTGGTTTTTTTTTGTTTGTGTGTTTTTGGGTTTTGTTTTGTCTGCTCTCCCATTTGTAGGGTACTGTGTACATTTTACAGGTTTTGAATATGGACTCAGCTGTGAAATTTTGTGGGCAATGACAAACACTCATTTACACAGATAATCCAGTGGGATCACTCAGCCTAAGCACTCATGAGCAAGGGTATGTATGGTTTTATTCTGATGCTACAGGAATCCATCAAGTGGGTCTTTGATGTTGCTTTGACCCCAGCCTGATGTTTCTAGTTTTCTAGGTTTTTTGTTTTTGTTTTTGTTTCTTTTCTCTCTAGTTTTCCAGTTTTCTAGCAGTGCTGTGGCTTTTGCTTTTTCATGGTGGGGAAAGCAGCAACAAAGTCAACGTTATGAACAGGAAGGTAATCAGACACCTATACCTGAAAATGACAGAGGACTTTTTTTGGTTAATGGAAGGGAAAGAGAGGAGAAAGCAGACATATTCTCTGTCACTTTTACATCTTCTTCCTATTCCACTCCTCATCGGTGCTCCATTTCCTTCACCTGTTCTGTCTTCCTTTTGTCTCCCAGTGCTTTCCACTTATGTTCTCTCTTCCTATGTAACCTCGAGGCCAATGAGGAAAGGTAATGCAGACTGACATGTTACCTGCAACCAGAATTCCTTGTCCTGATGTACTCTACCCTTCTCCCACACAGGGATGACTTGCCTGTTTCAAAGCCCTGTCTGTTCCACATGTCCTTTGAGGTTCCACTCATGGATATCCTTCTTTCATGACCATAAATTGTGCTAATAAAAATGTACATTTATAAGTGAGGAAATAGAGATTAAAGTCTCTTATCTTCACTCAATTAGATGATGACTACCTCCTGCGGCTTGGGAATGCTCCCAGCTCATGGGTTTTGGTGTCTGTCCTAGCCAAGGTTCAGTTCCACGGGGGGATAATGTCCACGTGCGTGCAATCTTTTCCACTCAGTACCACTCAGTACCCCTCAGTACCCAGTGTAAACAATTGTGCAGGCTTGAAATGAGCCATGATTTTCTCCAACAGGCTCTCAGTGTATGCAAGTGGAGTAAAAGAACCAGGTTGTAAGGTGCCCCACAGAGTGTACCCATCCCTCGGAATAGTCATTGCCCCTATGGAATAATAGTTCATAGAGTTCACAGCTCTGTGCTTCTGCATCTAGTCTGCACTGGCCTACTGTCAGAGGCCTTGAGCAGCCATTTTATAGATGAGGGCTGCAATAGGAAATGGTCAGCTCTGTTCCCAGTCACTGCTAGTGATCTTGAGCTGAGTTCAACCACAGAGGAACCCAGAGATTTTTCTGGCTGTTCATATTTTGGTGTAATTTGTTTTATGATTTCCGAAAGTCTGCAGGTGGCAAATACATGGAGAAAATACAGATAATTTTAATATCAGGTTCACCTGCTTTAACATCAGTGCCTTTCTTGACTTCCCAAAGTCCTTTACCTTTGTCTCAGCAAACCTCCTAATAGCTGCATTCACTGCAATTACATATGAATTCCCTGAGTAGCATCTGATATGTGTGTTGAATAAAGCAGGTGTCTTTGGAAACATGGAATGTTACAGAGCAATTAAGACTGTAGCGTAGATACAGAAAATGTAAAAGCAGCATGAAAACCTACATTTGGCATTTGCTGATTTCCAAGTTTTTGATTTGGCAACTTATGCTGAAGAGTTCTTTTGCTGTGAGGGTTTGGGTTTAGTATAATTCCCTCCCTTGTTTTAGTAGGAGGTAATAGGAAGCCTAGCAACACATCAGCGCATATCATCATCTGAGCTTGAACTTTCTAAATAAACTGCTGCCACCTGATACGAAGACTAACCAAAGGAGGAACTGTCACCCTGCACCTCACTGGGCTGCTGAGCCACTGGCTCCCAGAGAGCATGACTCTGCTGCGCTGTGCTGCCTCACCTGACGGTGTTTATTTGGTGGCTTTCCGGACCCTGAGTCAGACTGGACATTTATGTTCAGCTACTTTTTGGCATGAGTTGGGCTCACAATGCAAACGAGAGACTTGGATTTTTTTTTTTTTTTAATTATTAAGTGCCAACTTAACCTGAAAAGAATTTCACAGGGTATTTCCTGAGCCCAGAGACTTCTTACTTGCTGGTTTTGAAAGGTCTGCCTAATGCCAGCAGTAGGAGTTTCTCCAGAAAATGTCCCAAGAATCTTTTCTAACAGAAAATAATAGGCAATTTACTTTTATGGGTTGTAACCATCTTTTTCAGTAAGAAATATTCTGTAAATAAATGGAGTTATCCTGGTGTAAAACTGGAGGAGCATAGTGGCAAAGAAGCTGTACCTGTGCTGTTGTTCACCATTGATGTATTACACTTTTCTCTTTCATAAGAAATATACACTGCAATTGAAACTAAAACAAATCAGTAAATATTGCTGTCTAAGTGTGAGGCTTAGAGCTATGTTTCCTCCAGCAGCTGTAAATCAAAACCACTTGTGCATATGAACACTTCCTATTATTTCAGTATTAACTTTTGTGCCTTTAATTCTTACTTTTCAGCTATTCGATTTTTAACATATTTACGTCTAAGCTTATGACAACAGCCTTATCTGAACACCTGGTTGCACATGCTGCAGTTAAGAAGAGGAAGGCTATTGCATTGGACTGACAAAAGTCCCCATCAAACATCAAACATTCCCACAAATCCCAAACACATTCTTCCTAGTGCTGTGACTTACCCAGTCATCTTGCCTCAAGCAAAGGCAGAAAGATAAACCTTCAGTTGTGTCCTGAAGGTCAACATTTATCATGACTAACATTAAGCTAAAATAGATTTTTCATCTCTTTTTCTTTCTGTTTCACAAAAAATAGGTGATATCTTTTAACTTTGGAGATGGCATTGGATATAATGCCCTACTTCCTAGCCATTAAAGACTGCTATGTTAAAATGTTTGGGTTTCTGTATTTGCAATCACTATATATAAAATACAAGCCTCTACAGGCTCTGTCTGGATGACAGCCTTTTTACAGAAAGTATAGCACATATAGCTGAGTTCTGATACAGTCCTTCATAGACTTATGAACAACAGTATAATTTTAAATCCACAGTAACCAAAGCTGTTGATTGGAAAAGCATTGAATTTTAGATTGGGTAAACAAACACAATATTCAAAACAAAACAAAACAAAACAGAGCAAAAAAACCTCTTGCTGTTTTTTAGTCTAAGCAAGGCTCAGTGGAATGTAGCTCTATGGTGATGTAGACATCTCCAGACTACAACTGGAAGTAACAGAGCTGTAACACACAGACACAACTATTTTGCTTGCAGGCCTGAGCTGGCATCACTACTAGTGCTGCGATGCTTGATTTGAAGTTTACCATTCGGATCAGTGCAGATGTGCACTGATGTGCAGTAACTGAATTTCTGGGTGTAGATATCTTTATTGATTCCACTGGTTTCAGATAGTTATTCACGGGAGTCAAAGTATCGTAATGGAAGGTGATCCCTGCTCTGTTGCACTAGCAATATTGGTTAACAGATAAAGATAAAGGATATTACAGAATGAATAAATAATAGCAAAACACATTAAGCTAGATGCATGAGTGTCAGGCTGAAAAATTCTTTGTAGGGGAAGTAGGCTTTTTAAGGAG
This sequence comes from Nipponia nippon, assembly GCF_047370975.1. Classification (NCBI taxonomy): domain Eukaryota; kingdom Metazoa; phylum Chordata; class Aves; order Pelecaniformes; family Threskiornithidae; genus Nipponia; species Nipponia nippon. The sequence continues at coordinate 63,909,203 of NW_028262336.1, read as the reverse complement.
ATTATTTTTGTTTGTTGTGACATATGTTGCAAAAATACAAATGGGTAAGACAATGCTTGTAATATTCATTTTGTTGTTTGTTTGAGGGCATGGTGAAAAGTCTGTCAGGGCCTTGAGGGCACTAATATGCCTTACTAGGCCCCAACCAGTCTCACCTGGGTCTTTCATCCCCACCCCTGCCCATGGGCTCAGGAGCCCTGTTTAGTTCAGCCCTGGGCACCCATTCTCTGCCTGCTATGTTGCAGGAGTGCTGATCTCTATGTCAACCTCAGCCATGCTTCTGCCTGGCCATGGGACCTGCTGATCTGGACCCTGACCCATGGAATGACATCCCAGCTTGACCTAGGACCTTCCTTGTCACTGCGGACCTGCCTGGGAGATGACCGGGCTGTGTCTGACCATGTTTACCCTCATCAGACCCAATCTCAACCTATTGGTTGACTTCCCAGCTTGACCATGTAGCTGCCTCATCACCACAACTTGCCTGATGATCCAGACTCTTGGTCGAAGCTGGTTGCTGCCTCTGGACCTGCCCTGCTCACCTTCCTTGGGTACTGCAGGAGGCTCCTACCATGCTAGCCGTGTTGTCAACCTCAGTTCCCTGGTCCTTCGGGAGCAGCCAGCCCTCACTACTCCCTGACAGCATGATGGTCAAGCTGTGGTATTTAAAAAGTGGTAAATAATAATAAAATTTCATTTTACAAGATAAGGAGGTTTTTTCCTCATGACAGAAGCATTTGAAGTTAGGGACTTGAAAGTGCATCTTCAGTCACAATTACAGTGTCAGTACTGTGAAGTTACAATCACAATAAGAACAATTGTTGTATGAATCCTATTATAGAGGAGCTCATTTGAGCCAATTAATTGAAGAAAACTGTTGAGTTGAAGAATCAGAGCTTCTATTATGAAGAGCAAACCAATCAAATATTCAGAGTTTCTCTGTTTACTTTCAGCTTGTGTAGTAGTTTGGACACAATATGAACCTAATAGATCATATGAAACGTTCAGATAGTAAAGCTGCTTGGTCATTACCAAAGTAGGTCAGACTTCAGCCAACAACCTCATCCAGTTTCTCCAGCAATCCATTCCCCAAGGGTATGTTCGGGATGAATATTACCAGTTTTTTCTTTAAGCTAAAGCTGAGTCTCAGCACTGCCAGGTTCTCACCGTTCAAACAACACTGCCAAGTCAGCCGTGGAGCCCACCACACAGCAGTCACTGCTGACATTTTGCATGACAGATCTAATTGGTTTTAGTTATTTTTTGCTGTGGGAGTTACAGAAAGAGAATGACAGCCTACTGTTCAATGTTTGCCTGCCTCTCCCCAAAAGGCACCTAGATTAAATTTTTTTAGAAGCTGACGGTACAGTTTTAATAACATCTTGCAGCTAAAGAAACTCCACAGTTAGCTGCAGAGCAGTGGCTGTTTATCAGTCCTACTCCCTCTCTCTGCTCTAGCTTTTGGCAAGATCACTATCTTCTTACAGTGATGAAAGAGAATATTAAGTACATACATCAAAATGAAAGACATGATAAGTCATTTTTTATCTTACTGTTTATTAAGACTCTTCATCCCTGATTTATTGAGTGGTGCTTTTAATTGATAGTAGTGAAAATTAAAGCTCTGTCATAATAGATTATATCAATATCTCCTTGTATCCAAGACTAAAACCTAAAAACCAATTATTTACTTCTTGTAAGGAACATCACACTGCATGTTTTCATATGGGAAGCCAGTCCCTTAGGTTGTACTTGCAAACTTAGAGTGGCAGCTCAGAAACGTGGGGTGATAATTCAGATATGCTGGTACAATGAGAATTCATATAGAAATTTAAGAATTAGGAAGGATGATGAGAGAATGCTATGAGCGAGAAAGACTGAGACATAATTGTGAGGCAGATAGTCCAGAGAGGCAGGTGAAAGCCAGCAGTCTGGCTTCACACCACTACAGGAGCAATCCCGGTTTTCTCTGGTAACATTTTCCCTATTCTTCACTCAGATTTTAAGTCTAGAGTCTGTCAGAATACTGCAGTGAGAATAGGGTTGGAGGGGAGAAAGTGGTTTGAAAAACATCCGGAGTCCAAGGTACTCAGGTATTCAAAGATTTGTTTTGGCATCTAAACTGCAGTCAAACAAAGTTCTAAGCAGTGGACCTGTGTTTCACATGTGTAATGTTCTCACTTTTACAGAAAAGGCAGATACTTCCATCCATACTCACCTTTAGGATGCAGTAAAATTACCTTGTTGGTTCCAGCATTGCTCCACTGTGCCTAGAGCTCATGTGGACTTGACTTCTTCAGTGTCCAGCCTTGGATGACAGCTGACTACCTTATTTTTTTGGATGAGACTAAGGTGATTCTCATGGGCCTACTCAACCTTTGGGAAAAATGCTAAGTATTGCCTGTTTTCTGGGAGATCAGGGAACATTCATACCTCCCATTCAAAGAAAGTTGGGTGATATCATGTAAAGTGGCCTTTAAGGCCACTTTGTTCATTTGGTTATCATTATTATTATTATTCATTCGGTTATTCCCATTTTTATCACTTGCACACTACCCTGCCATTGAGGTCAGTCAGCTTCCTGCATGCTGTTGGCTGCTCCCTCGGAGGCTGACACATGCTTTTATATTCACACTGAGAAGGAATTTCTTTGTGGGCATTACCATGGGACTTTGCTGGGCACATGAAAACGGAGGAATACAGCAAGAGCCCAGCTTCAAAGCAGTGACTGCTCCTCCATTCACTTCAAGGAGCAGCAATCTGCATTATCCTGAATGACTTTTCTTTGCTCCATTAGATACAGACAGTTTTAAAGAAAGATTCAACATTTATCCTGAAGCAGATTTCTGTCCTATTACTCAGTTCTTAATGAGTGGTAATATCACCACAGGAGGAAAGAATATATGGTTGCCAGCGAAAGTAGCCTGTTCACAGGAACAGAGCGAGCTGGATTAGAAGTGAGATCCTAGATCACCTAGTCTGCTGCCTTGCTGCCACAGAAAACCATGTCATTTAAAGACAGATGTGCAATGGAGCAAAGGGGACACAGTCCCAGATGCTGATGGTTTTACCTATGTCAGTGGCTTAGAAAGCCAGACTGGTTTCCAGTGCACTTGCTGTCATCAAGAAATGGATTTAAAATATTTGGCACAGTGGCTACTGCTGCAGCATCTTCTTGCAGAAGCAGAGGTTGCAGCTTAATACTTTTCATTTCCCAACAGGGGCAAAGACAGCAAGCCAAACTTTCCAGGGCTTTCTTCCCAGTGACTTTTTGCTTTCTGGCACACCCATACCCAGACTTGTGCTGGTCCTAGGCCCTCATTCTTAAACAGCAACATCCAGGATTGCTTACCCTGCAGACCAGACTGAGCTTGGCAGGTGACATCAGGCACCCTCCGCATGAGCTTTTCACGCTGTACTTGGTTCCAATACGAAGTACCAACACATGTTGTCTGGTCCTGCTGCTGCTGCTGGGAGCCACTGCAGGCAAAAGAGCCTTGCCTTGCGCAATTTTTACTTAATTTAATCTTTTTGACATAATAACACAATTATTGTGTTTAATTAGCCCAAACTTCTAGCACTGGTTTTGGCATTGGAAAAAAAAAAAAAAAACAACACACGAATGCAATCAAGCATTTAAATAAACAGCTTTCTTTCCCAGGCTCATCTTCAGTCAAACACTTCTTCTCTCCCATCCTCATGTCAAATTCCCTTATTTTGGCTGCAGTTACGCTTAGACTTTCCCAGTTCCTTCTGTGAAGAAGCAGGCAGTACAGGAGGTTTGGGGTTGTGTACACGATGGTTTCTGCCCGTTGCTCCATGTATATTGGTTTCTTTCTGCTAATTTCTGCTTCTTACTGGCTTCCCTTTACTTTGTTGTGGGTCACCAATGGCTGCAGTCCCTCGGCTGCAGTCCCTCCAGAGTGTCCTTGCCCTGGTGTCACTCACGCCGGTGTCGGAGCCGGCTGGACCCAATATGAGCATCCCAGGCAGTTCCCAGCCTCCTCCCACACAGGGTACCTGCAGCCCCCACTACCCAAACCTGCCAGTTACACCCAGCAGAGGAGGTTCTTCCAGAACAACATACTCCTAAAGGGCACGCTTTCGCTTCTCCTTTTGTCCTAGCTTTGTTGATATCTAATTCATTCCTCTACCAACATCATCCTTTAGCTTTAATGGCTATCCAACTTCCCAAGTGTTCAGCTGGGACTAGAATCAAATAAAAAAGAAGGAAATTTCCAGCAGATCCCAAGCACTGTTTTTTGTCCAGGTCTCTAGTGTTGCAGGCCGCTTTTTTAAGTGTTCACACACAGTGGTATCTGAGTCATTAGCCATTTTCCATGTCTGATATTTAAAGCAGGTATTTATGGTAACTTTATGGTGACAGCTTATTAAGGCTGGCCTTTAATGAACTGGTAGGGAGGCCCCACTGGAGAATATTGCAATAATGAAATGGTTTTAAGAGCAAGTACTTATGATAGAGGGAGCTCCAATAAGAACATGTTGTTCACAGAATCCTTGTGGCTTGATTTAAGTTAATGGAAGCATTATCACAGCCAAAATTTGAAAAAGAAAATTCCAAAAAAAAGCATATTACATAAAAACACATCTTTATGAAATTGTATGCTGACAGAAACAACCCATGGAATATCATGCCATTTCCCATTTCGTTCTTTCAGCATTAAAAAGTATGTATTTAGATATTCTGCCTCTTACCAGTGATTTCTTATACACTCTAACAATAAGATTCAACTTATGTGTCCCTGTCTGCCTTGTCTTTGCTTTTGTATTTCATTTTGCAATTGTGTTTGAAGTGGAATAATATACACTGGCATAGATTGTGTTTTCTGTTACTTGTGATTACTCACTAAATCATTCTGGAGTGTTCTTTGTTTTTCTTTCTAATTATTGGGTTTGATCTCTGCTTGGGGAATAGGGCATTCTTTGCTGTGCTGTCCTGAAAATAATTGCATTTGCAGTGATTGTTTTCTAATAACAGTGCTGTAGAATAAGTGCTTTGGGGCCAAATCCAGCTTTACTTATGAGAACAAAAGAATTTTGCCTGAATAATAATTTAGTAAGGACTTTGTGTGTTGGGTCGTTATTTGTAAAATATTTATGCAGCCCATGACAGCTACTATGTATCTCCAGTACAATAAAGAACAATCATCATGTCAAAACAACAACAACTATTATAACATTATCATCCAATTTGGGCAGCATAGTACCTTGGTTTGGACTTGAGGTTTCACAGATATTCATAGAATCATAGAATGGTTTGGGTTGGAAGGGACCTTAAAGATAATCTGGTTCTAACCCCCCAGCCATGGGCAGAGACACCTTCCACTAGACCAGGTTGCTCAAAGCCCCATCCAACCTGGCCTTGAACACTTCCAGGGATGGGGCATCCACAGCTTCTCTGGGCAACTTGTTCCAGTGCCTCACCACCCTCATGGTGAAGAATATTCATGAGAGCTGATGGCTCAGACAGGGGAGAGGTATCTAGAATAAATGCCATTGTGTAAGATATGCCTTTATTTTTTTTTTTTTTTGTAGTAACAGCCCTAGCTGACTGAGGGCTAAATTGTGGCACTTTCGGCAGCACTGAGGAACTACTTGCTTTCCCCAAAGTATTCTCATTTGTTTTATGCTGGGAAGATTCAGGCTCATAGAAAGGTAATGAGAATGAATGGGAGTAGTTTAACTGGGTCCTCAGCAATTATTTGGATTTTGAATAATACCCAGTGGTTATGTGGTATTCAAGGTATTCCACAGGTTGATGCCTAGGTATCTTGCAGTGGTACTCTTTCTGACATTCATTTCCAGCACAGTTCATAGCAGTTTGGCCAAAGGCTGTCCACTGATATTAGTGGTGGGTCTGAGCAAGTAAATCCTGCATAGGACAAAGACACTATCATCCTCCAACTCCTTTTTATTCTTATTCTCCAATTAACATTCAGAGTAATATTTTCCATGGTATAGTCTTAATTTTTAATTTACACTTTGTGGAATACTGAATATTGTGAGACATACTTTTTCCAAATTTTCTCTTCTTAGCTGCATAAATCTAACACACAGTCTCTGTCCTTAATAATTTATGCCAATCCAGTGCACCAGTGTAATTCTTCTAATACACCCTGTGGGTTTAATTTTTGCTTTCTATATTTCAACTGTAAGAGTATTAAGAACTTTAAAAAGTTACTTCAAGAAACAGTTTTTGCTTCTGTAAGAAGACAAGAATCAAATATTTTATTGAGTATTATATCTGGGGGATTATCATTCTGGAGAATTATTGTGACATGCTGTAAAATAAATTAAATAAGCAAGTATAGATCAAATATCCTGGTTTTGAATGCAGGAAACAAACCCCATGCAAACAGAGCTGCCAGGGCTCAGTTCTTCAGGTGGTGTCAATTAGTCTGGACAACTACAGTTATTTAATTCTGCACCATGTGGAGACAGAATATCATCACTCTCTTAGGCAGCAATTGTCAAATTAACATGCACACATGTACATATACAATAAATAAGTTACATCCCCACATTTACATTGCAGTTTGAGTGTAATTGTAATAGCATTTGAGTGTTTTTTAGACACTCATTGACAAACCCGTTCTGAATGCAATACATTGATTATTATTTTGACATCTACTAACTGATCTGCCTGCACATCCAAAATTCAGAGGTAACACATTACATGGATTAATGTGTCATCAGCACTGTTTATTAAGGTGCAAGTAGCTTGATCAGGTTATCAGAAACCCAGAAAGGCTTATAACTTAGTACATCATTAAGGTTTAGTGTTAACCATAGTCTGTGTCACTTCCTCTCCCCCCTCTATAAATCTGGCCATTCTTTTTATTTTGTTCTACCACATTTTACATGTGCTTCTGTCCCTCTTGCTCACTTCAAAAATCTATTTTTCCCTCAGCTAGCAGGGAGTTATAGTCTCTAATGAGAGAGCTGCTGCTTTTGATCCTTTTATAAGGTAACTCTGATTAATGTTCATGGGTGTTCTACAAAAAAAGAAGAGGACAGAATATATCCCCACTTTTAGGATAAACAATTAAATACTTAGATATGCCTTCCTCAACTAAATCTTCCACTGACTTAACTTGCTACAAAATAGATCAACCAAACAGAGAGGAAGAATATGAGGGCTGGATTCAACACTACTTGTTTGTCCTGGCATCACTTATTAATGCAGCGGTCAGAGCCTTGTTGATGCTCACCTATTGATATTCACCGGCCTGCTGGGTTTGGGCCCCAAACAGTGTGAAATGTGATTGTAAGTTCCCTTAATTGGGGCCAAGGTCTTCTTTGGCTCCTCCAGCATTTTTCATAAACTCAGCCATTTTTAGCTCCCAACTCCAGTCGTAACTTCCAGAGACCCCCCAGGATTAAAAGCATCCTTCTTTTACTGCTTCCTCCTCTGTTTTATAGCTTATCTTACCAAGAGGAGCTTAAATCACATAATACAGAGAATTTGTAATGATTGCTAACATGTTTGTTCTTCGATTTAGATAAAGCAAGAGACATAAAGGTCAATCAAAATAACAAACTTCTGTGTGCCTTTGCCTCAATTTCCTTACTATTTTGGAGCACCCTTTAGGTTACTATGGGAGTAATTTGTACTGTCAGTCTTCCCCCAAAGAGAAGTCCCTGACAAGGGGCATTTCCCTTCTCTGAGAAGGTTATAGGTTTCCTCATATGCGTCCACAAGCTTAAAAAAACCCCAGTATATAAGTACTTTTGTAGCAGAGTATATGAGGATACAAACTCCTTCTTTGCTGAAGAGGGCTCCAATTTGAATAGTATAATATTGAAGTGTAACAATACTCCATTGTCAGCAAAAAACATCTCCCCAAATCTCTTGCTTCTTGCAAAACAATATGAAATGTTTTAGCTCTACACTCAAAATGGTCTCAGGCAACAAAATAGGGTTTGAAATTTGAAGTAATATTGAGAAACACACTAATCCATCAGATGACTTATACTGAAACATACTGAAGAAGCAAACATGCACTTTTATGGACCTCAATGAAAAGCTAAAATACAGTGCTCATCAAATTTTGCCTTTTTGTTTTTGTTGAATATTGTAATATATTCTGCAAATATTTCTGGTAGGTTTTGACCATCTCTCTACCTGGTCATTTACTATTCACTGAATAATTTATTCAAAGATTAATGGCAAAACAGATCAAATAAATTATGCAATGAATATTTTTTTCAATGTAGTCAACTGGCCCTAAAACCTATTACAGGCTTTCATTTATAATACATATGGTTCTCTATATAATAATTTACCAAGCACCGTGAATTATGGAGCTACATTTTTATCAAAGGCTTGTGAGGACATCATAAACCTCAAAAATGAGTCTCAAGCAGTTAGGCGAGACACAGGTATTCCAAAATGGCGTGACAGCCCCATAACTCAAAGTGCACTTGCATTTTAATTAATACTGGGATTTGGTGTAACAGTAAATTTTCCCTCTTTTTCACTACGTCCCCTTATCTGTCCTCTTTCTACTTCAGTCCCCTGCTGCATAACCACTTCTGTTCCTTCCAGTCCTGGCATTGCTCTGATTTCACCCTCTCAGCAGCCATCAACATGCGTCAGGATGGAGTTAAGCTTCATCTAAGAAAAATGCTCAAATTCTTGCTTATAAAGCAGGGGAGTTGTCCTGCTGAAGCCAATGAGACAATGACACACCTGAGTGCCAGCAGCACTCAAGGGACTTGGAGACCACCTGGGGGGTGGATACCTGAGTGACCCTATTGTCTTGCCTCTTTCCACGTCCCTTTCACACGCTGTGCACACACTAGATTCCCAATGTCATTTACTAGTGTGCTGTCTAATTACAAAAAGAGGGAAATTGCCCTTGCACTGGCAATTGTTTCTCAGTAAGTCTGGCTGATTTTACCTTCGGCTAATAAACATATGATTTAAAAAATTGAAGGTAGCTGGTGTTTTGCTGTTGTTCAAAAAAGATGATTTTCTCCCCTCTCTAAATAATTGTAGGTTTCTGAATATCTGTCATTTTACTCCTAACCGTCCAGGAAACATTGCCAACCTCAGGTTTTGAGTGTTTACATTGTCAATGTGCTCACAGAATTGTAAACAAAGATTGGAAAGGAAATCATGTCCCCTGCAGCATACTAGCTCAAAAAAAGAACCTGGTTCCACCACATAAAGTACACTTGTCTTGAATACATCAAGAAAAGCACTTTAACATTACTGACTTCTGAAAAATTGCACTAGACCTCCCTCCCCCATCTCTATGTGTTCTTAAAAAATGGGTTTAATATTATTTTATGAATGGAAAGTCTGAGGCACAAAAATGAGAAGAAATATGCCCAGATTTTAGAAGTTGTGTTTGGCACTCCCTAATTTTCCTCCTCCTGCCCCTTTTCCCAATTCTTTAAACTCCATGATTGCTTCAGCCTCTCTTTTCTTGCAGACTGAGACCAAACATGATGGGGAATCAATGACAGGTCTCTTGACCACAAGTACAGTGTCACAGGCACAGAAGACATTTCTTCCGAAACTTAAAAAGTCACTTCAATTTTCCTTCAAAATAGAGGACTATCTAGAGGTCAGAACTGCCAGAACAGTTTAATTCTGTTTAGAAAATATGTTCTTTGTACACTGAGTTTAACCACTAGCTGGAGTACTGGAGGTACTGTGATGTGATTGCTTCCCATGGTTTTTGGTAAGCTCATTTCATAAAAGACTGTACGTAGTTAGTGCTGTTTCTTTTGAGAGTGTGTCAAGTTGGCAAAAATAGCATCTCAGGTTTTTCTCCTTTGTAGCTTTCTAGTTAGCAGGATTCCTCTTCTAATCAGCAGGTTTTAGCAGCACTTAAGCTCCTGTCAGAGAGTGGCAGACTCTTAATATGACTCAGGTTCCAGATTAATAAAATTACTGTCTCTAATGAAGTTTATCTTCTCTTTCATTCTTCAATATTCCAGTTTTGCTTGCAGTGTTGAGTGCTTGGAAAGTGGCAGACATTTTCCTCTGGCCTATTCTTAAGGAATGGTATATTTCCTTTAAAAAATCTGAGCTCTGTCTAAGTAAATGTGATAAAGGTAAAAGAGTTTTGGGTGATGAAGCCACCTGGGTTTGAGAGAAGGCGATGTTCTGATCTAAGTTGAACCTGTCTTGAGTGGTTTGAACCAGGTGACCTCTCAAGGTCTTTTCCAAACTGAGCTGCTCTATGAGTCTATGATTCTCTTCCTCAGTAAGAAAACTGCTTCCTCTCAATGACAGCACTCATCCTGAAACTGGTTCCTGGGACTGTATGAGCTCAACTTTCTTCATTGCTGATGAAGGCCACAGGTACAGCACCACTCTGCTTTGGAAATACATAAAAAGCAGATACTCCGTTGTTTAAAGAATATGAAAAAAGTTCTTTGTACCACCAGTACAAGAGAATATGAATACGGTTCCTTGTGCTTGTGATATAAAAGAATAAATAAACAGTGTTTCATTTTCTGAAGAACAAGATCCGGTAAACTGAACAGTAGCAATACTGACTGAAAGGGCAAAAAGATGTATATGTCTGTCACAGGGCTCTGGCAGCATTTTATCAGTTCCTCTATCCTGCCTTTTCTCTGTCACAGCAGGAAAGACTTTAGAGAGGAAAACTATAACAAACTGATTTACAAGCTTTAAATGACAGTAGTGGGTCTTATTACTACAATACACTCCAGGATCACTATTCCCACCTTTAGCAATCTGTGGTGGCTGAAATTTTTAAAAATAGTCAGAAAGAAGGGTGTTATGCTTTGTGATATCAAAGTTCATCATCATCAGACACTGTGAGAGTAGGTTCCAGCTGCAAATGTGTGAACTTTAATTCTTCTGAAGATATTTTATCTTCTAAAAGAGTTTTGTTCCCTTCATGTCCCTTTGCTCAGCTTTTTTATAAAGCCCTTTCCTGCCATATGAAATGCAATTTCACAAACTGACTGACAGCAGGCATTGAATCCTAAGGCTCTTCCACCCAGAAAGACAAAAATAAAGCGGAACATTCACCAAAGCCCCTAAACTGCCATAAAAAGATTTTGACTGTGGCAGCTGTCTCTTATCTATGGTACTTTTAAAATAGTATGCTGAGTTATATTCTTAAAAGGGTAAGAAAGCTCTCAGGCATTTTATCCTTCTTGCCAAGTAATGTCTGTTGCCATTTCCAGATGCTTTGAGTGAAATCATATGTACCATCCAGCAGTGGATGGGGCACCTGAGAGAAGGCCAGGATTTAGGGCTGGCTGTCCTCTAAACCTTCACCATGGCTTCTGGCAAGGCAACCCTGTCTGGCTTGTCTAAACAACGAGAGCTACAGTGCAGGGGTTGAATCATAATGTATCTCTTGACCAAAACAAGGGGGTTCCAGTTTTGATGAGAGCTGTGAGACATTGCTGTATTACTATTAACTCATGTTAATAACATTGTCAGAAAGAGTACACCTCCCCCAGCAAAAACCCTGAACAAAATGAAGTCCAAAAAAAACCCCCCAAATATTTAAGCCTTAGCAGCATTTCAGCTGTTGAAGGGTTCAGGAACAGAAAGCTGTTTTTTGTAATAAAACTATACAGTTGCAAAGAAACCAAGAAAGACTCACTGATAAATTAAGACTATTGGACACCTGTGTATGGCTAGACTCCTTAGAGTCAGTTCTCAAGACCAGACTTGCCAGTCGTCTATGTTATGAACTCACAAGCATGCGTTAAGCAGTTGCCTCAGTCCAAGACCCAGAGAGCTCTTAAGGGACCAAGCTGCAGTTTCTCTCAGCTCCTCTCTCAGCCTTAACTTTTGCTCTTGAGGACAAGAAAATCCAGCTCAGGCAAGTCTGAATGTGTTGTCTGCCACAACCAGCAGATTTCTTAAACTAGTCTGTTCCTAAACACAATGCAAACACATTCAGGCTGTGTGCGGGCATAGACTGAAGGCACTTGGCCATGGTGTCCTCAAGCTCACATTGCTTCTTGGAAGTCAATGGTTAGGGATAGAAAGTGTAGCATCCTTGAAGGAAAGGGCAATGTCTTCAGAGCCAGGATGAGAAAGGAGCTATTGGACCATGAATCTGCAGACACTAAAGAAATGACTCTAAGGGATTATTACGTAGAAGTTCGTTGTCACAGGCTGTAACCTGGTCCAACAGCATTAAACCGTGGTCACAGATGATTCCTCAGATCAGTCTAATGGCAGTAGACAGCAGTAAAGCTATATGACTATGATGCTCTCTGAGAGAGGATCCAAGCAGGGAGCGAAGAGGAGGAGCAAAAGTGTGACATTTGCAAAAACACTAAATTAGAAAAAATGGTAAATATTAAGCTGGATCCATATAAATGAAGTAAAATAGTAATTTAAGAGATTTGTGGTTCAGTTAAGAACTATGCAAATTACTCTATTAATGTTAAATTGGGGTGAAAATAGATCTCATACATAGTAATGAAGCTGAAGTTTAGCTTGCAGAGTTAAACGGGCAAGCCTGTCATTTCATGTTAGCATGGGCAGAAATCAGGAGGGACAAAGGATGGAGAGACAAAATGATAGCGTTGGCAGACAAAAGCTGTGGCAAGCTGTTCACCAGAAATCCAATCTCTGCTGAGCAAACTCATCATTAACTTGCTCTGAAAAGCTCACAAATTCCCTGCCTTTCACCTTTCGGATGGGATGAAAGACATGCTGGCCAGCTGCCAACTTCTGATTTGAGCGTTTTATCTAGGAGTGCTATAGCTATTCAGCCATGGAGAGACAAGGAGTTTGTGTGGATCCAGAAGAGAGTCTGTATATTTTTCCTGGAGGTTTCTCAGTTGACCCTAACTAATCTCTTCTTACTGGATTTGCACCCCTAGAAACCTTCCTTTGAAGAAAGTTTGCTCACCAGAGGAAACTGTCCAGACCGTCACAGATTTGAGAGGCAGTCACTGAAGGGAAAAAACCAGTCTTTGCTGACCAAAGGAAATTCATGAAAGCTTCTCTAAAGCCTTATAGCAACATGTCTTTTTAGCACAGCAATGCACACAGCGTACAGGGCCAAATCTGGCCATCCTTATCAAGGGCTCCCTGGCGAACATGAAGGGTTTTGCAGCGTGTTTGGCTGGGCTTTTCCTATTCTTCCTCAGCCCCTCCTGCTGCCCACACCCAGCATTTGGTTGGGATAAGAAGAGACAGCCAATTTTTACCACAATCATCCACAAAGGTACATCATAGCAAAATAGTCCCTGAGTGACAGACTCGGGCTGTGTCAGTCTGTGTGGCAGTAGGAAGTGCCAGTGATGTGTTGTAGGGACCAGCAACAAGGACAGAGGGCCCAAAAGGAGGCAAACATTGCCTCTTCCTGGTGCCTGAGGACGGAGGGAAGGAGAGAGCTTTAGACCCTCTGAAGAGGCCAGGAGGGGCCTGGGATTAAGTGTCTGATGTTTGAAAGCACTTTATTTTACTCCATGTTTTTAATCCTGAGGTTGCTGGTGGGAGTTGCGCTCCTTGACTTCTGTTTTTGCTTTGAACTTTTTCTCACACCTCAGTGTAAGCTGGAAATGCTGAAGCTCAGATGTTTTTTACATGAAGAGGAAGACGCTCTCCTCCCCTGCCCCAGTTTTACACATATTGTACACAAAGGCATTGACTAATTTCTATAAAGCTGGGGCCAGTATCTCTACACATTTCCTAACCCCCACAAATCACCAATGGAGCAAAACCCAGCAAGCATTGTGCTTCAGAGGCACTATTTTCCATTGCTCCACTGACACTGTAAACAACCATCTGCAGCGGGCTGACTGCAGACTTTTTCTGGCACATTGAGGAGAAGAAAGTTCCTCATGAAATAGCCACCATTTCTCTACATGATATACTTTGATTTGTCTTGGAGCCAGTTCCTCCCTGTTCTCTACTTTGTGTAGGGAAATACGTCTGTACAGAGAGTGTTTAACCACCGACTGGTCACACTGTGCAGAATTTTGCATCCCTTACATGTGACAGAATTCACATCCATTGGTACAAAACTCTGTCTTTACTCTTCCTCCACTTGCCTCTCCTCAATTACCTGCAGTGCAAGGTCAGATGAAATCATAAAACAACATATCAAAATAAATCTACTGCTCAAGTGGCAAAACAGCCAGACTTGGGTTTTGAGTTAATATAGAGCACGTCTTATGCTAAGTAATTAATTTGCTTATTCGTCTTATGTTATCATCCTGATCTGAGTATCTGAACAGGTTATATAAGTTATTAAATGTTATTTTCCTTCCAAACTTCATGCTTCATTCATAGACTTGTACTGATGTGCTGTATTTTCCTGACCTTGTATTTAGAAGTGACAAAATCTGAATATTAAATTTGTATGACCTTTACCATCCCCAAACACAAATTAGGCTCATGTTCTTTGCACTGGCATTTGAAATGAGTTATTTGGTCTGCACTGACAACTGTGTAGGGGAGCGATAAGGCAACAGTGCAGTATTGATGTAAAAATAAGCATAATAATCTTCTTAAAAAATGTTTCAGATAAAAAGAGCAGATAGCAACTCAGTCTCCTTGAGATCATGTTTTAGGTTTTTGTCCTCCCTGAAGTGCTGTTCGGGAGCTGTAATCTCCTGTCTTTGTTTTCCAATCCAAGAGGGATGTATGAGAGAAAGTAAGAGGTCAGCAAACAGGAAAGCACCCCTCCAGAAACCTCTAAATACATGTAAGTATATACATGCACACCAGCAGAGCTTTGGATTTATTTTAAATACCCAAATGCAAACCGTTGGAGGGACTCTGTGTGTGTGTGTGTGTTCATGCTGTCTCTCAACAAGAAAGGTGTATTGCGACTTTATAACTCTGCAGCTTTCAAGTTAGTAGATGTCTCTTACAGCTTTTCATGATGTTTAAGCAATTCATTGACCTTTCAGCTATTACCTTCTGTTTTTATTTGTGAATTAAATGTGCTATGTAAAAAATATCACAATGATAATTTTAAAAAAATTTCTTCTTCTCATATGATTGTTATGATGATACTTTTACCAGAGCTGTAGGCTGCCACATCTCTTGGATTGAGTAAATATGTCTCTTATGTCAAAGGTGAGTTTCTGAGTCTGGCACTCTTTATAGTCTGATTTCCTAAGGAAACATGTACATGTTCCTTGGGTACATGTGACCACAGCCTTTCTTTCAAATCCATTAGTCCATTTCAACCAAATTTCACAGAGGCAGATAGATGTCTCAGACATGATAATTCCCTGCAAAACTGATCAAGGTGAGGGGCTGCTTAGAGGAGAGACCCCTACTACTGCTCTCACTAAGGGAAGGATGAGGAGCACTCACTGCTTCTCCAGGCTGCCCAGCTCAGCAGCCCTGACCCCGCATTCAGGACTGCCTGTGTGCCCACAGCACACACATAACCCCGGCTGGTGGGCAGCAGTTAGTC
The DNA here is from genome assembly GCF_047370975.1 of Nipponia nippon. Classification (NCBI taxonomy): domain Eukaryota; kingdom Metazoa; phylum Chordata; class Aves; order Pelecaniformes; family Threskiornithidae; genus Nipponia; species Nipponia nippon. Next base: position 63,893,787 of record NW_028262336.1, on the reverse strand, counting down.
AAGGGATGTGGAAAATATCTGTCGTTAGCAAAGGGGAAGGTGTAGTAGATGTAGAGTGCTCCCTGAAGGGAGTTACAAGGGGTGTGGGAGGCATAGGAGAGTGGGAGGAAAGATCACTGCTGTAGTGCTCAGCTGTCCCAGTTTTGCTTCTTACCAAATAATATTTCCCCCTCTTCTTCTCGCTATCCTACCACTCCATGATAACTTTCCTACCGCTACTTGAGCAGTTGCCCATCTAAGATCTGTGATTTATCTCTTATTCTGACAGAACCCACCAATTCTCCTCATCTGATTTTCTAAGGAGAGGATACCTGTGCTCTCACACTGGCGGTGTGAGCCCATTTGTGTTTGCCTTCATCTCCACTGTAACTGTTGAACTTCATGGCTGATTTCAGTCAAAGGGTGGAGGAAGAAAAGAAACCTCAAAGATATTAAATTCTTATATCTTTCATGAAATTTAGCTGCAGGGGAGAGAAGAGATGTCTTTGAGATGTCCTGACCAAGGAAAGGGACTACACGACGCATCCTTAGACAGGGGAAAATCTGTAAGTTAATGAATAAGACTATATCACTGGCTTTGCTGCAGGAAAGTTCCCACCAGAACCCCTAGCCCAGCCAGAGAAACCAACCCAGACAAGAGGAGGCTTCTGTGGCCCCAGTGTTCAGAGGACAGAGGGCTTATTCAGAAAAAAATTGAGGCTGGGGAGATACAGTTTATTACAGAGGAGAACACACAGTGTGTTCTCGCAGCACTTTTCTTTCTCAGAGCACTTTTCTTTCTTTCTTATTTTGTTTCCTTGATTTGAAATGAATCATTCAATCTGTGTCACTTGTCCACGTTAGATTGCACCAGTTTGATTTTGTTTGATGCAGCAGAGAGGGGAAGAAGCGATGGGATGTAACTAGCACTTTATCTTGAGTATTATTTGTCTCCACAAGAGTGCGGTGAGATGAAACCTCAGAAAGGCCCGGCGCAAAGGATAGTCATTACTTTGTAAGTGCTTACGCAAATGTGTTGGAAGATTACATTTGGGAAAAAGCTTTCAGGCTCCAGACACATTTTCTGTTTGAGAGCTGAGTTAGTCAGAGCACACTGACAGATGGGTGGGGACGATGCAAATTTACAAGTTAGAGGCTTAGTGACTGACTGACATAACACATAATACATGAGAATGCACAATACATGAGAAAAGGTTCCCCAAATTTACAGTACTTTGGCTGGGGATGATAATATAATTCCAGCTTTATTTACTGGGAAGTCCTCTTGTAGGGTATTTTAGTTCAGTGTTACTTATTTTATTGAACGAGACAGAAAGTTTTTTTATTTTAAGAGAATAACGGGTTTATGGGTTTGGGGAGAGAGGAGGGAGGGGACTGCCCTTTTCTTGGAAAGTGTCAAAATCCCAGGTAGACCACAGCAGTCAATATCACCATTCTGTAATGACTGAGAAGTCGTCTTGGAGAAACTGGAGGACAAAGTTAAACAGGCACACATGTATGAGAGCATAAAAACTGACATTCTCTATTTAACCAGAAATCTGCAGCACATCTAAGCATGTTAGGAGGAGGGGAATCTGTAGGAGTAGCATAAGTAGGTCTGCGCTCTAAGAGTTGTTTGAAAGTCACTTGTAGTTGTATTTACGGTGTGTTACACCATTTACAATACTTTCTCTGAGCATTAATTTTTTTCTAGAGAACTATGAGAGAGTTTCCTTCTGACGCTGACTCGAAACTATTAAGATCCTGTTAGCAAGTGTTACGTATAACAGCCTTGCAGTTTAATGTTGAATAATTTCGAAAAAGTCCTGAAATTTAAGAAGGATGGACAGTGTTTCAACAAAGTATACTGAGACAGAAATAAAATGGTTAAGCATAGTGGTAAGCTATTATCACTGTTTTGCATTACACCTGCACTTTGTGACTTCAGGCCTTAAAATTTCCTAGTAAGCCTCCATAGAATATTCAGTTTTCTCCGTGGGAAAGTTTTAGCACTCTAATATTTTCTTTGGCATGTCACCACCTGGTAAAGGAGCTCTATTTAATCAAATGGTAAAAAAATTATACCATACAAGAGAGCTGACATGATCCAACTAGAGAACTCTAAATAACAAACACTTGAAGAAGCACTTGCTACAGTGGGGCTCAGATGTGTTTCAAAAAAGCTCTTCATCAGCCAAACAGTAAAATCATGATCAGTTCACAGATAATTCTCCAACAGAAGAAGGGTCAGATCTGATAAATGAATTGTTCATGAAGGTCATTTTGATGAGCTATAATTATATGAGTGAAATCTTTTGTCTCCTGATTGCGTGATAGCCACATAAAAGGAAAAGAAAAGAGATTAAGTTCTCGCAGTCAGTAAGAGATGTTATATTGATTCTAAGTTGTTACTAGGTAAATAATTAAACCATAATTTTGCTGTTGATTTTATTTGTCTGCTGTGTGTAAAGGCTACTTAGATGCATCAGTGAAAAATTAATTAATATATTTCTACCACTGCTCAAATAATGGAAATCCATAAAGATGAAATTACTGTAGTGGTTTGAAACCACTCATTAATGATCCATCTCAGCTTCAGAAAATCTCTCTGAAGTCTAATGGTCCTGACAGATCAGAATATCTTTTTCTTTTTTTTTTTTTTTTTTAAGTCTTCATTATATTTTCTGCAATAAATACGTATCTATGAAAGGAAGATGTAGCTTTATCAGTCAGATTTATTGTGCTGAGTTTCACCAGGGCTATATACTCACCTGATCTGTTCTTGGTGTCCCCCCCCCGACAGAAATCTTGCCTGTGTAGATCAAAAGCATTAGCTGGCCGCATACACTGCGTGAAGGGAAGGGCAATGCTGAACAAGCCGAGGATAGCACACAATGGTTATCAATGAGATCCTCTATACCCTTTCCTTTTTCACAATAAAACTTAGCTGCTATATGACATGTACCTACAAACTGAAGGAAAAAGACAAACAGCAGGGGAAGGTCTGAATAACAAAGCCTCTGAGTAATTAGCATGGTAATACCTGAGGCATATTTGTACGCACCACATCCATGCTAATTGCCCATTTACCAGGCTAATTTAACGTCAGTTATTTCTGGGTTCATTCCATCATCAGTATATTGCTCTTGTTACTAAGCTACTGTAATTTCAGCATCAACTGTGTTTTGACTTACATACACTTGTAACCCTTCGGTATCCACGGAGGGAGCACAGTTTGCTCTGAGCTTTTCAGTTTAAATGTCTTATATATAAAAGCTGGGGAATTTGCATTTCAGACCCCAACATACCCATTTCAGATCTACATCTTTAAAAGACACCTGATATAGAAACTCCTGATCACCATCTGGTTGTCCAATGCAGTTTTGACAGTTCTTTTTCTGTTTTCTGTAGATTTCATGCCATTTAATTTCCCCCAAAGTTCAATCATTCAGAAAAGTCTCCCAGTCATTAAAGTGATTAGTTTCTTCTGTACATCTGAATGGTTGTGGTAAATAAGCAATAGAAAGCATAAATTATATTGTACAGTGTGGAATAGAACTTCATTTGCAAGATTAACTAATTGATCCGGTATGTCCTTTCCATTTTTAATGTGTGTGCTTCTGTGATATTTATAGATATTGGTATTTTCCTTTATCATCTACCAGTAGGACTACAAAAAGAATTGTTGTTGTTGTTCTTGACGTTTTGTAGGATACTGAGTTTCATTTTCACTTTTTGGGGAAGATAAATGGTACCCTTCACATTTATGGAAACAAATGAGAGATTTGTAATGATTTTGATGCCAAAACATTATGCTTTTATTTCAGGCTGTGTATGGAAATCTTAACCATCCTGAAAACCTAGAAACAAGAAGAGGCTGGTGGATTTCTTGGTAGTTCTCTGGGGGAAAAATGATTTACTGAACAGTGTACAAACTGGGTGGACTCACTGGGCATCATAACTGCTCTGGGGATTTCAGGGCATAAGCAAACATACAGTGCTTCAATGAGGTGTAAACATGATAGGCTATCTTATTGTTAGTTTTCAGTGTTGGATTCATGAGTGATTGTAGCACTTTTTGCTGTATTCAGTGATCAGTGAGAAATATCACACATGCATGCTTAATACTGATTGCCTACTAAGAATGAGGATATGTGTTTCTTACTTGCATGCTTGAAACTGAAGAAGAAGTGAAAAGCTCAGAATGGATCCAAAAAAAGGATCTAGAAAGGTTACTTACATGTCAGGCCAAGTACGCGCTCCCCCAAACACAGAACTTAGAAATACCCTGTTCAGCTGCTGCCTATCCCTGGAGACATCAGAAACTCAGGGTGTTGGAGTTTCTGCTGACAGAAACCTATACAATCTTAACCACCTGCTGATGAGGGGGCCCTGAGTCGTCTGCCTGGAAAGCAATGGGGTAGCAAAGTGCCTGGTTCACCCTAAGGTAACTTTTTTATCTGTGAGGACAGTGGATGGTGGAGCTTGTTGTACCTCCCATGAAACATTAATAAGAGGTGGCTATTGTCACTGCTTTCCACAAGTCATATCTAAGACTTGTCAAACGAGCTGGAATTCAAAAGCTACTTACTCCTGCAGTTCCGTACATAACCAAATGTGAGTTATCCTGTAGGGGTTTGGGGAGCATACCTATCAGACAGGGCCTTAAAACATAGGTGAAGCTGGGACTACAGTCTGGAACCCTTCTGGAGGAGACACCAGGCTGCTATGAATGTTTCACTGTTATAAAAAATGGAGCAATTTTAACAGAAAAAATGGAAGGCCCATGCAAAGATGTCCTTTACTTGGCAGTGGAGCACTCTTTTGGCAGCTAGAAGTCACTGCTTGTCAGCTGCATTTTCCAAAGGCAGAGGTGTATAACCAGTCCCAGGTACACGCAAGAGGAACATTCTTAACTCTTCAGCAGAGGGGTTCAAGAAGGAAATGTCACTGTTACATCCCCCAGCTGCATTTTATAAAAAATAAGTGGGGTTTGTGTCTAACTCCAGCTTCAAGAGGTGAATCTTGAAGACAAGGAGATGGACTTTGTCCAGTATATCTATGTTTATCTATGACTTCCTGATGGTGGCTCCTCATTCAGCAACCTGCTAAGTGTGTTACCTTGAAGTAAGGTATAATGAATCTATCGGATATTAGGAGGGTGGACAACCCCAGCAGACAGCAAGGTACTTTGCTGGGAGTCATCTTATTCTGTTTAATTGACAGTGGGTGGTAGACTAAATTTTCTTAGCTTTATGGAAAAGAGTGGACATTACTTTCAAAAAGAGTCAAAACCTGGATAATTCCCTTCTGTCATTTTCTCAAATGTTTGAAACAGAGCAGTAGGATATAGAAGTAATTAATGCCACAGACAGACATTTTTGAAACATTGTCTTATCTGCTTATTTAAATCCCTGGCCCAACTTTTCCATTGTTTTATTAATAGCAGCTTCATTTGAGAAAAGCTGATGCTCAGCTATAAGACTAACAACAGAATATAGAACACGGTTCAAACAAACAAACCTGAAAGGACCAGTTGACGATTACACCATAAAAATAGCCTGAAAAGTAGAAACCAGGAGTGTTACAACCTTTTCCTGTGTTAACATTATCATCAATACAGCACAAAAATGAGAAATGTAAAGCAATTACTGTAGCGGCAAAAAGACACAAAGAGATGTATCGGCGACCCTAGAATCCGTCTCTGCATTTGCATACAGCTACCAGAAGTGTCTTGAAATTTGCTCTGAGCATATGGAGGACTTGATCAAAAACAGAGCATATATTTTACACAACAAGGGGCTTTATACAGATGCACTAAATTTACAAAGGCAACTGAAGGACATTTCAGACAGACTTGACAGATTACAGGCTTCTGCTCTTACTGTCACAGTCTCTGTGTAAATCTGGTTTAACAACAAAGAACTGACACCACACAAGGACAAAACTGAAAAACAATTCAGAGGTGCTGTAGAACTTTTCCCATTACAAATACCAACGTAGCCAAATACAAAGGTCCTTAAATACAAGGGTCACAGATTGAATCCAAAATGGGGAAAAAGCCACATCAGGTGAAAAGTCAGGTTTTGCATTATGCTTTTCATGCATCGAAAGGATGAATACATGGAAACATACGACAGCTAAGATTTTTCCTCTCCTTTTAAAGGATTTGTTTGTCAGCTCAGAATCACTTGAGTGATTTCAGCTATTTTGACTGAAATTTTATAGTGGGTGAGAAGATGAAAGATAAAATAACCGGGTAAAAGTATAACCAATACCAAAGAAGTGACAAGAATGTGAAGCTAAATTGGGCAGGGACTTAAATATCCTGTTCTTGTCATTGACTTGGTTTGAAGTATAAAAGCACATTCAAAAGAGATTACAACTCTAGTTACTGGAGAATTTTATCTGTCAGATTGCATGAAGGCGTGCATGGAGGTGTCTGAAGACCTCAGATTTTGTAAGAAGTTTAAAACAAAAAAAAAAAAACAAACAGTCCTTCTCCTCAGCTAGTGAGCTTCTTCAGCTCACTTTTACTTTGTCACGGTAGCAGTTCTGGGAAGCAGCACTACGTGTCCTGTGCAGTTGCTTTCCTTCTAGGCGGTGGCCACCACTCCTGAAGTCTGTGACTGAACCCTTCTGCCTTTAAATATCTCTTATTTCCCTGGGAATCCTGTTGCCTTCCCTGAGTGCTCATCTTTCCAAGGCATGGCTTCTTGAACAGTGCTTGGCACCCAGGGCCAGCCACAGTCTGGCACAGTCAGGAGGTCACAGAAATATATCTGTTTTCCCATCAAAAAGCCTGATTACAAGTCATCAGCAGACAGTGGTGCTGACCGAAAGATTTGAGATGCAGTGCAACTGAAGAACCTCACATGTTCCCTGGGTGGAAAAGGAGATTGGTGTTGTCATTAGATAGAATACTGGAGAAACCAGAGAAGCAGACTTATCTGTGTGGGTCACTGGAAGGACTTGAGGCAGCAGTAGAGGAAAGGGAGGTGGTGGCAGGGAGGAAGCTCATGGCTAAACTGTGACTGAGGGTCTGTTTCAGAAGGATGGATGTAAGAAAATTCTGAAAACCTTTTATAATACCTCCAACAGTGATAGCAGTAAATAGGTACCACGCACAGTGCAAATGCCAGTGGCTTCTCATACGGTTAATTTCCCAGGACATTTTTCTGTTTTGCCACTGCTGTGCATGGGTTACCACATGCTCTTAGGACAAATTGATCCTGTTCCCGCTTGGGCCAGGTGTTTAGAGGACATCAGCATAACTTCACTGCCTTCAGGAGGGGCAGTAACTTTTGTGGAACTAGTCCTCTTCATAACAGCTAAAGATCGGCCAGTAACGTATAAACACACTGTATTTATGGTCTAAGGAAACTCGTAGGTGTTTGTTTTCCCCTTTTTCCCTCACCCATGCTTCTTCAGTGTGCTTTAGGAAACAGGTGTACTCAGACACATACTGTATGAGTGCAGAATAAATAAAGGCTTTCCCATTTATTTTTTTATTTTACAATATTTATTTTGCATTCATTATTGGAAAACTAATCTGGAGCTAATCTATAAACCTTCTAGTAGGAATTATATTCTTCACAGGTCATTTACACAACAAAAGGCCCTAGTCCTTACAATCTCAATCCTCTGCCCCAGACACTTCTTAAAATTATGGCATTTTGCACATTCAATATGGGTAAAACAGCTAAGATTAAATGAAAGTTATTTAAAAATATTAACACATTTCCAGACACAGTAGCAATAAAAATGTGTGAAAAAATAATTTGTAGACATCATTGTCTGTTGCTCCTGCAAGATGAAAAGCATTCCAAAGATCTCAAAGTCTTCTTAGAGGCATTTCATTAGAATAATTTTGCATTATGCTGTTGTTGCTCTGTGTGACTCACTAGTATACAGTACAACAGACCATTTAGATCCTAGTGCAATGTTTGGCAAGTATTTTGTACAAGCTTTTCATTATCCAAAACCCATTTTTGAGAGAGGAAGTATGAAAATGTTCTAAACAGAAACTATGAACCTCTCCTGCCAGTTTACTGCTTTATAATATTATGCAGGTTTCGGTTTCCCATGGATGTGCGTGATACTAATGCTGACATCTTTCAGGCTTGTACCAATATTGTTCCCATGACAAAACATTATGTGAGTCCAAAATTCACTCTCTTTAAGCAGTGTCTAGTCCCCTAAATTTAGGACAATTTCAGTGTAATATAAAGGCTTAAATTTCACATTGCACAGAGTTTTGTTAGCCAAGATATCATCCTACCAACTGATGACATCTAGGATAGTAGTAATGTTGGGCTGCACTCATGCTGGAAATGATAGACAAAAAGAATCAAACAGATCTGCTCTTAGTTCCACTGAGGTAACTCAAGAAAATTCTTTTAGCACACAGAATAAAACAAGCAAATGATCAGAAGTCAGTCAACACTTTTCCTTCCAGCACAGCTGTATGTTACAGTGGATCTTTGTTATTTATTTCTATATTGCTGAAAATTAACATTGCTGCACCATCACTTTCATTCCCTCACTCTGATCATAAAAAGTTCTTTGCCAGTTCAGGAGAGAAAATTGAGATTTCCTTGCACATCGTCTCTACCATGTAAGTGCTCAGCCACTCCATACCTTATAAAACAGAGGCACAGAGCACCTGACTATGAACCTCTCAGACTCTTCCTGTATTGTTTTCATCTCAATCTGCTTGTCCACAAAGAGATTGTACAAGAAATTTTGCCATGTTTCTACACGTTGCAGTGAAATGCCACAGCAGGTCTGCGGAACCCAGCAAAAGTCAGGAATGTACCGTTGGCTTTCTTCAGCCATATCCAAATCCAACTGACTCATGGCCAGTGCTTGCATATCTTTAAATGAGATATGGAAGTGCAAGTTCATTAGATGCATGAACCATGCTGAAAGTTGCAACAAATCTCAGGTTCGGCAGCAGTTATTTCACTGGGGCTGACTCTAGTTTCATTAGTGTTGTGTATTGCAGACAAATATCCCAATGAATTCTTTCATACCCTCCTCACTGTTATTGCTAATGTGCTTCATCCAGCAGTGGCAAGATCCAGGCTTAGTGCACAAGAGTGACTGTAAACTTTTCTTTCCACAGGTTTTGTAGAGAACCTGATCTACATCATTCCTGCTACTAGTTACCACTGCACAACTCTGACTTTCCCAGTTCAGCTCAAACTGAAGGGTGGCTTTGTGAAATAGATGTATATTCACTGGGAATTAACATAAGACTCCTAAACTCATCTGCAAGAGTCACCAGAATGAGCTTTGAAACATAGGACTCCAGAGTTGAAAGGCCAGCCTTTCACCTTACTAGCTATCCATATTCCATTGATTTCCCCCCACTGCAGCAAATGGACTGTTCAAATCAAACAGAATTGCTCCACTGTTTCCAGTGCTGTATCTTTATTTTTTTTTTTTTTTTTTAAGATTGGAAAAGACCCTTAAGATCATCGGGTCCAACTGTTAACCTAACACTGCCAAGTCCACCACTAAACCATGTCCTCGAGCACCACATCTATCCGTTCTTTAAATACTTCCAGGGATGGAGACTCAACCACTTCCCTGGGCAGCCGGTTCCAATGCTTGACCACCCTTTTGGTGAAGAAGTTTTTTCTAATATCCAACCTAAACTTCCCCTGGCACAGCTTGAGGCCATTTTGTCTTGTCCTATCACTTCTACTAGGGAGAAGAGACCAACCCCCACCTTGCTACAACCTCCTTTCAGGTAGTTGTAGAGAGCAATAAGGTCTCCCCTCAGCCTCCTCTTCTCCAGGCTAAACAACCCCAGTTCCCTCAGCCGCTCCTCATAAGACTTGTTCTCTAGACCCTTTACCAACTTCGTTGCCCTTCTTTGGACACGCTCTAGTACCTCCATGTCCTTCTTGTAGTGAGGGGCCCAAAACTGAACACAGTACTCGAGGTGCAGCCTCACCAGTGCTGAGTACAGGGGCACTATCACCTCCCTGGTCCTGCTGGCCACACTATTCTTGATACAAGCCAGGATGCCATTGGCCGCCTTGGCCACCTGGGCACACTGCTGGCTCATGTTCAGGCGGCTGTCAACCAACCTCCCCAGGTCCTTTTCCGCCAGGCAGCTCTCCAGCCACTCCTCCCCAAGCCTGTAGCGTTGCATGGGGTTGTTGTGACCCAAGTGCAGGACCCGGCACTTAGCCTTGTTGAATCTCATACAGTTGGCCCCGGCCCAATGATCCAGCCTGGCCAGGTCCCTCTGCAGGGCCTTCCTACCTTCCAGCAGATCGACACTTCCACCTAACTTGGTGTCATCTGCAAACTTACTGAGGGTGCATTCAATCCCCTCATCCAGATCATCAATGAAGATGTTGAACAGGACTGGCCCCAGTACTGAGCCCTGGGGAACACCACTCGTGACCGGCCACCAACTGGATTTAACTCCATTTACCACCACTCTCTGGGCTCGGCCGTCCAGCCAGTTTTTAACCCAGCACAGAGTGCACTTATCCAAGCCATGAGCAGCCAGCTTCTCCCAGAGAGAAGCTCCTGCTGTCGGAGACAGTGTCAAAGGCCTTACTAAAGTCCAAATAGACAACATCCACAGCCTTCCCATCATCCACTATGCAGGTCACCTTGTCATAGAAGGAGACCAGGTTAGTGAAGCAGGAACTCCCTTTCATAAACCCATGCTGGCTGAGCCTGATCCCCTGGTTGTCCTGCACGTGCCGCATAATGGCACCCAAGATGACCTGCTCCATGACCTTCCCCAGCACCGAGGTCAGGCTGACAGGCCTGTAGTTCCCTGGATCCTCCTTCCGACCCTTCTTGTAGAGGGGCATCACGTTTGCTAGCTTCCAGTCATCCGGGATCTCTCCGGTTGACCAGGACTGCGATAAATGATGGAAAGTGGCTTGACCAGCTCCTCTGCCAGCTCCCTCAGTATCCTCAGATGGATTCCATCTGGCCCCATGGACTTGTGGGCATCCAGGTGGAGGAGCAGGTCAGTGACTGCCACCTCTTCGACAACTGGGACTTCACTCTGCATCCTATCTCCATCTCCCATCTCAGGGGCCTGAAAACCCCAAGGATGACCAGTCTGACTATTAAAGACTGAGGCAAAGAAGGCATTATGTACCTCTGCCTTCTCCTCATCCTTCGTGGCAAGGTTACCTTCTGCATCCAACAAAGGAGGGAGATTCTCCCTGGCCCTCCTTTTGTCACTGATATATTTGTAAAAACTTTTTTTGTTGTCTTTAACAGTGGTGGCCAGTTTAAGTTCCAGCTGGGCCTTCGCCTTTCTGATCTTCTCCCTGCATATCCTCACAACATCCTTATAGTCCTCCTGAGTCACCTGCCCCTTCCTTCAAAGGTGGTAGGCTCTCCTTTTTTTCCTGAGTTCTAGCCAAAGCTCTCTATTCAGCCAGGCCGGTCTTCTCCCCCGCCCGCTCGACTTGCGGCACATGGGGATGACCTGCTCCTGCGCCTTTGAGATTTCCTTCTTGAATAACATCCAGCCTTTCTGGACTCCTTTGCCCTTCAGGACTGCCTCCCAAGGGACTCTGTTAACCAGACTCCTAAACAATCCAATGTCTGCCCTTCTAAAGTTCAGGGTAGCGGTTTTGCTGACCCCCCTCCTTACTTCTCCAAGAATTGAAAACTCTATCATTTCATGGTTGCTGAGCCCAAGACAGCCTCTGACCACCACATCACCCACCAGGCTTTCTCTGTTTGTAAACAGCAGATCCAGCAGGGCACCTCCCCTGGTTCGCTCGCTTACCGGCTGTGTCAGGAAGTTATCTTCCACACACTCCAGGAACCTCCGAGACTGCTTTCTCTCTGCTGTGTTGTATTTCCAGCAGATATCTGGTAAGTTGAAGTCTCCCACGAGAACAAGGGCTAGAGATTGTGAGACTTCAGCCAACTGCTTGTAGAAAACTTCATCTGTTTCCTCATCCTGGTTGGGTAGTCTATAACAGACTCCCACCAGGATATCTGCCTTATTAGCCTTCCCTCTGACCTTTACCCATAAGCACTCAACCTTATCATTACCTTTCTTGAGCTCTAGACAATCAAAACACTCTCTAACATACAGGGCTACCCCACCACCTCTCCTTCCTTGCCTATCCCTTCTAAAGAGCTTGTAGCCATCCATTGCAGCACTCCAGTTGTGTGAATCATCGCACCATGCTTCCGTGATGGCGACCGCATCATAGTTTTCCTGCTGCGCAATGGCTTCCAGCTCCTCCTGCTTATTGCCCATGCTGCGTGCATTGGTGTAAATGCACTTCAGTTGGGCTATTGATCTCTTCTCCAACACAGGCATGCCATCCCTAGGCTCATCCCTAGCAAGCCTGGTTTTATCCCCTTCCCCCTTTGCATCTAGTTTAAAGCTCTCTCAGTGAGGCCAGCTAACTCCTGAGCCAGAATCCTTTTCCCCCTTTGTGACAGATGAACCCCACCTGTCTCCAGCAGGCCTGGTGCCATGTAAACTCCCCCATGATTGAAAAACCCAAAATTCCACCGCTGGCACCAGTCTCTGAGCTACGCATTAAAGAGATGGGTCTCTACCATGTTCAGTTTCAGCTGTAGCTCAGGGGTGTTCCACCCTCCTCTCTGTAAAGGGACAGCACTTCTTATAGCGTAAGTAGCAAGTAAACACATCAGCATGCATAAAGTTGCCCAACACGAAGTTTCCTGTTGACATCTTATCTTGGACATGTAGGAGAAGAAAGAGGGAAGGGCATGGGAGAGAAGGAGGATAAAGTTAGCTCTCTTTTTTCTGTAGAGACCATACAGGATATAGGCTAAAGACTTACTTCAGAAGAGTCTGTATTTCCAAAGCAATCCTTCCTCCCTCCTTAACTCTATAATATGCACTTCTAGACAAATATCTTTAAAGGATGCCTGTACTGGAATGCCGTACAGTAACATTTTGGATAGTGGAGACCACAGTCACCCAGGAAGGGGCAGTGATCAGCTGACTGTCTGGGTTTATTAGTCTGGGAACCATGGTCTCATGCAGCTGCCTAGACCATTGTCAGAACCAAGCTAACGTATGATGGTGTTTCTGTGTGCCACACAGATCCAGCTGCTCTGATCTGTGATAGCTCTTGGCATGATAGTCCATTACACAGGACAGATATTCTCTTAATGATCCTGAAACCACATTTCCAGTTGCTTTCTTCATCTTCCCCCACTGTCCCATTTTATTCCATCCATGAAGAGACTTCACAATTACACGCCTCTTCCTCAATTCGTGTTCCACATCCTACATTTTAGCATCCCTACCAGCTCTGTTTTTAGGTTCTGCCATTCAGTTGCCAACCATATGAAGGCCAACTACATCTCGGTAATTCACTTTCTTTGGTCCAGCTGAGAGCTATAGAAAAGCTAATGCCTAACTGGGAGCTGAGTAGAGCAATAACCTGTTGATATTCTCTGTATGATAGAAAGTGACTCAATAATTCGCATGCATGGAAACTTTATAAAAAAATGTAGAAATATTTCTAGTATTATTAAGCTTTACAAACCAGGCTTTCAGCTGGGCTGAATTTGGGGTTTAAATCAATTTATTTATTAAGGATTTCTGGAGTGTGACAGCAGCTTCTAGCCAGTGATAGAAGATTTCTACAACCTCCTTTCTTGCTACCTATGAAGAGTGCATATTTTTGGTAACTCTTGTTAATGATTGATGAGATCAATTTCCCAAACATAGCTCTTTTAATTACTTTTGCAATGGTTCAGTTTGCATGCCAATTACCAGACTCCAAAGTGAAGAAGGGCTTGTGTGCTTGAAAGCTTCTCTGTTTTTTTTCCAATGACCTCACTGGTCCAGTAAAAGCTATTACCTGTCTCTGTAAACCTAGCTTGGCTTATATGCTTAGACTGCCACTGTTATAACAACATTATTACTATATTTTATTTATATCAGGCACTTACTTCAGCATGAATCATTTTATTTTACCATAAATTTCTTCCCAAACTTCCATTTTCCTTTGTTTTAGTACACAAAGGGTGACTCTGTGTTTCTGAGATAGATCTGAAATGCTGCTCTGCGATCACTACACCAGTGTAACTGAATTATCAGACTTTAAGGCCACCTGGCAAAACCTCTTACTGCTGGTAACACTTTGCTCCTTGATTGTCCGTAGGTCTTAAAGCATGTAATGGAGGAAGTTATAGGGAAGAGGATGATCAGACAATTGACTCAGATGCTGAGAGCTGCGAACAGAAGTCTAACCATGTGCCTGTCACCGGAGCGTGAGGACTCACACCACCTCAGCATGCCTCCTCACACCACAGCCAGTGCAGCACAGGACTCAATTTCCATTTTAATTACACAATCACTTATCAGTACTTGCCCATAATAAGCAGATAGAGTCCTTCATCTCTGTTTAGCAGTGGATAATTCTCTCATGTCTGCTAGCACTGATACTGTCTTTTCCAGGGGCCAAACCTCAAGGTCTTTACTCAAGTTCCCACTTAGTTCCCGCATTGACAAATTCCCTGTGAAAACAAAGAAGGAAAGGAGTGAGTTTAAGGCAATTATGGGCTGGTAATGTTGTCCCAAGTCACCATAAAAGAAATACATTTACCTGCTCAGGTATTTTCTTTTTCATCTTTGTTTTAACATCTGGTTTAAAGGCCGTGGTCTTCGGCTCTTACACTTTTCACAGCCACCATATAGTCAACTTATTATTTTTAAGGCACATTGTCTGGTGTGAAATTTTCCAGATGTGCTTTTTTGTGCAGTTCTGGTTTTGCCAGGTCACTGTACTGGCTTCCGCCAACAGAGCTGAAAGATCCAAATATGGTTGCACTCACAAAGTATGGAATTAATCCCACTTGTGTCATCTCTTCATCTAGGACATGTCAACACTATCATTTGGGGACTCCTGGTATCATGTTCAGATGTATCTGAGTTACCCTTAATTTAGTTAGCTAGCACATCAGTATATACTTACATTTCAATATCACTAACAGCACAGCCCAGGCAGTTTTCCACAGACGCTATGCACAGTCTCTAGGACTGCACAGAGACACAGGCAGTAAAGTGCATGTTTTGCAATTTCATGTGCTTGAAAAATGGCACTGGGTTGGTCATGTCCACTTGTTTGTGATGAGTTTTATTGCCTAACTCCTCTTTATCGAAGTTGTCTTTTATTTTCATCTGTCCTAAAAATGCTGACTATTTCATAAAGGTTATTTTTCATCTCTTGTTTCTGGTTAACTTGTACTTTTCTTTTGTTTAGAAAAAAGCAAACCATCTTAGGTTTAAGAGTCAGAGTTTTTTTGTCAAAATTTGATAACAAATTCCCTGTCTCAAGTGCTAGAGGGAAAAAAATAACTGGAGGCCTGCAAAGCCAGCTGTGTTGTCATCTTAACTTTCCTTGGATCACTGTAGTAAGAAGAACATTTAAAGCTCTAATCTTCTTAAGAGACCAGAGATCTTTCTATATTATTCTAAAACAATCTTATGAAAATTGCAAGATGACAAATATTTAACTTAGTATTATCATTTTAAATTATATTATTGCTATGTTATTTGACTGTGATTCATAAAGTCCTCCCAATTAATTTTCTTAAGCTATTACTAAACAGCACAGTGCATTTGATGGTACTGAGAACTGAAAGAAATCTTCCTTCTTTTTTTCCACAATCTGTTTAAAGTCTGAAAGGTATTAACAGCATAATGGAAGTTATACAGATGGATTTTCAAAGACTTCAACAAAAAAGGACTAAGTCATCCATGATTGATCAAAGGGATAAGTGGATTTTCCCCATTAAATCTTGAAAGACAAAAGCTTGATATCCTGTATCTTACCGAAGCATTGACTCTAAAGGAATAATTTTCCTACTGTTACATTGATGAAATACTATTAAACTCTAAGTCAATATGAATCTACTATTTTTTATATTTGGTATTAGTCTTCCCGTAACATGTGGCTACTATCAGAGTGAAATAAAGGCAATGTCTTCTTATTAATTGGATACACTTTTTAGTTTACCCTAAGACTTCCTATTTATCACCTGCTGTTATGCAGCCTTCATGGGTCATCATCATTGGGTAGGGAAGTACATATTTAGATATTTTAAGATTTTTTGCTGTGTAAGAATTCCTCTAATTTTGAATAATTTGCTTCTGCTCCTTAAAAAAAGGTCTTCCTGCTATGAATATCTGGCTAGTAATGATGTTCTCAGAACTGCACAAGATACTGCATTAACACACGCAGAAGATAAAACATTTGCCTGTGTTCCACAAAGTAAAACTTCTGAGTTGAGCCTCAGATCATATTCAGTTTTTTATTGCTGTGCCATATTGCAAGAAGAGCTAATCTGCTGCATGCTTTCTCTTCATCCTGGAGAACACAGTTGTTTTGCTAATTCTAAAAAATCATGGCTAGTTGCCACAAATTTTGTCAGCTAAGGCAGAGCCTCTAATCTTGTTGTTGGGGAAGGTTTTGTTTAGTGGAGCAGTCAATTAACTTGCCATTTGATTTAACATGAGTATCTATTTTGTAGAAAATTTTGGTGATGATCATGGGAGAGAGAGTTAATTTTTTTTTTTAGCTTCAAGAGGCTGAAGGAATAAGAAGCTCATCCTATCTCAGCCAAATTCCACTCCACTCCACTAGAGAGCTTAAAAAAATGCATGCAGAGTAATCTGTCAACAGGGCAGCAACCATCAGTTTGCTTATCAGCTAGGAGAGTCATATTAGAGAGATGGCATTTGTTTCTTTCTTCTGTTAGGAAATTTTAAGGTAGATGGAGAGGGCAGCTGCAGCACCAGTGATGGAAATACCAAATATGGCACAGGCCATGGAGGTAGCTGGATGTTGCACTTGTGAGATTAGCATCATTTTTGAGCTAGTTCATCATGCAAGATATTTCCTGACAGAGCAGCTGGAGGAGAAGTTTCAGGTCCTGGAAGTGTCAATGACGACAACAATAGACCTCAGACAGAGTTTTAGGGATGCGATAGAAAGCTGAGATGATTTGCAGATACCTGACATACAAGAGGACCCAAAAGGAAAATTTGTATAGCAGAAAGGGGACCACTGGCATTATGTGACTATGACGAAAATGCCTGGCCATGTGCAAAAGAACCCAAGCACTGGAGTAGGCTCACTCCGTTAAGGAAAAAAGCCAGCAGCATGATATAATGGCATAGCAAGAAAGAAGAAAAGAACTAGTCTGAAGTGAACAGAGAATGAGACAATAGAAGCCTTCAGAGACAGCATCCAGTAGAGACAGAAGAATGCTCCAGAGATATTCAAAGACAGCATGAAGTACAGAAAGAAATACGAGCAGAAGAAAGAATACCAAAGAGAAATAGACATGTCTCTTGTTACTGCCAGTGTATCACTAGAGCCTCATTACTGAGAGGAATAAGTAGGCATGTTATGAAAGAGAATCAAAAAGGTGCTGTCTCCTGGATAGCAAGGGCACATTAGGTAAACCCAGGACTGAAGAGAAAGCTGACATAAAGGGGAGAAAGGCCACTGGTTGCTCTTCATGTCAGAGCAGGTGGCCATGTTCTTGCCATAGACAATAAACTGTTGAATCTGATGGGGAAACGCAGTCAAGGAATGGATGGCTTGGCATTATTCCTGTCCTGAAAGAACGACAAAAAGGATTCAACATTTTGAAGAGCAATAGGTGATTTCCTGGTGATTATGATATATTCATACATTAACAGGTACAGTGTCTTTTCTTAAATGAGATTGAGTTTGACATTACTGTTCCAAAAGAGTATAAGCCAGCTAATTGCCAAAGAAAGTTGAGAGAGTCTCACATAACCTCTACTCCCTGTACAAATACCATGAGAAGTTGAAACAATCTCTATGGTGTAATTATATGGCTCTATATCAAAGAGTCAGTTGCGAGTGAAGTACAAGAAAGTACATATTTTAGCTGGGCTGGTGGAAACCACTGAAAGGTTTTATGCTTGCAAAGAGACTGAGATTCTTGGAAAGGTCGTGAAACCAGACATTGCAGGACAAGTGAGAAAATGGAGGAAAGGTAGGGCTAACTGGAATGAAAGCACTGATACATTCAGAAAAGAGAAATAAGGGAGGTTGTTGTGCTGGGTGTTAGTTAAGTAGCTGATGGAATGAACTGCACTGTAGCAGCAAGGATAAAACGAAATCTTTTCTGATAAAGATTACCCCTAAGAAGGGTGCTAAAAACAGTATTACAGACTTTTCAGAGCTGGATATGGATCCAGCTAATAATGAGAGAAATGCATACAAAGAAATTGTACCATTAGATGAAATTTCAACTTCTCAAATACATACTGGAGAAAAAAAAACAAACACAAAAAACCCCAAACCACACAAAGCACCAAACATGATAATGCCCAGACATCTGGGATATTATATTTAGCAAACTTTTTGACAAATAGTCAGTGAAAGAGTAATGCTATTTTAGATTTGGATTTCATGAGCAGCAAAAACCTCATAGAATAAATGTTCATAGAAAATAATCCTGGATTGAGTAAATGTGACAGATTTTGATTTTTTCAACTGAAAGACAGAAAAATTAGGACAAAATAGTGTATGACTTTCTAAAGCTAAATGTAAAGAAACAGAGGAAGTTAGTTTGTAAGGCTGATGGGAATTAAACTCAAGGATTTCATTGGGAAGGGGGTAGAATTACTTTAGGTCTGCAGTGCAATACTTTGAGCTTTTACGAAGTAAGAGGGAAAAAATAAGAAAGAAGAAACACAATTCCCCTGAAAAAATATAGAAAAGGAATGGATTAGCAAGAAAAATATAAATGTACAGAAAACGAAAATGCAAATGAAACTGAGGTGGGACTTGAAAGGAAAATTAAAATAAATTGCTACAAGTAGGGGAATATGGAATAAACTTCAGGCAGTTTTGCATTAAATGTCTTCTGTACAGCAATTTTGGAGGCCAAGACTCTGAGCCAGATGGTCCCTTCAAACTCTCCCTCTCCTTTCCACTCAATTTCTACACTTTCTGTCTGGCAACATGAAGAGGAAAATAGTGGAAAATTAATTCTAACATTAGCTAGCTTTTGTCTCTGTGTCTGGCCCCATTAAGTCAGCCTGCAGACATGAATGTACCAACAACTCAGAATAACGTTGCTAGCAGCACTGCCAGGAAATACTCTCCTATTTAGGGACAAAAGGTTCATTCTGATGCTAATGAATCCACTAAGTATTCAGCAGAGTTGTCTGCATGATACCAATGGCTCAGGTGTGCAGCACAGCAGCTGCATGATATTGTCACCATGCCTTTCTTTCAGACAGATCCAAAAGGCCCATCCATGATGGTCAAAAGGCACATTTTGAGGTGCTTCTGTATGCACAGAAGTTTCACAAAGCTGAGTCCTATGTCTTTTTTTCTTCGATATGTACAGTAGCCCTGTCGATGAAATGGACATTACATGCTCATGTGTCCACCAAGTAGTGTTCATCCTCATACCATTGGTAGAATAAGGGTCTTGCCTACCTGCTGCAGCTCTAAAAAGGGGTAATTTCTTACCAACACACAGTTCAACCCAGTATTACCATGTAAAGCTTGTCTTTGTAACAATTAACAGGGAGACTTTTAAAAGTTTTGACCACTCCCACAGAATATTGAAACCAGACGTAATTCTGCTTGATTTGTGATTCAGATTAGCAAGTGGCCGTAAACACCCTGATTTCACTTTTGATTGACAAGAGGACTGTGCATCTTCCCCTTACTGAAATAAGCACATTATCTCTGTTACTCATCAACTGGGAAGCTGCTACCTCCAGCTACTGTAAATTTATGCATGTATATATATTATTTTCTTACAGTTACAGTGGTCAGGAGCATAACACCAATTTTCTGGAACTAATTCTATTTTCACATACAATCCGGATGCACCATATGGTCAGAATCTTCATCATTAGTAGACAAAACCCTAGTTGCTAGAATGGATTTATTTCAAGCACCCTTCTGTATTTCACCATAGATATTGTGCTCAGTAAGATGGGTACATTCAGAGAGTTTAGAGTGAGATTAGTTCTAGCTGAGGTAGAATTTTATGAGTGGACACATGCCTGACAGAGCCCTAAAATATGGTAGGAAAAGCTTTATAAAAAAAATAGGTGGTTATTACGGAAATATCTTATTCTGCCTTGGAGAGTTTAAGGAAAGACACTCTCTAATTAATAACCCTCCCCCAGTTTCTATTTTTGGAGACTCAGCAGTACCCGACTGTACTGGTGAATCTGTGACTTTAATTATTATGCTTATTAAAACAAAGGCTGGATAAAGACCTCTTTTAAAACTATAGTTCAAAATGCCAGCTGCTGTTTTGTTCTGTGGTTTGTCCCCAACACAAACTCTAAACCTGAAACTACATTTTAAGCTGTAATGTAACCAGACAGCTCAGATAATAAAAGATCATCTTCATTAGTGGCTGTATCCTTGATTAGTCCCTTCAGTGAAAGAAAGGTTCATGACTGACATTTACAAGTGGATAAAGGCATTAGCTAGATAACAGAATAAATAAAAATAAAGACTTTTTTCTGTCCTTGTGACTAAACAGACAACAAATAAATTTGAGATAAAAAGTTGCTAACATTTGAAAAATTGATTGATTTGCTTTAGGGAATAGATGCAGTGGCAATTACTACAGAGAAAGAATATCACCTCAGCTGGAATCTACCACCTCTATTCATATTTGATAAGCAGTGAGACTATATATGGCAGAAAATATTCCCAGTAAGCGGCAGTGTTTCAGCTGCCCCTTGACCTTTATATTTACCATGGACAAATTGAGCTGAACAACTTTAAGAGAGTGCATTTGCTGCAAAGTATTTACCACTGCTTTATATAGTTTTGTCAGTTTATTTTAAAGCATTATCATTATCATAACTTTCATTTCTGGACTGTCTCAGGGGCACTGAATAATGATGTACTATGACACCAAAAGACATGTCTTAGTGTTGACAGCTGATGTTTCCAATGTCTTGCTTCCGAGAATGCTTATACAGTTATTCAAATCTCATGGGTCAAGGTTTGCTCTGTTAATATATGTCCATTCATTTAAATCCAGAAAAAAATTACCATTTTCAGTAACATTATCCTGAAATTACAAGGATGAAGCTTAGAGCAGAATGTGGATCACTCCATTTCAGAAAGGTCTCCTCCACATAGAAATTGAATTTTATTAATAATATTTTTACAGGATTTCTATGAGCTTCCATTTTCATTCATGGCTGAAAACTCTTAAGTAGAAATGATTGAAAAAATTTTAAAAACTCTTGATAATTACCCTCCACCTTTTGTCAACAGTTGAATGCAACTGGGATTTTTCCATGTTTGTGAATTTTGGGTGGCATATTTTTAATTCTAATAATATTCTCTGTTGTAGTACTACAGCAATTCTTTTGGTTTTCATTCTTTACATGATATGAAGGAAAGCCTTCAGGAGTAAAACTGAGAATATTTCATATATGCACCCACTTGCACACATTTCATAACCTCAGGAAGAAAGTACATTTGCTTATCTCCTACTAGTGAGCAGCGGGATGTTTTGATTTTTTTTTTTCTCCTACCATTGAATAGTGCTTTTGAAACCAAAAGGCAACACAGAATTTTAAATGTATGGCTTCTGCACACGCTAGTTGTTTGCCATCAAATCTAGGCTTGCTCACATAGGTTTGGTATTATTCATGTCCAGGATTCTGCCTTGGAATAGCTATTTCATATTAAAGGTAAATTTCTGAATGAGTTTTTCCCTGGAAACCTCTTGCTGCTATATTGTTAATGCTCACTAGAAGCCAGCTGAATTAATCTCAAGCACAGCAGAACCTTCTGTAATGCCATATGAAGAATTTTTCACAGTGACATTCTTGATTCTTTCCGACGGTTGAATGACACACAGCATTGCTAATTCACAAAGTAATGCTGGGCACTTTTATGCAATGTGACTTTTCATCTTCCCCACAATTGCTTGCTCACATATTTTGTTCCATATTAAATTACTCATATGCATAACTGATATAATCTCCTTTCTGCATTCACATGTGTCTACAAGATTTAGTTATTATCCTGTCTGGAATGAAGTCTGGACTCCTCTCTTACAATTAAACAATTATTCTGGCATTTTATATCTCCCGACATTAGGTGCAAAGGAACACATTATAAAAATTGCTCTAACCTATATTAAGGGAGCTTTCCTAATTTCCATTCCATTACCATTATGTTCTGGATGAAAGCTAGATGTCTTGGGCTACATCCAAGTAAAACAGAGGTAGTGATTACTGGCAGGTGCATATATATGACAGAATCGATATACTTTATTAATGTCTTCCCTTAGCTTGATTTCCTGAAGGTAAAGCTTTGACCACTTTTAGCACATGATGCAAGATCCATTTTTTTCTAAGCAGAGTCTGGGACCTCCCTGGTGACTAATCTCTAAATATTCACTCATAGCCCTTGTGGTGTGGCTTATTTGATAGCAGAGCAGGCACATGATCTGTGTGATACTCTGGAGAACGTTGAACCTTGGAGAGCGCGTTTGCAGCCACATCTGAGGGGAAATTTGAGACACAGTCCTCGTGAAGGTTTGCTTAGCTTTCGAGGCATGTCCACTTGCATTATTTTTGCAGGTTGTAGGTGTTTGTATGTCTCTCCAATATTCCAGTGATTTAAATTAATGACAGGAGTGAGCCCAGAACTGCCATGTTCTAAGTAAGCATTGCAGCTTGATAAAGAAAAAGGGGCTTCGTATTAATAAGGTCTGCCACAGGCAAAGAGCTTTGAAGAGCCCTGCTTGATCAAACAAGGGCCAGAAAATATCAAGCCATGGGTAGACACCTATATAGGAAACAAAAATGGGCTGGATTTAGAATATTCACTATGAACTACTCATAAATCAGCCACAAACACAGAGCTCTCACTCAGATAGCTCAGCTGATCTTGAATGACAGCATACTGAGGAAAATCACAACACATGCTTTCAGCAGCCTCCAGCCTGCAGAGCAAGTATCTGCTAGGTGCCTTCACAGCAGCAAATCGTGACAAATTATGTGCCCATTATAAACTCCTTGCTCTCCAGGAAGAGCAAGGGGGAGTCAGGCATGTGGGAAATCACGGTCTGCCCAGTCAGTCGCAGTGTAGTGGACTTGGTGTTGAGTGAGTCTTGTGAATAGACTGGACTGTCACTGCAGCTGTGGAATATAGGCTTGATTCTAGATACCAATACACTCTGGAACCAAGGAGCATTTTCCAGCTCTCAGGTCTGCAATGAATAATGAGTCCCAGTGGAATGTCAGGACAAATTCTTTATGTGTGCTATTCCTCTTTCTCCATCCTTCCTCCCCATGTCTACCCTTCCTTTGGAAGGGAATATTACAATAGGGACATTTCAGTCAGTCCCCTGGTCGGCTCCTGCCCCACAATGAGACAACACATAAGTTTTGTCTAATAAGGGTTCAAATTGAGGTTTTACAATGTACACTAGTGCAATCTCTCTCACACACACATATTTATGGTTTCTTTGAGTTAATCATCCTAATCCACCCACCTGTTTGGAGGAAAAAGGCCAACAGGTTCTAAACCAATCCGTAAAATGTCTGGTCATGGTGGGGAAGAAAGGGACCGTGATAACACCTGATAACATCTCACATGTCTGTGCATTAGGAGTCTCAGCAGAGCATATTCCAGCTGCACCACGTTACCGCATGATGCAAATCCTGAAGTTGCTGCCTTGTCTCTATGTTGGCTGCCTTAGCATTTGTACTTGACACAGAATTCTGACTGACTAAAAATCAACTATTGCAAAACACATGGCTCCCACAGATAGTCTAGTAAAGCCAAAGTATTTTCTTTCTCCTAGAGTTTCCGCCAATCCCACCAAGGCTGTGTGTGACAGATGCAGTTACAGTTGAGATACTTTTTAGTGGTTACTATATTTTCACTGTCGGCACCAGTCCCTACTGTGCCTCCACATGTAACTTTTCAGTGGCTCCCTTTGTACAGTGTAGAGTTCATCAAAGGCAAAGTCATGTTGTCATGAATGAATAATGTCCTCATGGCACATGGTACTCTGCATTTTATTTTGGTTCTCAATGAGTAATTCCTGTAAAGGGATTTTTCTAATGTACTATATTTGTATAATAGGCTTCTCATGGCTGTTTTGAACACATGTAGTCAATTTAATTGATTATGCTCCTATTAAAAATAGTCATACACCAGTAACAGTCTTGACAGCCCATCTGTAAACAACAGAAGCTGTTTAAACCCAGCACTATAATGTTAATTGGTAAAACACTACTTGTGGCTGCATATGAATCTCTTGAGTGAAATCCTCACACATTCACCGTACAGGATGTATTAGGGGAATGGACATGAAATTCTCCTCTAGAAATCCTCCAGGCATGAGGAGCACCTTTGCAAGGCAGGAGCCTGTCATAAAAAGAGGTGCTTTGGCTTCGCTTTGCTGGCTGGTAGCCTTACACTTACAGAAGCACAGGCTGGTGATTGCTGCAGCATATGCCCAGTACAAGCATTGCCCTTTCCATTTGGCCATTTCCCACCCCACATGCCAGCAGTGAGCAGAAGGGCAGCAATACAGGCACTTCCAGCTCTGTTCAACTGCCACAATTTCCCCTTACATTATGGTGATCTTTCTGGGCCAAATAAACACACTTTAGATGGGAAATTTGACTGGGAAGAAGCATAAAGTAGATACATTGTAATGGTAAAATCCAAGCATCACCCCTGCAGCTCTCTCAGGTACAGTATCACTTTTTTAAGGGAGAGAAGATGCCACAAAAATAAAAGGCTGGACTCTGAACAGCTTTAATTTGACAGCTCCCTTGTCACCACTGGAACGACAATGATTTACTCTGGCTGAGGGTGTAGGACACTGAATTCTTCCTTGCATAACAAAAGATTTTCCTCTTAATCTAATTCCTTCTTCCCTCTTAAGTCTCCCTTCGCTGTAGAGCTTCTGCTTTGAGAGGGTTTTAAGGCTTATTGGAGATAAAATGCATGTGCACAGACTTCATGTTAAAAAAAAAATTTGATGTCAAGTACCAAGCAAGCACTCACAGAAAGCTACCTCTCTGATTACTGAACATAAGCCATAAGCATTCCTGAACAGCCATGCTGTTGGGGCCCAAGCCTCAGAGGTGCTAAGTATCTGTGAAACCCACTGAAACAGAATGAGTCGAGTAACTTCCAGGCTCTTGCCTTTATTTCCAAAATAGCTGTTTGAGGGAATGTCTTCAGTTTTCTCCAAGAAACTTTTCAATGTTGAAGAAAGCCATAGTACAGTGACTTTCTCTAAATTTCCAGTTTTCAATTTAATTTTGGTTCTTCGAAAATGTATTTGACAAAACTCCTGTGCACAATTTATCTGAACTAAATAACCGGAAACTTACCTCATGTTTAAAGCAAATCCTTCAGCCCCTGTTGGGAGGTACAGGCTGATATAGTAGTATGGATCAATACTTCTATTACCAGTACAGTATGAAGTGATAAGCTATTTCCTTGCTATTTTTTTACATTTTCCTTCTTTTTGAATACTATGGAGCTGTCACATTACTTATAGAGTCACCAGTTACAATATGCATTTGTATAGATCCATTTTGTTTTTTCTTTTGCTCACACATACAAGCCAGGATAAACCAGGCACACTTTTAATTTTTTTTAGAAATTGGAACACATTTATTTCTTTTGACTTATTAATTTAAAAGCATCAGAGAATTCACCACAAGTTACCATTTTAACACATCATTATGCTTAAATCCACTTTAGCCATCATGGGGACTTATATGTCCATTAACGGCTGACTGCAATGCATGTGCATTTGGCACTTAAAATTTCTGCTCACTTCTGTTTTTCAGTAATCACTTCATTCAGAACCTTTCTACAGTGTAGTATTATTGAGAGTAAAAAAACTTTCCAATACTTGTCCAGCAGTTGCTGCAGCCTGTCATCACAGCATATGCAAACTATTACGTTTTAAAATGTTTATAGACACAAGTGGCCTAAATCTGTGCTTTCTAAGCAGCCCCTAAACAACAATGAAGCTCTGTATCCTAAAATCCTTGTGGTTGCAACAAATATCTAAAATGTAGTGTAAGTGTGGTATCATACCTATTGGTTTAATCCTTTTGCTGAGACATGCCAAGAACTCTAATGGTTCCTCTTATTTCTTCTTCTTTTCAGAGCAAAACTTCTCTCTGTAAGATAAAACTTTTATAATGTTTATCAAGATAAACCTGAATAATTCACAACATTTTTTTTTGGTTGGTTGGTTGGTTGGTTGGTTGGTTGGTTTTTGTTTTGTCAATGGTCTGTGACACCTAACACTGCTATAGGTCATGTGCTACATGCTGACTGGGCAAAGAGTGTTTTTTTCTTGATGTCCATCTAGATACTTTACTCAACACAGCATTCATTAAAGCTTATATGTCACCTACACTTTGCCATTCAGATTTCTATTTACTTTTTTGGCACTTATTCCCCACCCTTCCACTTTAGGTCCCTGCCACCTTTAATTACCCAATTCATCTGTCAAAAGGCTGCACTTTCTATTTTTTAGTCGAAAGCTTGCCCACAACTTCTTCCTGAAAGCATACTTATTGAAAACTAAGCCAGTATTTTATATAAACACCCCCGGCAGAGGCGCTCCTAGAAGGTTGCTGCCTAAGGACTGGAGCAGCTGATCAGCCAGCTGGCCAGGGCTGGTTGCACGGAGGTGAGAGTTTTCAAAAGTGCCCTAGAGCTGGACACTCAGATCCCAATTAAAAAGGAATGTTTTGGGCACATCTTTGCCTTTTTTCTCCTTTGAAACTCCAGTCTAAGTGATGTATTTAACCAAAGTTAATTCTGAAGGCCTGTGTACACACAAATAATGCCAATATATGTAAATGGTTGCCCTTAAATGAGTTTATATAGATTTAGCTGGCTTTAGTAAGGCTGTCAAGAAACAGTATTTATTTTTCTACATCCAGCCCCACCAGTGGAAGGGGCTACTTCCTACTTGCTCCTCATTACTCCTGCATATCTGACAGGGAATCTGTGTCTTTCCTAGCTGACATTTCATACTCCTATGCCAGAAGGGTTTTTCCTCTCCTCTCCTACTGCTTGTTCACCCTTGCCTTGCAGCTCTGTCCCTACTGTATCCACCTATTTCCTGTGCCTCCCCAACTGCCTTTCTTCCTGCTCTGTCGCCTCTCTTTTCTCTCAAGGCAAAAGTTATTGCTGTGAAGGAGTAGGCTCTGGCATTTTCAACTGCACTGTCTGCTATCTAGAGGGCCCTTGACAGGCTGGAGAAATGGACCAACAGAAACCTCGCGAAGACCAACAAAGGGAAATGCTAAACACTGCACCAGTACAGGCTATGGGAGAAACAACCTCATGCACCAGTACAGGCTATTGACTGACCAGTTAGAAAGCAGCTTTGCAGAGGAAATCCTTGGGAATCCTGATAGGCAAGCTGACCATGAGCCAGCATTACACCTTTATGGCAAAGGTCAACAGTATCCTGGGCAGCATTAGGAAGAGCATCACCAGCAGGTCCAGGGAGGTTATCTTTTCTCTTTACTCAGCACTGGTGAGACACATCTGGAATGCCGGGTAAAGTGTTGGGCTCGCCAGTACAAGAGTCGTGGACATACTGGAGTGAGTCAGGCAAAGGGCCACTAAGGTAATGAAAGGACTACAGCGTGTCTCATATGAGAAGAGGCTGAGAGAGCTGGGACTCTTCAGACTGGAGAAGAAAAGGCTCAGGGGTACCTTAGCAGTATGTGTAAATATCTGTTGGGAGGGTGTAAAGAAGATGGAGCCAAGCTGTTCTCAATGGAGCCCAGCGACAGGACAGGAGGCAAGGGGCACAAATTACAATACGAGTAATTCCCTCCAAACATAAGAGAAAACTTTTTTACTGTGAGGAAAGACTGGAACAGGCTGCCCGAAGATGTTGTACAGTCTTGGAGATATTCAAAACCTGACTGGCAACAGTCCTGGGAAACCTGCTATAGTTGGTCCTGGCTTGAACAGGGGCCTGGACTAGACAATTTCCACAAGTGCCTTCCAAACCTAATGATTCTGCAATTGTGTGCTATCTCCTCTGTGGTTTAGACATATCAGTCACAATCTTCCTGTCTTTCTCAGTTCAAACTTCTAGTTTTACACAGATTGCCAGAGCACAGGCAAAAGATCACATACCTTGTATCCTGTCTTCATGATGTGTGAGGTTTTTCAGGGTTTTTTTGTTCGCTTGCTTGTTTGCTAAGGGAAGAGAAAGATTTTCTGTACTTTACTTTTCCCTCTTTTGGGTCATCTTCCCTCAAGTCTCGAAGAGTAGGTAAGCAATCATAGAATCATAGAATGATAGAATATCTTGAGTTGGAAGGGACCCATAAGGATCATCGAGTCCAACTCCCTGCTTGTTGCAGGACTACCTAAAATTAAACCATATGACTAAGGAGTCCTAATAAATTGCTAGGAGGCAGAGGACAAACTGATAGAAGGTGGAATTGTTGAAGAGAGGAAATGCCATTCTGAGACTCCTCCCACAGCCCTGTGATTAGATCTCACATCTGCTCCCAAAAGCACTTCAAGCACCATCAGGCTTTTGTGATGCTGAGAAGACTTTGTGTGCAATGGGTAGTTTTTATGATATAAGAAAGAATATTGTGGGCACAAACAGACAATGGACCACCAGGATAGCTGAGATTGGGATGGAAGTTGGGGTTGTCTCCCCACAGCTGCCTGCCCTCTATCATGGCCTGAAAGTAAGAGCTACTTCTCAGTGTCTCTTTATGCTGTAAACTTGAAGGTTTCAAAAGCTGACTGACAAGCAGAAGTGGGACGGGTGACTAGGTGTTGGTAACCTTAACAACTGAGAAACCTGGCTGCGTAGAGGGGCTGGAGTCATCATCCAAAGCAAGCCAGTAGCTAAACCGGGCAAACAAGCCCATTAATTAATTGAGCCTTACTGCTCAATTTAATTGAGTCAAAGGGATCTCCTGCAGACTGGGGTCACCTGTGCCAACAGCCCATTTCCATAGCGCACAGAAAGATCTCCTTCTTGACAGGTTTCTGTGTGGTCCTTGGCAGGTGGGCAGGGGTTACAAGAGGTTTTATTGAATTTCCCTAAGAAAGGGGAAGGGAACAGGAAGAGTCAGGGAAGACCTGAAGAGTCTCATACATAACTGACTATGTCTAGGGGTACAGCTTTGTGCATTGTGCCCGTATGCACAGGCTGAGCAAAGTTCTGCTGCTTGTTTGGTGTGTCAGGTTTAGCAGAAAGCTGCTCTGGATCCCAGAACCATTGTGTAGGTCTCTTGGCTGAGGAGGAGCTGGGAAGAGAGGAAACTGGAAGGGATTACTGAGTACAGGTTAAGTTGCAGGCAGTGCAAGTGATGCATTTCTCCCTTTCACACTCAAAATCTTATTTCTCTGACTAGCAGGTATTCACTTCTCCATCTCCTGGATGGAGTAAAACTACTTTTGTTACCTATCTCTGAACAAGTGAGATCTCTACAGGAAACTGATTCATGCACGGCATTCTTCCCACAGGGACAGCTAATCTGTGCAGCAGGCAGGGTGGTCTGGGAGGGGTCTGTCATCCAGCCTGGATTGTAGGTTTGAGGCATACACTATGCACTTACCATTGCATCATGGTATTATTCATACAAGGCAGTAATCCTTCTCAGAGTATAATTATGCACAGTCTGCTGAGCTCCCGAAATGTAATTACCTCTCTATGGGGCTGGGTTATGTTCACAGGCTGAGCCAGGGCATGACTCTCCCTGTCAGGGCCTGGGTGCCCCATACTCTGCTAAGATTTTTTTTAATCTGTTCCTTCTTGACAGGTAAACAGGGGGAGTGAAAAATAAACATTTTCCTGACATGGGCATCAGCTGTACCAAGACGACTGTGGTGTGGATCTGAATAATATGATCTTCTGCCCCTTACAGGCTTGATAAGCTGCAAAAAAAGTGCCATGGTTTGAAATGCAAAAAAAAGACACCCACATAGATTTCACTGGCCTCATCGAGTTGAGAAATGGGGCTTGGGCTTTTTCAGGGACCTCAGACAACTTTCACTTTCCAGATTATGGGATATAAAACATTGGATGCAGGGACAAAGAACATTATTAAAGCCTGTCGTTAAATCTCATGGGGGCAATCTAAAAGGTTTCTTGAAAAAGAACAGGGACTCTCATTGGATGTTTTATTGTAACTTGCTCCCTCCTGCTGCTTATCTCTGCTCCTGAACTCTGCCCATGCTACTTAGCTACCAAAGGAGGGGTATCTGTCAAATTTCCAAACAGACACAGGTAATTCTGAAGTTTTTTTTTTTCAATATCTTCTAACAATTTGTCCCCTGTGCACACACCATTCTTGGCTGCGGGCCAGGAAAATCCAGAGTGTTTCCAGGGAGATTTGAGCTCTGTTGAGTACCATATATTACAGTAGGCTCAAAGAGAATAAATCCAATATTTTTATGGAACAGTTTAGATACAGGAACAGGCAAATTGCCACACTAACACATTCCCTGTCTCCGAAGGGAGGCAAGTGAAATATTCGCTCAGGCTTTGATGAGCTTCCTGTCCTCCATCATTGTAAAAACCTTCCAGTCAAGAAAATCTGCGTGGTGCTGGGTCTTAGCTGCTCACCTCTGCTGCTCCTCAGCAGGGAAGAGCAGGCTGTGCTGGATGCATCCAGGGCTGTCTTGAGGCCATCTTCCCCAAGCACAGTAGCCAAATGGCTTACCGTCTGCTTGACTGCTTTGGAGATGCAGATTCATGATAGAGCCTTATAGAGGAGATGAGAGGACACCCTGGGTAGGGTTGAGCTGAGGAAGGCACCTACTTCTTGTTACTCAGATTGATTACTTGAGATGATACAGAGAGCCTCACTTGCTTTAGGGGAACCAACTGCTTTGGCAATAATTAGGGCATGAGTTTTTGCCCCTCTGCAAGACTCTGTTACAGAACAACATCTCATTAATACAAAGTTGGACTTCTGAATTTCACCTAGACTGGGAGACAAATTATGCCTGCGGATTAAAAATCCCACCTTCTTGCTTTATATTCTTGTTTGTTGCTTTGTCTTACCCCATATTAAAAGCTCTATGGTGACTTTGGTAGTCAAGGTGTGAGTTACACAACTGAATCTCTGAATATGGAAGCGTTTCACTGCCATTTTCAAGGTTAACAATTAAAAGAATGGTTAATTCCATATGAAAAAAAAAAAAACAAACAAAAAAACAAAACGAAAACTGTATTTAATCCTCAGGGAGTTATACTCAGCTGGTAACCACACAGTGGCTTAATATAAAATGCATCAACTTCTCCCTGCTATTTTTAGCATAGCGAATAAAGCTTTGATGCACCATTACATGCTTCAGCCACAGCGTAAACTCTGTCATCACACACTTTTTATCACTGGGGGTCTGGCCACCTCTTCCATTGGATTGATGAGGGCTTTTTTTTCCTGCTTCTGCTCCCACCAGAACTATACTAGTGCAGATCAATTAATAGGGCAGGAAGAGGCCTCCGTGCTGCTCCATGTGTTCCTGTGCCTCTACCTGGGTGACAGGCAGATGTTCTGCTACCATCGGAGAGACTCACACTGGCTTGGAAGGAAGGATCTCTTTGCCAGTACTTAAGAGGTAGCAGGATTCAGTTTTGCAAGCTCCAAACAATAAAAATTGTTTTTTATTAGCAAGGGGAAGGAGTACCAAATTCTCTTGGTATTTTACTGCATGCCTAGGTGCATGAGAAACTATAGTCTTCACGTTTCTTGCTCTGAAAGAAGATTCTCCAGAAGGCAATAATCTGGGCAAATGATGAGCTATTGGTGGTTCTGAGGCTGCTGGCTCTCCTGATGGAATGCTTCTGCCATGTTACGTACCTGCGTACTCCCCAATGCACAGGAGACAAGCCTGGTCTTCAAGGCCCCCTCCCAGAAGTCAAGACGGACTTGGTCTCCTGGCCTTGCACAGTTCTCCTCCTGCAACCAGCATTCCTCCAACCTCTCCTCTTCCACTGGGCAATCGAGGCCAAACTGCGGGCAGGGCAATTTTCTGCTCCTACATTCTGTATAAGGCTGTGTATAAAGACTGTGGTTAAAATGAAATAGCACTTGAAATGGAAAATTTTCAGGTCTCATTTTTTTAAAAGTTTACAAAGCTCCAACCTTAAAAAACGCTTTTTTGGTTATTGCTCCAGAAATATCTTTTTAGCAGTCCTGACAGCTTTCAGAAACAAAAGAGCCTTCCAAGAGAATTTTAAAGAGTTTTTCAAAAACACTTTTGCCTTTGTATTTGAGAGAGGTTTTGGCAGCACTGTAAAACAGCAGTGCTTCTCTTCGCTCCCTCTTCTCTTTGTCAATCATCTGAATTTATACTGCACTTAGAGTTTGTCACATAAAGTATTGGAGACCTTAAAATCATTCCTTCCAAACTGGTAATTTCTGTATGGAAAATCTTGCTGTGAGGCCATGCGAAACTGAATCAAACAAATTAATAACTTGGAGAATGATGAAATTCTGAATGCAAATATGTCAAAGAGCAAGCACTTTCTTTACTCTTCCTTCTAACAACAGATTTTTTGTTCTTTTACTAAAAAGAATACAACTGGTAGGCATTGCTGAAAGAAACTGCTGATAAGGTAACTGCACATGGCTTTTCCAAAATGGATTTTTGCTGTAAAGAATTTGATTGAAACTCCCATGTGAAAACAAGAACAGAATTCCTGATTGACTTTTGTTTGGAGACAATGTAAATGAGAAGTAACACCACCAATTCATTAGGAATGCACCAGGGTCAGCATTATGTATGTAAGAGGAGGCCAAAAGAGGCAATGCAATCAACTGCACTCAGTAATGCAAGTGATGTATTAGTAATTTGCAATATATTGAACTGGAAGCCTATCCTACAGGCCAGTAAGGAAAATGTACCTCTTCCAGCAACAAGTCAGTCCTTCCTTCTTCTCTTCCCTCCCTGTAAGTGTGGAACATTTCTGTACCAAAACTATAGAAAACAGAAGGGTGGTTCAGCTAGCCAAGCACATCTCTAATGTGACTTCATATCTGTCATAAAGCAAAGCTAAACTTTCTGCCTTTGTTCATCTGTACAGTCTCTATTAAGTATACATTTAGCAGAACTTTAAAGCCATTTACCACATAAAATATTTCATGGAGCATATACAGCTTCTGACAGCATAAACAGTAGGTGAATTGGGTCTGTAAAGCACAGGCATTCAAGTGATTGCACAGAAAATGTAGTGACTATAATGCGCATCCTGACACCAGTAAACACATTAATATTTATATTTTAGTGTTTACATATATTCCCACAATTTTTAACAGTGTTTTCTGTTAGTCTATTGTTTTATTGAAAATACAGCTTCTATGCATAATTATTAAAACACATTAAAAATATTTTTCACATTCTGTTTGTGACTAATAAGAAAAAATTAGAGTATCCCACCAAAAGATGAGTATAGCCAAACAAAAAAAAACCCCAGAGGTTAATTTGACCAGAATTTCCTTTATTGCGTACTCACAGTAAGGAAACTGGAAATGTATGCAGACAGGCACAGTGGAGTGGGATTCATCTGGTTACATGTAGATGCTTATATATGTGCTAGCAGTTTATACTTCCTTTATTGTAAATGGAAAGAAATGGACATTTCTAGGATGCAATTAATCCTTTTTAAAGATAGACATCTAAAATACAGACATCTAAAGAATAGACATCTAAAATAGGCCAGATTGAATTCATCTTAGAAATGCTTATTTCTGTGACTTAACAGCAGAGGGAATTTAGCTCAAACATAAATATTAGGTAAATGAGATGATCCTCACCCTTTAAAATCTTGTCTATTGCTGAAAAATAGAAAGGATGAAGTCCTGCCTCCCTTGAAGTCAACAGCAAAAAATCCTTTCATTTTACTAAACCCAGCATTTTACCCCAAATTAATAAATCAACATTAATGAACCCCATAATGACTACTATTTTTTCCTACTACTCACCTTAACTAAAGGAAAAATATTCTTTGTATTCTCTCTAAATAATTTTTCAGGATCAACACATGTGTTCTCATTCTCTCTCTCTCAGGAATCTGCATTTTGGAGTTCTTGAGGAGAACTTCTTGAAGCCTGATGACTTTCTGCTACCATGCTTAAAGAGTCACCAAAAGAGGGAATGCAGGCTCAGATCAGTTGTCCTGGGAGGGGAAATAAGATTTGCAAAACAAATAATGTAATTCTAGCATCTCCACCGAAGCCCATACTCTTGTGTAGGTTACTCTCAGCTTATTAGATGCCTGAAGAAAGTATTGCAATGCAGGACTACATGCAGATTTTCTGGGACATTACCTATGGACCGCAGACCAAGATGTGCAGGATGGCTTGGGTCCTCACTTCTCTACCGCAGGCTGGCCTCATTCAACTGCCTCGCTACATAGAATTCAACCCTGTGTCTCCTCCAAGACCTTTACTTCCCATCAACATAGATATTACTCTTAGGGGCTATTTCAACTAATAACGTGAGGAATGCATTGCAGCCCAACAGACAAGTAGTTTTTGGCATGAACCTGAATTGCATACCCAGACACGGCTGAGATAGCCAAACATAGAGCAGTCTCAGCCATAATGCCTGGTAGGAGGCGTTCCAGGACAGAGCTATTCCCAAAACAGTATCGGGGTTTGTTTTGGACAGAGATTCAAATAAGAGCCTGGAAATGAACTAACTTCCCTGCACTGTGAACAATCAGAAGACCAGAACTCAGAATTGAACTGTGAAATGAGGCTTTTTGGCAGTGTAGAGTCACTGTTAGCTTTGGCACTCCTGTTATGTGAAATTATTTTTTAGTGTGTTCCTTAACTTCATTTTTGTTAGCTTGGGGTTTTACCTTAGAGGCAGCTGGTATGGGTATCTTTTAGAAGGTCTGACCAACTTAGGTGCTAATCAGTGGCTGCTGTGGTATGAAAACTTCTGCTGTAGAAGCTGACAAAATGAGCAGGTATCTTTTAGTGCAGACCCCAAATTCTATCACCATGTTACAGTCAGTGTCGTTGAAACACAGCAAATATGATTTCTTCTGCCGTCTGCAGGTGCTACACCGGAGCCTCTTTTCTCAGATGAATTTTCATGCTGTGCAAAGCATTGAGATAACACAATAGATAGAGAAAAAACTTGTTCTTAAGTTGTCTTCTTAGTTATTCATATAATGAACAGCATGCCACTACCTCTTTCTCTCCACTGGCTATACAAGGTGCCTACAATGAGTAGTCCATATGTAAATGTCTACACTGTTGGCATCTTTATTTAGTAAAATGAATCCAACACTTTGTTTCTCTTTCCAGGTCGTGCTTAAAATTTGTGTATTTTTTTATATTCTGCATATACAAGACCACCTCCTAAGCACATCTTGCATTAATTTGTTGATGGATGGACACCATTCTCTCTGTGTGCTGTGTGATTGTGAAACTGCACAGTGGGTGCTGAAGATCAGAAGTGAGCTCTGCAGATGAGCTGAGGAAACCCACAGCAGTGCGCAGCGCAGAAGGAAGTTTTTTTCTCATGCAGTTCCTGAAGTTGCAGTAAGTAATACCTAAAGTAAGGTATTTTTAAATAAGCGAATTTTGGTTGTTTTTTTTCAGTTAGAAATGTGGAAGGAAACCAAAGCCTGTGTTTTGATGGAACCGTTTTACAAAAAAAGCCTCATAAATGCTTTCTTTGGAAGAAACTCAGGGGGCTCCAATAAAACATATGTTATCATGCCAATGTGATTGATCACCACTGTCCCACACCTGTATTTTTCTGTGCACATGGTGAACTTTTCAGGTAGCCTTTTGGGCTGTCTAGGGAAGCTTTGCCACGTTGGAAAATACTACGGTGATCACTGGTGATCAGCTAGAATAGCACAGAACAAAGGCAAGCTCAGCCCAGCCGTCCTGTATTTCTGCAGGGTTTGCTCTTTTCCTTGCAGAGCCCTACTAAACAGAAAGCGATGCAGGATTTGTAGGCAGGAGTGCTACCTTTTATTAAATGGATGGATGTAAGTGTCTCAGTTTTGTCTGGTTTTAAATCACAGCATCCCTGCTGCAAATGCCAGATTTCAGTATCGTCCTTATTGCAGGATATGCAAGTTGTTCTTATGAAAATAATCTTTTTCCCAACAAGCCTTGCTCCCCTTATCATTTCAGACCACCACTAATCAGCAAGAGGTAAAAATAAATATTATTTAGCATGAATGCTTTTTCAAACAACCTCAGACTTGGTATTAGCAGTGTTACCTGCTCCAGTAGTGAGAACTCTGAACCATTACTTCTAAGGAGCCTGTTGAGTACCGGGAACAGGCAGTGGTGACCTGGTGACTGATCCTCCTATTTCCAGTGCAGACACTGAAAACTGTTCTTAGAGAAGCAAACAGAACAAATTGCCAGGAGAGTGAGACACAAAAGGCATCACCAAGGCAAAATAATTTGAGAGTGTCCCAGTATGCAGAATTACAGTTACCATTAATCAGCACTCATTACTATTAATTATCACTGGGCTTAAAATGGATCCCCGAACAATGTCCCATTAAATGATTTTTCTGATTAAGCACATCCCGATTAAGTAGAGTGCACTGTACAGTACTTGAAAAACGGCACCATTTCTGTACAAATCGAATACAAATAGAGTACTTATCAGATCCCCATTTAGGAGCCATTTGCTGACATCAGAATATTCTCTTACTGGCACTCTGTAGTGATTATAGAAGAAAAAAAGAGAGTGATCTGATTGGGATAATAAAGATGAGACAAAGGGGACTGTGGTTTTATTTCTCCTGTCACCCGCCATGGAACGGGATAATTTGCAAGGAGCCAGTATTCAGGGAGCCCTGGGTGGTTTTTTCAGCTGATGAAACAGTGAAATCGCTAGATAATCACTCGGAGAGATGAGCTCGTGATGCAGAACGCTAGAACTTTTACTTTCAATTCTTTAGTTTTAGGCATTTAGTAACACTTTATCAGAACCTTGCAAGTAAGTTGAAGACACTTCTTAAAATGTTTGTCATAGCTTTATACTGCGTTTCTAGCAGGTGCTTTTTAAACGACTGTAACAGCTAACCTGCTACTTTCATAATGTATTAAAAATGGCTATAATAGGAGGTAATAAGCTTTTCTCCTAAAAGAGGTGAAATTGAGGCATAGTATCGATCTCTGCATGCAAAAAGTGCACAGGGAACAAGAAACACATTATTTCCCAGAAAAATTTTTTGGTGACGTCATTCAGATTTTACAAGAAACTATTTACAGGAGCTTAAAAGCTTCATGTAATGAGTATGAAATTTACTTACCTTTTTGAATACAGGTTTAGCTGGGTACTTTACTACTTGATTTATTTACCAAAAAAGTCCCAAAGATATTGATTTGTGGTTAATTATGTCAATGAAGAAATAATTAGAATGGAAGTTGCCCAGCTTCCTAGACCTCTACATATATCCTGTACCGATCACCATTCAAAGCACTATTTCATTCTTCAAGCTTTTGTATTGCTGGGTAACCTCTAATATTAACGTTTTGATGTGGTTTTCTTTCGTTTGGGGAAATTGTATAACAGACATTTTTTTAGTTAATCTTGGCTGTGGTCAATGGTTTTGGAAAGAGAGTAATGCCACAGTTCTGTGGGGAGGTATCAGCAGGAGCCTTTGACACAGACTGTATCAAACCCAACACATAACTTCTAAACATTGTGTGAACTCTAGTAAGCAGATTTTCTTCTGGAAGGTGCTGACTTGGGGTCTGTCTGAACAAAACACAATGCTGTTTTATCTGAGTGTTTGAGACCTGAACGTACTGATGGAGCAGAAATGCAGTACATGACTGGCCTTTGACATTTTCTAGTGGGAGAAAATCTGCACATATGCAAAATCTAGAGTTTTAGCAAATCATCTGCAAGCTGCTGGTGTGTGTGTTTTCAAAAGTGACAAACTGAGGACATGGCTGTATTTGGGCTCTCTGAGTGATACTTGTGTGCGTGGGAAACAAGGACAAGAGCCCCTTGGTTTTTTGCCCAGAGCTAGACTCCTCTTTGGCTTATCCTAGTCAAAAGATAGAAACAAATCATAGAATACAGTGATATCCTTCAGTCCTCTGTTCAGCCATTTCTTTAGATGCCCTATTATACTGCACTCCACTACTGTCTAATCACTGAGTGCCTTAAAGGAGAAGAGCCTTGCACAACCTAGAACTGAGTTCACCAGAAACTTTTAAAAAGTCAAAAAAATTTTTAAATATCACTTATTGGAACTTCCAATTGCAGATCAAGTCTATGCCTCAAAATCATTCCTTGCTTATACCTTAGCCATTCCAGTTACTTCAGGAAGATATTTTATGGGTAAGGAAATGTGAGCAGAATTTGTAAGAAGAGGCAGAAATGATGCAAACTTTACAAATCAAGTTATACTCTGAAAACTTACCTGTCCAGTTTTGTAGCCTTGAGAGATTCAGGTGGTTCACGAAATCACTGGGATGTTTATCTAAAGCTTCCCAGCCCATCAAAGCTCCTGAGGTGTAGCCATCGCTTCTTGAAAACACCCTCTTGGAATCTAAAAACACAGGGCCTGACTCTGCCCTTACGGTGTGAAATACATGGTGCAGACAATAAATCTGTCATGGTGTAACACTAGAGAAATTTAAGACATTGACACAGCACTAACATAACATAATCAAAGTCATACACAAAGTATCTCTAATTTGACTTACAGTTGCTATGGTGATGTACGCTATATGCTTGGCTGGAGTAAAGTGGCATGATATGCTAAAAACTGCAATACAGTGTGGTGGTGTACCAGTGCATGGAAACTTGGAAATGTTTTTAAATCTGGAAACAATACAAAGAAATATCAAACCATGGTAATATCTATGTGTAGAACCTTCTTGTACTGTTCTGCCCAGTACATCTCAGTGCTCATAAGGATTGCTGTAAATTAATCTATCTATATGAAAACATTTTACTGCTGTTGGTATTTAATGTGATAGTTATTAATATAAGAACTTCAAATACATTCACAACTTTTTGCCTATTCTTTGACCTTGGACAGCCTATCGAAAATATGAGACTTTAATAGGAACTGTAGGAGTTCAGGTATCTCTCAAATCCATGCTCCACCTGTGCAAGAACCACTCAATACTAGTTTTTATGATGGTTGAATGGTGTGAAACAGAGCTAATAACCATGACCTGGGTTTGATCTAAATATCTTTGAAATTTGCTATGAATTTTAAAAAGAACAATTTAAGACCAGCTAAAATACACTAGAAGAGCTCCAAAATAGAAGGAAACCAGAGCAATTATCTCAGCCTTATTCAAACACACTGTGATTTTAAAACCAGCAATACCCCAAATCTAATTTTTATCCCCAGAAGCTATCATCATTTATCAAGCATGCTTTGCGAACCATTTCTAAGATCAGACTAGTAAACAATAAAAAAGCTTTCATTCCTAGGTAGCAGAGAGTAGAACAACAGATGTCCTACAATGCAGGTTTCTGGCAAAAAAAACCCAACAAGCCAATATTTCTTTTAAGACTTCTAAGTTTTCATTAGCTACTTATTTAGGCAGTTGTTGTTGGTTTTTTTTTTATTTGCTACTGCAGTGGAAAATCCACTGAGAAATAAAGAAGACTGGAAAATGTAAAACTCTAGTACTGATACATTGCCACAAATATATGTTCTGAGTCTTCTATTAATTACTTTATAAAATCAACATATCATGTATGATGTACCATTCTCTCTTGTGCTTCCTTCTCCTCTAAGTGATAAAAGCCATTGTTTCTCTTACAGCAAGTTGCTATTCTCTGTGGTCTGCCTTAGAGAACAATATTTATTGGTATATATTGGTGTCACAGAGAAATATGGAGAACAACAGTAAACGAAAATGTGTGCAGTTCAATAGAAAAAGTGGGAAGTGCCCCTTAGTTATTGAAAATAAAAATAGATCTCACAGAAAGGATGCTTTTATTAACATTACATTTCTAACAAAGCACGTCTTAGATTTCCTGGCAAGGCTGCATACCACCCATGATCTTGTTCAATTCCCACTCACATCAGCAAAAAAAAATCCTGGTACTTTGTAGGTTAGCGTCTGGTGGTATGGCTTCTTATGTATCTGCTTTGATATCACAGAAGCACAGAATTGCTGGGGCTGGAAGGCACTTCTGGAGATCTTCTAGTCCAACCCCCTGATCAAGCAGGGTCAACTAGAGCCAGTTACCCAGGGCTATATCCAGTCAGGGTTTGAACATTTCCAGGGATGGCTGCTCCGCTACCTCTCTGGGCAACATGTTCCAGTGTTTGATCACTCTTACAGTAAAACAGGTTTTTCTTATGTTTAAATCCAATTGCCTCTATTTGGTATCTAACTAAAGCCTGAATAAAACTCCTGCTAATATTTATTATTAGGTATAGTCACAGGACAGTAACAAATGATACAAAAATACATAAAAGAGATTTACTGCTTGACAAAAATACAAATATACAGCTAATGTAAAGATTAAAAAATAATCACTTAAACAGTGAATTTAAAGTGTGCTGCATGGGTTTTTTTTTTTTGCTGTCCATAAAGTAGAATGCCTGTCTTTTTCATTCCTGTTCACCACTCATGAAGAATTGAAAATACCAACAAATGTCATGGAAACAACTGTGAGATCTCCATGGTGACACTGGCTGGGTCTCTACTAACTATTCTGTACCCTTCAGCCTGTGCACTGAGGCTGCACACCTTGGTCCCAGCCTGACACTGGCTCAGGGCGGGGGACGACTTTTGGTATGCACCATGTCTGTGTCCTTTGGGAGGAAAACTGGGTTTACAGAACTATGATGTACTCCATTAACTCTCTTTATCAGATGATGACTGTGGAATTGGGACTGATCTCTTTCTGTCCACGGAGCTTTTTGCGCCACAGTTTAACCACAGCTGTTGAAACCCATATTGTAAGACAAAGCTAAGTAATAAGCTTCTTGTCTAATGGCTCTCAGTAACCACGATTACAAGCAATTCAAGTGCCACCCTCTTGCTGGAACAAGAGCCTGAATGATGATTTCCCTTTCTCTGTATTCCCACCAGAAAAAGACGGGTCTTCATTACTCAGACCGTGTTTGCAGGGCTGATGGCTCCTGAAGTGTCTGTAATGAGTGATGTGCCAATACAACACAGGCTGAAAGGCATTTAATAAACCATTCAACCACTAGCAAACCATATCAATGGATCATCAAGACAAGGCGTAATAGCACGCAGAGTCAAAAGACACTCTGAAATTTCATTCCCTCGTTGTAGCTCGAGCTGCAAGTACATAATACAGGACCAGTTCTATTTTAAAAATTGATTCAGCCATGTGTTTCTGAATTTCCAAGGGGCAATTAGGAGAAGCCTAAGCCAGAAATACTTGGGAAGTCACTCAGGAAAGTTATAAAAGGAGACAACTATTAAAAATGAGAGAACTTAGATCTTGCTTCTCCCATTGTCTCATTTCCAGATTTTTTTTAGGACAATAGTAAAGCTCTAATAACCTTTAGTATAATTTGTTTTCCAATCGTACATCCTCAGACAAGAAGGTATTCCATCAAAATCAGTAATATCTCTCTGGCACAAAAGCAGCATTGGTAAGACAAAGTGCAGCCCACCTCCTGTCTTATATTCCCCTGAGAGTGTTTTAGACTTAACAGTCGTATTTTGGTACTGATTATTCTGTCCTTAAAGTACTAAATGAGAAATGTCATTCTGGGTAGAGACAGCTCTTGTCTTAGGGCACTGCTCCTAAGAACATGGGACTGGAAGGACCCTCTTTAGTTCCAGTCCCTGTATCACCACTGGCCATGCAATAGATAATGTCTTCATAAAGTAATCATCTAGCTCTGTCCTAGGAATTACTTGGCTCATTTACTCCTTCAGCTCCAGTTGGAAGCTTATTCTAGAACATCACTGCCCTAGTAGTAGGAGACTTATGATTTCCAGTCTAAATTTATTCAGAGCCAGTTATTGTGCTTAAAAGAGCTTTTCTTCCTCCCAAGGGGAAGCTTATTCAGTGATCTGTGTTCCCTTATTTACTGAGATCTTATTCACAGAAGGAAATTGTCTCTCCTCCAAGCCTTCCCTGGTTGGCTTAAATAACCAAGATCTTTCTGTCACCTCTTCTTTGCCTTCTTTTATCAATCTCACTATAAATTACTGACACTACAAGGCATAAATGCTAACAATCAGCATTTGATAGTTTCTTTAAAGCAAAACTGGGATGTGTCTGGCAGTGCTTAGGATCTATTGAATGAGAGGCCAGAGTCCCTGTGATTTCCTCTAATGGATGAAGAGAACTCATGGATATTTTTTAATAGATCTATACATTTTTTTAATGACAAATTGTTACTGGAATTCAGCCTGACCCAGATGCTTCAGTGTACGCGAATGCATTGCTGTCTCAGGGATGAGAACAAGAAAACCTCTCAGAAGGTGAAACTACCTCCTATAGCAGGTAAAAAAATATATATCTATAGGATGTAGTCTCAAAAACTACATCAGTCAGCTTTAATTTAAAGGCTGGAGCTGTGTGTCTCTGCCCAATGCAGGGGGCCCACCTTGAAGGAACACTGAGGGGAAAATTCTGCAAGGAGGCAGGTCTGCAACTGAGGGCAAAATCCTGTATTGAGGATAAAATCCTGTAAGGAGGCAAGTCTGCAAGCATGGGAGTTAAGAGGGATCACTTAATTAACAAAAAAAAAAAAAAAAAAGATGACATACTCCCATTCCACAAACCACCACTGCTCCACTTGCTGTTGTAAGGTTTTTGTCTCTATACCAAAGACATGGAATAAAATCTTTATTTTTAATTTAGTGAAGAAGGAGAGGGATTTTTTTTTTTTTTTTGAATGGGAAACTCAGGCAGATTTTTTGCAAATTGATGGGCATGGCTTTTTTGTTTCCCAGGAAAGAAACTCCAAAGTGCTTTATACCACTGCTCAGTTTGTCAGTGTCCAGTGGAAAAACCAGGATCACTCCTGGAGAGTGTCGTACAGCTCTGCACCCACATGACTTCCATGGGAATTGTGATCACCGATGAGATCACACAGAAAGACATTACATACTTTTCCCTGCTCATGAGTTTCTGGACTGTTTTATTTTGTTCTGTTTTACTTCTATGTTCTTTTAATAAATCCCAAGGCCTTTCATCACTAATGCAGCACTAGACAAAACAAGTGGGAAGGATTATAAGAAATTTGATCAACAGCAACAAAAAGCCAATTTAACTGGGGGGTTACTGCTCTGCTTGTGATGTTTTAACTTTTGTGACAGACAGAGGCTTAGTTTACACTGGGATTTCCTGCATGATTTACAAAGCAGGAGTGAAACCCCTTACATCCATTCTGATAGATCTCCCCCTTCATCCATCAGTGCTGACAGCGCTAATCTGTGAAGAATTAGTGACCTAGAAGTTCAAGTCAGCTATTCCCTTCATCTGGCTATAACACTATTCATGGAAACTGCATATTAAAGGCACCGATAAATGTCAGTGTGCAATGTGAACAAAAATGATTGATTGCACATTTTTGCATGAGAAAGTGTTTTAGAACAAAAAGCCCGATTATCAAATCATCGGCATAAAAGTGAAAATGCAGACGATGGCGGCTTCTGTGAAGAACTTGATTTTTGCTAGCTAAATTGTTTCTGTTCTTTCAAATGGCACAGTTTGATCAGAATTAGATGGTAGCGCTTACATCACGCCATAGACAGTGTCTATCTACAAGTCAGCTTGCAGTTTCATGTGAGACACCTGATTCCTCGATGGACTAAAAACATAGCTGGTGTGGAGCTGGGGAGGATCAGC
Source organism: Nipponia nippon (assembly GCF_047370975.1). NCBI lineage: Eukaryota > Metazoa > Chordata > Aves > Pelecaniformes > Threskiornithidae > Nipponia > Nipponia nippon. Next base: position 63,849,958 of record NW_028262336.1, on the reverse strand, counting down.
TATGTGTAATTCATAAATGAATTGGTTTAGCAGCACAGCATAGACCGAGGGAGTTACACTGACTTTGGAGACCCAAAATGCCTGTGATTGGCTCCTTCCTGATTGAACTTGGGAATATCTGCTGCCTCCAGCTGACCATTTCAAAGGGTCCTAACTGATGTAGCTATTGAAGCCATGAGCTGGAATTGATGTGCACAGCACAAAGACAAGACATATAAATCTTCAGTCCTTCCATGAAGAACAGCAGCATATTTTCTCGTCAGGCAAATATATGAGGTATGGTTACTGTACTGCTACAGTGAGATCAGAAACACAGGTTTTACTGCTTCAGCCCTCCATGGCTGCAAAACATGCAGACTGAAGAAAAGAAACTGTTCGAGCAACAAGAAGGTCAATAGTTCCTGACAGTTTTTTGTCCTTCCATAGTCTGAGTTAAAACAAAACAATGAGGCTGCTGACTAGACCTCACAGTCACCCAACTTTTTTTCCCAATAAATTAGTTGACTGATAAAACTGAGACATGAGAGGTAAAATACTTGCAGGGAGCAGTAACTAGGGAATGTAGCATGCCATTTCTCCTTTTATCATCCCTGAAGTACCCCTTTAGGCTCCTGAGGACATTTATTACCATTTGCACCCCAGTGCCTATTTGGGGGAAGCCAGGCTAACCCTAGGCAGCGACAAATATTGTGCTTGCTCTGGGGTACTGCATTTTACAGGAGGTTCCCTGATACCTCTTGGCTGCATTTCAGCCAACAGCTCCTCCTTCACAGGCTTGGGCTCTGTTTTTCTCTCTCTTTTCTGATCAAAAATTTTACTGAACAGAATGGGTTTGACTTTTATAGGAAGTCAGTGCAGGCCTGTCCAACAGATACCTCTTCAAAACCCTGCCTGGACTAGAGTTAAGAGAAATTGTTCCAGAATGCAATTTAAATGTCAGTTTAAAGAGTTCATAACCTGACAAGGAGAAATACTTCACAGTGGCATATAGCTCCCGCAATGCCGGACAGCTGGTCATGCCAATTTTTTTGGAGTAGCTATAGAAAAGTACTCCACCATGTCTCCTACTGAGGTATGTCTGGGGTTGCAGGATCTGGCCACATCTTGTCACAGCAGCAAATTGTCACCCGGATCCCTTGGTGGAAGTGAATTGATTCAGGCTGTTGTGGAAGAATCACCTGAGACTTCTGCTGTGAACTCCTGCCTTCTTGTTGCCTCCAGTACTACCTTGATTTGATGTCTTGCATTACCATAAGGTTTTGATGGTCTGGAAGATCGTAACACTTGTGTGCTTATTTTCACAGTCTCCTGCCAATGATAAAGCATTATTTCATGGTGGAATAGGAAGATTGCAGAAAAATAAGCGTGAAAAGAGTGCTGAAAATGAGCTTGAGAACAGGAGATATATTTCATGTGAAGAGAGGCTGTGTGGGTTGGAGGTCCTTGAAAGACAGGAGCGAGATTTTAGGTGATATTCAATAGGCTTGTCATATTTCCCTTTTGATAAAAGATACATCACAAGTCCCAGAAAACTGGGTTTTAAAGGCAATAGGACAAGCCTTTCCCTTCCCCACAAATCCCAACCCAGGACAAGGTAGAGGATGGGAAATCATTATCTGCTGAGAGAAAATGATGTGACCAGCATATCCCAAGGCAATGCTCACATATCAAAAGAAAAGAAGTCTTTAATGTGTTCACATATTGACAGTTGCAGGAAGGAGAGGCTCAGAGCAGACGGTGTCAGAGAGCAGCGCTTTTCTGCAGTGCCTTTTGAGTGTGCACCTGGGTAGCTTAGGCTGGAAGGAAAAGAGGATGGCTGGCTTCCTGGGACAATGAAGGGTAGAAAAAGGCCTCTTCTCTCTTAGCAATTAATGTACAGTTTGATTTATCTTTATTCCTGCAATGACTTCTAAAACTATTTTTAAATATATGGTGGGAACAGGCATGAGATGGCAGCAAGAAATGCAACATAGTATATTTTTAATATTTAACCCCAAATTAGTCCCACAAGAATGACTCAACCTAGAAAGATTATTTGTGAACATGAAGATTCCAAATTTAGCAATAAGTATAGTTGTGTGTACACAAATGCATACACATACATAACAGTACCCAAAACACAGCTCCTATTTCACAGCCCAGCAGTCTGGGATTGGCAGCAATGATTTCATTTATCATCGTTTTGAAATTAGGGCTTGAAGAATGAAATTTACATTTTCTTAATTAGGTCCCATAAGAACAGCAAGTATTCAGACATTCTTCTAAACATTGGTCTTTCAAGCTTAAATCAATAAGTAGGGGTTAATTTTATTGGATTTTAAGGCAACTTCAAAAATCTTTTGGATGAAAAGTGTATATGGAAAGCATCAAGACAAATCCTGACAGGAAAGCTAATCTGTCATATTTCCTTCAGTCATAAGAGGTATGAGAAAATGGGATGAAAAGCCATTTTTGCTGCAATTAAAACCTTTGGGGGAAAAGGCAACTGAAAAAAAACCTGTCTTGGAGAAATACATGAACTAAAGTTGTGCCTCAAAGAAATAACTAATGTCAATTCCCTCATCTCCCTGCAACTCAAATTACAGTTCCTGAGTGACCAAACTGGATTGGCTACGTAGTGGGTGATAGGATGGGCATATTCTTGTCACCCAAGGACAATTTGCAGAACATTCATACAACCTTTTAATGACTGCTGTTGCAACTTCTTTGATTTGATACCTGGACTTTGACAATACACAGAATCCCTCTGCATTTACAGGGCATGATAATCTCTTTTAGGTGATTATGCCACTAACAGTGTGTCTGGCCTGTTTCAAACTGACACCAAAATCATAATGAATACATTTAAGAATAAAATTATGCACAAAAAAAGATATGTTATTACTAATGTTGATAATAATGTTATTTGAATAGTAAATGATTGTGATAAGAACCCACAACTGTTAACCAAACAGGTTGCCCAGTATTTAACTGAACATATGTGAGTGAAGCTTTATGGTAAGAAACACATCTTACTTAATGTTCTATATTATGGCTGAAAACAAAAGACTGACACATTTCAGCTATAATCTGCTTTCTTCTGCGAAAGCATTCCTAGCGTTTCTATACAGCATCTAATTTATTTCATTCATGCAAATTCTCAAAGGTGGCATTGTAAACCGCCAAGAAACACTGCTTACATCACCATATGTTCAGAACAAGATGTTATTGGCAAATTTTTCTGTTTTCATGTACAGCAATGCAGTTGCAACAAAAAAGTGTATGTCTTTAAACTATATCCACTGTCTGGCACTACTTTCTAACCAAGGTGTCTCATATTATGTTTGCATTTTTTTTTCTTTGAAACATTGACTTATGTAACATGTAAAGTGAATGAGAAGAAGCACTTCTGCTAACATATCAAATATTCAAATGTCATATTTACTGTTCAACTTCTAGTCATCTGAATCCCATCTTTCTACATATAACAGGCATACATACATGCAATACATATATGTATATACATAATTGTCTTTGAATCCTGAATTGTCTCTCTTTCTCTGTCTCTATAGGTATATGTATGTGTATAGTCATAATTTCATATATGTATATGTTCAAGATCATAACCAGATCTTTTTTTTTTTGCCAAATTCCTTGTGATCTAAGCCTAAAAGCATTCATTTCTAAAAAGAGATTCCAGAGGAGTAAAAATGTAATTGAAAAGGCTTGCTGTAGGAAACACAGCCTGAGATATGTAGCTATAATTTAGCCTTTCACCTTAAATGGAAATTTTGAGAGAGAAAATGGCCATTTCAAGCAAAGTAACAAACTGTTGGTGTTATTTCTTATGAAGGAAGATACATTTATTGAGTAGCTAAACTTAACTGATGACAAGGAACAAGAGCTGGCACAATCTGTCAAGAGAACTTTAAAAATCTGAGTCAATTTAATTAGGATGAGCTATGGTACAGTGAAATAATTTTCTGGTCTTTTAGTGTGTCAGCAGGTAAGTTTTGCATTGAAGTTCTCTGGTATTTCCACAGCAAGAAAATCATCCTGGAATATAGAGTTAATGTCTAGAGAAGCTTAAGTAAAGTTCCCAGGAGAACCATTGAACATTTGCAACTCTGTCATTCATAACAGGCCTCTCTTGTTGTCTAGGCTTCCTGTATTGTACAATAAATTAAGAGCCATTGGAGAGTGGATTCTCTGGCTTGGTCAATTTGGAAGTTTTCATGACCCCTTGATTAGATGAGTTCCTTTAGATCCCAAGTCAACAGAAGACACTTTTACTACACCCCTGGGAAGTCAACTACATTTGAAACGCAGAAGGAGCAACGTGACGTATTTGCAGACTGTCCTATAACAATTTTTCCAAGAGTCATATTAGGCCATTTTGAAATGTAGCTGAAGCAAGAACACTAGTTCAGTACTATATTGTGCTTTCTCCAGGGTACTTCGGGACTTCATTTGAAATGGGAAGCCAGAATACAGTGGTCCGTAGACAATGATTAGCAGAAGATATGTTGGTAGTGAGAAGCCTTGATGTTACTAATGTTTTCAGAATTAAAATGAAAAAACAGAGGCTTATACAGAAGGCAGAGCCTACCTGCAGTGCATAACTTAAACAGATAGATTGCTTCAGTTGCTGTAAAGGTTGAGGTCTTCTGCAACAATGGTTGACTATAAGGGAAAAGTTTGACCTACAAAAATTTCTTCTGTGAAAGTTGAGTTGATCTTTCCCTATTTTTATTTGATCAATTCATTTACAGCTTCAGCTGAGACTTGACACTACAGAAGTTTGTGGGAGATTTAATCTTGACTTCTTTGGGCTCTTCACCAGAGATGAACTGTTAAAGGTCATTGCTCTGAAGGACAAGAGGAAATGGAAATGTAGGTGCTTCCCAGTCAAGTTTGAGACTTTCAAATTTGCATGTAAGGAGTAATTCATATACTCGTATTACTTTGTAACAAAAAAATGCTTGAATTGAAGACCTGAAAAAATACCTGCATGACACCCATTGTACAACTGACAGAAAGAGGTTGTTCCTTCAGCAAAACTTAGTTCTTCGTCTGTGTTAAGTCTGCAGAGCTAGTGAGCTAGTTACTGTTTATCATTAAGAAATATATCCAGAAGGTGCAACTCATTTGTCATTCAAACCAAAGGAAGTGGGAGAAAGTCTAGACATTAGGTTTCTTGACAGTTGAAATATTGTACTATTAGTAACATCTAAATAAATAATAGATATTGTGGGAATGATACTGCAAGTGACTACTGAAAACATTTCAAACTGAGGTAGCTGGGGAAGAAATGAAAACACTACAGAAATAATAAAAAAGGAAAAACAGTAACTCAAGGTAGATTGCTAAAAATAAAGACAGTCTTTACATAGCCAATGGCAAACCTTTATGTGCTCACAGCACCCTCATTTATGGAAAGGGCCATACACTTACATATTTCTTCTTTTTACCAGATGGGTGCTTACTTGGGAAAGGAGTTTTTTCTGAGCTTTCACTTAAGATGTATGTGTATACATAACTCTGTGTCAATGTCAAACTTTTAACAAATTGAAATCCATTTTCCGGCAAGTCTATTATCTACAATTAATTGCACTGGTTAATGTTCTATTCCACATACTCCTGGTAAATTTAACTGTCATTCCATAACCACTCCCCTCATTGTAAGTGACACAGTATTTTACTGTGAAAAGTGGGAATTTTAGGGAGGCTTGTCTTCCCATTTAGGTGAACTCCAATTTTCATCCTTAATAATGCCCTGGGTGAATACTACAGACAATTGCTGCTTCAGTCCAGCCTGCAGACAAAAGCAATACAATCCCTCTGCAGACAGTGCTTAGAGTAACCTGATGAGATGAATGAGGATCTCGGTTGGCAAAGAAACCAAATTACAACTCCAGCCTGGGAACCAAGGTGCAGGTCATCGGTGGGGCAAAGTGATTACTGTAGCATAATTACAATAGTCAGGGATAAATCAATCTGTTTCATTTCAAATGATGGCAAGACCTCAATCTTTGTATCTACATGCAAACTGATACACAAAATTAAGTCGGGGGTGGGGTGGAAAAAGAAAATATATTGTTAGAAGGCAATTGCATTTATAAATGTTTCACAGATAGCATCTAATTAAGTGATTCATGGAAATTGTTGTCATAGCTTTGCAAATGTGACCAGGAAATGTCCTACTTTGGATATAAGTTTGTATTCAGCAATAACAGTGTGTCTACTATGAAATGAACTGCATTAAAAACACCCATCTCTGTTTAAGTAGGATAGGATAAATGTCATGAGGGGGCATACTGCCTAAGGCACTGTTTGGTTATCAGCTGAAAAAACCTACTGTCACTGAGGTATCTTAAGTCAATCTTGAAAAAGGGGGAAACACATGCTAATTACGCCTTCACTAATATTTCTGCATCTGTTTGTTCACTCAAAGCAATGCTGTCTTTAAACGTAGTGATGTAAATTGACATGTTTAGAAAAAAATCAATCAGAAAAGAACTTAACATGGTATTTTTTTCTTTAGCGATGATGGCAGGAGATCGATCTTCAAGCTTAAATAGCCCAATTATTGGTTTATTACACCAGTCATCACCATGACTCTGTGAAGTCAGCACTACAAGAAACAGGGTGGCAAATGAAAATGTATCCGCCAAAACATCTTTCACTCTAGAACTAGAAGTGATCATTGTTCATTATTAGTGGCCAACCACTGGAAGAACGGCTCCTAGGCTGCCGTTCCCACAGAGTACTTTTCTGTATCAGTAAATGTTGATGTGCTGTGCTAGTGGGTTGTGTCTCTCTGTTCCCAGCAAAGTGTGGTGACCCTGGAGAGTTCATGCTTGAGCGTGTGAGGGCCTGAAGTGCAATAGGTGGAGCACCAGCTCCCCCTCATACCGTGGCAGCCACAGCCAGACAAAGGCTATGAAAAGAGAATTTAAGGGGGGGGAGAGAAAAAGGAAATTGGAAAAAGTGGGAGGGAAAGAGAGATGGAGAGGGAGGGAGACATCTGGAAATGAAGACAGAAGAGGGTTTAGGGTACGGGAACTTGGGCAAGGGCTGTGCAACAAAGGGGAAGAGAACAGCAAAACATAAGAGAGAGAGAAATATTGAACTTATAGATGGGAAAGGAATCATAGAAAAATAGTGTGAGAGGTGTAATTGGGAGCAATAATAAAAGAAGCAAATTAAAAATGGACCTTTTCAGGTTTAAACTCCTGTGATATTGTGTAAATTACATAGCAAATTTTAATTTTGCTGAATTTATCTTGCAAAAATTATTAGGTTACTTCCACTGCCAACTACAAAATTCAGACAAAAAGGGTAAAAAGCAGAAGGTCCACAAGGAAGTGAAGGAGGAGGAATAATTATTTACAACCATCACCTCACATTACAGTCACTGATGGGAAGAAGAAAGAGGAAGAAACAAGAAAACCTCCAAGACTGGTATCTTGGTTTGGAAATAGACAAGAGTGATTCCGACTGGCGGGAAAGGCTCCCTTCAGCTTCACATGAGATCCATGACGATCACATACCATAATTCACTACTCCTCATAATTCAGGCTAAGACAAATTTCTTGTTAGTACTTGAAGACAGCATTGCCCTCAAGACTCAACACTGTTTAGTTGCCCATCTGCTGGTAAGACGTGCCCTGACACCTTATGCATACAGCTCCCTTAATGTCAGTCACATCTCTGACCTCTGTCAGAATTTTTACAGGGCTGACTAAAACATGAATCCTCCTACACGCTGTTATACCCCATGTTTAGAGCAGTTTGCATGTTGGTAACTCTGAAAATGAAAAGTACAGTCTGTCATATATGTATGTACAACCAAGACTAGAGCTTTTACCCTCACAGTATTTGTTTGGTTTCCTTACCATCCCAGGAAACCTCTTTTTGCTATTACTGGTATCTGTCCTTGTTTCCCCTCATGCTGTGTTCACTTACCATGCTGGGTGTCTGACATCTCCTGGTGAATTTGGCAGCATAATACACTGGTCAATTGATTTAAAGTTGAGGACCAGAAATATGTAGAAGAAAACAATTTACCTACATCTGGAATAACCAATTATGTTAATATCACAGTCATCTTATTATTGCATTAGTATTACTCTTACCCTCCACAACTCAACAGTGTAACCAAACCCAGGTAATCCTAAAGTCTCAGAAATTTTTTGTGTTGTAATCAGTATTGCTGTTCCAGTGAGGGCATCATGAACTTTAAAAAGGTGAGCAGACCCTTCACCACCTGCAGAAGTGGACATGAACCAGATCTGAACGCTGCTCAGATTAAGGCTAGTTAACAATTTAATTACAAGTTTTGCAGCTTCTTCCCCAGCAACTGCATTCCAGCTTACTTACACCAAATCTCATCCCTGTTGTGTGAAGCCCACATTTGTGAAAACAGTTATTTGCCCGATGAGGTTGTATTGAGGAAAAGCCTTGCTCCAAAGTCAAGATATTGTAGAAAGTGCCAAACAGTTCAGCAACGGTTGTGTGTGCAGTGGTGGACGTGCAGGCATATGAATTGGTATCTGTTGGGATACACAGCAGGCAAAGTGCTTTGGGAATCTTGAGTTTAGGAGGTTAAATCTCTTGTGGATTTAGGTCTAAAAACTCTGTTGATGTTAGCAACAGCCTGGATGAGTCCTTATTTTGCTGTAGCCTGTATCTGTGAGATGCAGAGGGCTCCTGATTCTGACTTCAGTAGGGGTTGTGGATTCTGGGCATGCCCCAGGATGAGACCCATAATAATTTGACTCTAACTGCACAATAGATTCCGTACTCACAGCTGTCTGATCCCTCTAATATGTCCAGTCCTTTCTCTGTTCCCAGGAGAAGCCTGCAAGAAAATTAGAGATACAGATAACAGCAAAGCAATTTAACTGAAAAGAGCAAAAGTGTAAGGACCTTTTCCCCAAATGAACAGGGCTCAAGTTAGACAGCTAGTGTCTTTCATTGGCTTCTGTATACACTCAGCCTTACCATTCTTTTCCTCGTTCACGTGAACATTCCTCAAAGTACAGCCAGTATGCTATGGCATTTAAAAAATTACCTATTTATCCAAAATGTCAGCACCTGAATGGAATCCTGTGCCCGTTCTGAAAGACACACCAGACATGAGGGCACCTGCCAGTGTGAGGCAACTTACAGAGCTGGCGTTTTAATTTTTCATCCTGCAAGAGTTTGCTAAATGTCATCACTCATTGGAACGGGCCTGCTGACCTCTCTGGACCACTCACCTGAATAATGAGTTAAGTCTGCAGGTCTTTTAGAAAAACCCAACAGCACTGAACTTTGGATACTTTTTAAATAACATTTTACTGGGAAAGAATAAAAACTTTCAGAATAACCAGAAATATTTCTACTCTCTCTCCACCCCCATATTATCTCATTTTTCCTTATAAAGGCAGAATGTTCAGTTTCCTTGAAATTGGTCTCTTTAGAAATGTAGCACATTTCTTGGAAAATAAAAAAAAAATCAGGTTAGCTAAAGGAATAGCAATTTGTCTGTGGCATTTCAGCAAATGTGGCAGTTTTCTCCTGTGCTACCAGTTTATTTCAGCTGTGGGAGTACAACCAACCAATAGGTTTCTGAAGCATCAGTGAATAAGAGCCCATAAAAAAAATCCATCTGTAAGCACGGAATCAGTCAGTGCTGCTGTAGTCAAAAAAGACAGATTTTTCTCATAGTTAAAGAAAGTGTGTCACATTACTACAGACTCAGAAGTTAAGTGTGCTAAAGGCAAAATCCAAGATCAATGTGAATGTTTCTATGGGAATGTAACACACTATGAAGAAAGCTTTTCATAGCACAGTTTAATTAAAGGGATTAACTCTAGGATAAAACACAGGTACATACATGACACCATCATGTTAATGAAGGAGACAGATCCTTTCCTTGCACCTAGTGTTTTGCTGAAGGATGGTGGTTGCTGAGTGAGCTATCGTGTCTTGTGAATAACTGCATATCATGCAGTGGTTTCATAGATCATCTGGACTCATCCTCTCTCTAAACAGAGACACTCCACCTTGTATGCTTAGATGATATAAGGCTGCGGATGGGATGTTATTCACTGGTTTGTTCCTCACTTTAATTGTCATGGTCGTTAGTCTGCTAATTTATTTCTTTGTAAGAAGGCATTGACCTTACCAGAGGTGCTTCTCTTGAGTCTAAAACACTGAAGATGAGATTCAGGTGCCTAAACACAGGCTTCTTCTACCATATGAGGTGCTGTGCTGCGTGACTTAGGATCTCCCCTCCATGTGACTGACCCAGGTTCCTCCTCCCACTTCACCCTTCTGACATGCAGTCTCCTCCCCAGGAGTGGCCCGTACTCTCTTTCAGAAAACCTGTACAGGTGACCACTAAGTGGAACTAATAAATGCTCAATAAAAATTCACAAGAGCCACACAAAACATCATCCTTTAGCCACTAGCTTTTTGTTCTCCCTTCCCTCTATATGTTGTCTAATTAATCTGCAATCTGTCAGTACTGTAAACATGATGATGATAATTGTTAAAAATTGTGTGCTGGCTCTCTTTGTGGAGTAATAGCCAGACATGCAGTCTCAGTGACTTGAATTAGTAACAATTTCTCAAAAAGGAAAGGTATTTTCATTGTGTGACTTCAGTACAGCTGTTGAAGGTGGAAGCAACTTCCCTTGGTTTCTCTAATGTTTCTCTAACCTTCTCTTGAGGCCCTTAGGAATAAACGAAAAAGGACAAACTATTGACTTCATTGGAAAATGTCACCATTACTTTCCATTAGAATTTTCAAAAGTGAGGAATAGGTTTTTCTCATGTCCTAAACTGCAAGGCACATTTCCAAGACTGTGTGAAGGACTAAACACTTGCAGTGTGTTGTTGATGGGCCAGCCTTTATACCTGGACAGCAAAGTACAGAAAGCCATGATCTCCACCTCTATTTCATCACAGGATCTGAACAGACCTGGGTACCACTTGTAGCAAGCTAATTATCCCATTGTTCAGGAAACTAGATTTTTCTTCTGTAAAAGAACACATCTCACATTGTTTCAGTCCAGTGTTTCCAAGTATTACCTTATGTCCCACAAAAAAGTAAAAAAGAATGGTGATCCCCAAAACTGAAGTTACCCATTATTTTTTATTATCATGATGCAATAGCCAGAGCCATATTCTTGGTCATCTTTCTCACTTGGCCATTGACATCACATTCAAGTTGGATGCAAATTGCTACATGGCGTGCTAATGCATATATAGCATGCAAGGTAACAGGAAATCTGGCCCAGTCTGCTGTAGGTACAAGACACATAATAATAAAACTGACATTGATTTTTTCTGTCTTGAAATCAGAGGATTTTCTTTATATAGTCAACACTGCACTGAAGACAACATTGCAATCAATCATGGTAGCTGGCATTCCTAAGCTTTGCTCACATGGATAATTAGACATTTCCACCGTTCTGTTGAAATCGACGGGATGGCTTAGCTGAGCAAAATTTGGCAGGAACAGGCCCCTGGTTTTCATTTTTATTTTCTCCTGAGAGTAAAATACAAGAAAACAAACAAAGAACCCCCATGAAAAACACATTAATTCATTTGGTTTTACACTTAGTACTGCTTAAAATGCTTTGCATTGGCTTGGTGAACAGCTTGATGCTTCCATAACAACTGTATAATAACTTTACAAGTAAGTGCATCTAAAACTTGTGTGTTACATACATAAAGAGGAAATAATTAATAGTTGTTAGCTCTTACTTTTTTGTACTTCCTTTCTTCAAAATCTCTTTATCTAGTTTTTTGAAGCACCTTCAGTTACTTCATTGGGCAATAAACACTGGGAGAAATACAGTCAAGAAGCATTCTGTGTTGAGAAAATTACTTCGGTAAATACAGTAAGAATTAATAGATGCAAGATAAAATAATTTTATAGCACTGGATTTTGATCTCTTTAAACAGTGGTGATTAGAAAGTAACATGTTGTAACATCTGATAAATACTACTTGATCTCATGGAGTTTGCGTTTTGACCCATTGAGATCTGTGTTACAAGGTGGGAACAGTTGCTCCCAACAACATCTCTCCATCTCCAAGGTATAAAAATGAATCATAGGAAAACCTCATAGTCACTGTTAATAGCAGACTACTCTTTTCCTAGTAGGGTGTACATGAAAAGTTAGATCAATGATGGCAGAACCATACACACAGTTTAGAGATGTCTTGCCATGGTTGTCCTTTGAAAGGTGCCTCCCTTTGGGCCAGGTCAGCCACCACTCCACCCTTCTTTTCAATAAGACCTCCACACAAGTTGGCCATTGCTGACAGCACAACATGCATGTTGCTTGGTCTGGGTGCCATCCAAAAGTTCTTCATCAGCATCCAGCTCCATTTTGGCTGGTGCCTATAAGGGAAATGCCACAGGCTTAAGAGGCCAACTCTGCAACTCCTACACGGACACTCTCTATGCTACTGCACTGGATCCTAACCTGCTCAGCTTGTAGTTTCTCAAGTTTCCCATTAGTTGTGTACTGTTTTTCATTTTTTATGTTTTTTAGCACATTTTCTGGGCACAGGCTGGTTTTTGGTTACTTCTTCAGGGAAATGAAATTCTGGAGCATGTGAGTGCCCTGCCCTAGGACAGAACAGCCCTTTCCTGCTGTCATTTGCAAGTTTAATGCTATCTTCAACTCATGGGCACTCTCAGTCCATTGGGTATATCTTCAGGGGCGTTTAAAATCTGGAGTCAATAACACACGCACATGCACACACAAATAGCCTGTAGGGGCGGAAAAATGAATTTGCTGGTAATGATGTTAAAGCCAGCTAGTCTTCCCAGGCTTGTCAGCCCGCTGGCTTGTCTGGCCCAAATTATGAAGGTTAGCCCTCTGTTCTCCCTGGTTCCTCAGCAAGCAGAGGAGTCCAACCCCCCGCAGCAGCTTTTTCAAAGCAACAACTTCCGCATGTCAGCCAGAATTCATAAATTGCATGTAGTTGGATCACCCTGATCATCACATTTCATGCCCCTTTAGGATGATATCCTCAAGGGAGATGCCTATGGATACCAACCTTCCCTGTCATGCCTGCTGCAGCAAAATGTGCACTCCACCACAGGAGATGGCTGTCTTTGCCAGAGTGCTCTTGTGCAGCACAAAAGACAGAACAGACATATCCAGACCGCATCTACTGCTGCTGGCAGGCTTCTTCTCCTTCCCTGTGCCACTGCTTATCCTGAAGCAAAATCATGCCCTGTCTTTCCTCAGCGGGTTCACTGTTTGTGAAAAATGTTAAGCAGAAGGTTTGCATTCAGGAATTTAAATTTGGCTTTCTGGCATGCCTCACATTAAGCCTTGCTGCACCTCTGGAGGTGCTGAGCACCCAAGAGATTTAGCCATATTCTTCTCATGCCGAGCCAGTAGCAGAGGGCATTGCTACTTCTTCAGTACCATGGGCTTATATAGAGAAGCAGGAGGAAAGGATCAACTATAAATTATATTTAAAATTTACAATATATTCAATTATGTTGCTGGGGATTTTTCATTGTTTTCTAAATGCTCTTATTATCTGATCTTTCCATGCCTTTTATTCCTCTGCGGACTCGTGTCTGACAAAAACAACAACTCTACACATGAATTCTTTGAGCAGAAATATAAACCCATAGTTAAGTGCATAGCAACATGGTGAATTTAAACCCAATCTTTAAAAAAATGCCTAGAGCATGCACAGGCAGTATTTGGGGAATTAACTGAAAACAAAAGGAACAAACTGATGTAGCAGTGTTTTGTTCCTCTGATACACTTTTCTCAGATACATAGATGCTCTGCTGGTGTAAACTGGACTAATTCCATTTTTATCATTTTTAGTTAAAGACCTACTCCGAATATTTTGACTGCTGTGTATATTCTCTTCATACAAGGAGTAACTTTGCACTATTTTACCTAGGACTGACTAAGCGATAAAGGAGGACATTTCCTACAATGCCCTATTTGTGTAGTTAGGATAATCTCAAGTCTTCTCAGGCTTTCAAGCTTTTCAGACGCCAAATAGAAAGTATTCAGATTTGTACTTATTCAGAAACCAAAACTCCCTCAAGTACTAATGGCTTAATTTATATTTCATAGAATAAAAAATGTTAAAGAGGAGGATTTTCTAAGCTGAGTAAACCTTTATCAGCTGTTCTTGTGCTTTTGGCATTATTTCTTCTCATCCCTTTCCCTCAGGGAGACAATAAAAATAGCTAATGTTCATTTTCTTCCCCAGTTCTTGCTTCCACTTCTTCTATTCAACTTTTATCTGGCAATCCAGCTTCCATGGTAGCCAGAGTATGATTTTGATGTCTATTAGCTCTCTTTCTGCAGGCCGCTAATTGTACTCTCTCCCTTGCTGTAGGTCTCATCACATGGCCTTGTGCCACCACTGGTTGTGTCCTGGCTAACAGTACACAGCTTGGTTCAAAGACAAAGGCGTCTCTTCATTGGGACAACTATTTACCAAGGCATGGTAAGATGCAACTACTGCTCCAGTGGTACTGACAGAGACTGACTCCCTCAACTACCCCTCATCTCCTGCTGGTATTCCTTCCCCTAAGGTCCTTGCAGTGTGCTGTGGTGTTATGGGGCAGAGGCAACACAGGGGATCAGTTATGGCCCATCAAAGTTTGGTATGCCTGAGAAGGAAGCAGATAGGCATAGGACATTAGCAGACACCAACCTGAATTTGTGTCCTGAACAAAAGTCAGTCTGGGATGTCAGGTTAATTGTAGGAAGTTTATTTTTACTTTGCCTAAAAAGAATAGTTATTGTTTGGTATGACCCTTATCTAGTCTATGTTGTCTCCTTTTTGCAACCACCATTTTCTCAGCCGGGTGATATTCACATTGGCTGTGCACATACTTCTGTGTCTGGGAGCACAACCGAGTTCCTGTTCACAGGTGCAAATCCAGGCTACATCCCAACATCCCATCAGGGCAAGACTCCTCTTCTTCTATGCCCTACTTTCTGCACAAAGGTGGGCCAAGCACATGGACAGAAGCTGCAACATTACCCAAGTGGTAGATAACCCCTGCCTCCAAGCACAACCACTGCATGAACATGCCAAATACCCTTCTGCCCCCTGCATTACATGTACTCTGCTCTCCTTGGTTTATTCACCTTCACCTGGGTGGTATGGTGGGCAAAGCTCTGTGTTTAATCCATGTCTTTGTGTTGTTTTCATGTGATCTTAGGCTCAGACTCAGACTGAAGTAAGGACTTCTGTCCCTTTTCCCCTCCTTCGTGTTGTCATCTTTGACAAGAACTGGATAATCAGTGGCCCTTCACATAAAAGGAACAACAGTGAAATCCTGTTTTTACCTTTCCTTAGGAAACAGGAAAATTAACACTTAGAAGGTTCTTGATTTTTTTCTCCAGCACTTTCCTCTCTGATAATCTAAGGGAACAGCCTTGGGATGTTTCAAATCTGGTTTGTTGCAGAGGTACTCCATCTCCTGATGGTGAAGTACCTTGTTCCTTGCTGACTAAACTTTATATAGGGCAACTTTTAATGCAAACACAATTTTAAAGGCATTCATGACTGCAGAGAGTTGCAATGCAGTACACTACCTTGGAGATATGCTCATGTATGATTTTATGATAGGTTGTGCAGGGCTAACATTTCCCTGCTGCTAAAAAAGAGAATTCTCACACCATTTCCCATCCTCCACTCCTCCCTTACCCAGTCCAGTGCTGGCTACAACACCCCGCTGTACTCAAAGTAAACCCATTCTGATCACTAACTCAGAGACATATCATCCACTTTATATGCTGGGTGAATTTTCTGCCATTTAATGTGTTGAACCTTATATTGTGCAATCAGATGAAACCCAACTCTGCCTCAAGATATGCCACAAAAGTCACAGTGGGGACAAGGAGGTGGAAGGGCGTGACCTGACTGTCCCTTTTGGCAGAGGCAAGCTGATAATTCATCTCATGTTGTATCATGAAACCATGCACTATTAGGCACATTGCAGACATTTTAGCCATTGCCCCACAGTTATGGCACTCGGGTCTAGAAGGCATCAGCACGACTACACATTTCAGCACTTCCAAAGCAAACAGTACATCCCATGTTCGCAGCTTTCTTTTCCTGTCACACTTACATGACTCTTCTCCATCAAGCACAGCAGCAACACCCACACATGCTTGTTAGCCACCACCAGAGCCATCCGGAGTCAGGAGAGGGGAACAATCTCCTTTAGATCACTTAGGACTTACTGCCACAGCAGCTTGATGGGGACAGAGGTGGAACCTAAACAGACCCGCTGCCAGATCAGTTAACATGGGTGCTAGCACAAGTGCTTTAATGGACGGGAATGAAATTTGCCAATAGGTTCAAAATGCATGGAGTGATAAAGCAAGCCATGCTGTGTGGTGGCTCCCTGCCAGAGCAAAGCACAGGGAGATAAGGACTTGCTGGAAAAACACTGAACTCCACAGCCAACCTTTTCTACACCCACCTCAGCTGTTTGTGCTTCTGTTTCTGCATGCTTCACAGAGGCTTTTTGCTAGCTGTCGCCTCCCCAGGACAGCTGTGCTCCTGGTGTTAGTGTAGTACTCGTTTCCTAATGTCCTTCTTTTCTGCTTCTCAGGTATTTTAATATGTCCACTCAATGGCAATTACCATGCAAAATGCTTTTCTGCCTCCTCAGATTTCAATAGGCAGCGAGGGCCATTAAAACTCCCCAGGTGCAAATAAGAAAGTGGAAACCCAGTTTAGGGTTTGCTTTCAGTAACTGGTGAGTTACCAGTTGGGTTTCCATAACTCAGCTTTGAGTCTTTGTAGCAGAAACAGGCAGATTTACATGTGCTGAGGGCCTGTCCAGTGTCAGACTTAGTCTGTCTTTCAATCTGCTAGGTCAGGCAATGTAAGAATAGAAGCCCACTGCAACGGGACCCTGAGTCAGCCAGAGCTTCTGAATGGATCTGCCTAGAATTTTCCTTACCATGAACACCTCAGAAAAACCCACAACAGAACATCTTTTCAACTCAATAGCTCAGGTTTTATGGAAGTACATCAAGATTAATATGTGCGTTTTCTTTTAAAACCAGAAAAAACAAATACAAAGGCTTCATAAGAGTTTTCTCCCTGTCCAGTTCCACCTGGATTACAAAACTTTATATAATTCTAATTAGTTAATAAACATTATTGTGAAATATGTTTCTTTTCAGCTGATGCAAGCAGTGCATTAGTGCTGACACACAATTCAAAAAATTGTCATTTGCCACCAACTTCTTCCACTTATGGGGAAACAGCCTGTTCAGAATAAGGGCTTCAAAATGCCGGTGGCACAAATTGTGGCCTGGACACCTTGAGAGTGATACAGCTTGACCTTGAGGTTTGGGCTCTGCGATGACATTGCAGAAGTTCCTGCTGATGACACATGGACTTAAAAAAGCCACAAGTCAACATTTATAGGTACAAAAGCTTGGTGTGTCAGGTAGCATTTGCAGTTTTTTCATGTACAATCCTAGATTTGACAACACTAGCTTGATTAATTTTATGTTGCAGACCAGAGATGGTATGGGTGCAAATCAATAGTAACTACACTGAAATTAGATATACCTGGACATAAATGAGAACAGAATATAAGCATTATCATAAAAATTCCCCACCTCCCTTCCATAAATTGCCTTTAAACAATGGGGTAAAATCTTACACTTGTGACTTTAACATGTACATGCTTAATTTTGGCGAAGTCGAACACACATAAAAATTACTGTCTGAAATACAGGCTGTGTCTCTATCTTTGCACTGTAAAATGATTAGAGTTTTGTGAGAAAAGATGGCTATGTCTTCAGAAATCAGTTTTATCTAAGCTATCACCACAATAAGTGAAACGCTTTCATTAGGACAGTATGTCTGTGGTGTCACTTGCAGGGCAGAGGTTGTTTGCATGCATGAGTTACGTATTTCCATATCTCAGACCATTCAGATTTCTTTTAATTGTAAAAGCAATACGAATTGTCCTGTGTTAGTAATACTGACTCTGGAATAATTATAAAATCATTATAAAATGTGCGCTGATACTTACTCCCTTAGTGTAACCTTTCTGGCCAATCAGTCATGCATGGAGAGTGTTTGGAGGAAGGTGAAGAGTGAGAGGAAAAAACATCATTAGGGCATGCTAGGACCAGTCAGTACCCACTCCATACTGACTGCCAAAGTATCATGTGCCATATTAGATACATCTTTTTATTTTCAGACAGTAAGCAAGATATCAGTGTGTAAAACTCCTAGTTGATAATGATGGAAAGTAGCATCCACACAAGAAATACAAAAAACCTTATATCACCCTCATCCTCTAGTATATTAAATGCATATTTCAGTTCAGGGATATATATAAAGCAAAATGTTGCACATACCAGGCAAAATGAGAGCTGTTTCTTTAAGAACCTGCTTCTACTGGAGGTCAATGGCTTTACTATTACACATTAAAAGTTAAGTACAGTTATTGACAGGCAAACCACAGAAATTGGTTTATGTCAATGAAGAATGGCAAATAGATACATGTATGAGGAAAAGAGCCCTAGAGGAAAAGTTCTTTGCACAGTAAAATTAGATTCACAGGTCACAGATGATTTGTTAGTTCTTTCCAAGTTGTAAAGCAGTAATTTATGGGAGAGCTCTCCCGGCCGCTTTACCTGCACAAGAAAAAGGAATCTTTTTTATTAAAGTGTAAGTTGCATGTTCTCACAAGTGAAAACCCATGGATCTGACTGAATTAATATAATCCCCTAAGAACAGAGCTCTCCTATCATTCTAAAGGTAATATGCATTCTTTGAAACTTTTGTTTCCATTCTTCTCTGTGAAGCCTTCTTTTAGCAAGCCCAGATGGAGGAGTAGCTAGAGGGCTGGAAAGTTTGTTTTTAATGCAAAAAGATGTCAAATGTCACCTATTCAGGTTGCCCTCATGATGTAAACAGATTTCCACTGCCTACTTGTAATTTCTAGAAACAAGCTTTTCAAAAATAACAACTTTAGCTAATACAGCTTGTGAGGCAGGAATGCTCTACTTATGGCAGATACCTGCAGCTCTTTCCTAAGCCATGCTCTATTCTGCTGTGGTAGTACAGACATTCCAGCTATGGGAGTGTAGCAAAGGGATTTAAGACCCTCATGGTCCTGCAGCAAGGGTGCCTGTGATGGGGAAGAGCTGGGGCTCTCTTTGGGGTACTGATGGGAAGCCCCAAGAGTGCTGACAGAGCAGCTCTGACCTTGGGAGCCGCTCTCCAGCATTGCAAGCATCGCAGCTCTTCAGTCTCCTGGCTGACCTCTCCAGAGGACAAATAGAGAGACTGAGGGTATATTTCATAAGGGTGAACTTCCACAGCAAATGATGTTAACAGCGAGATGCTGCAATGTACAAGCTGTAGGCAACTAATACTCCCTCCTTTTTATACCAGGAAAAACAAAGACTTGGAAGTCATGGCTGCTACTCTCCATGCCCTCCAATGACTCCAGATGCCTCCTGAGCCCATCCGTGCTGGGGCCCCTTTAGCAATAAGAGGTGCCAGGCAGGGCTGGTCTGTGGCTTAAACACAAGGTTATATCCACCACCCACTGTCTCATCCACTCTGAGCAAGAAACAGGCAAGAGCAATAAGACCAGAAATTTCCATCATTTCAAGACTTCACTTGCTACTGAGACAAGTCAAAGCTTCAGAAGTAGCCTCTGCCTGAACACTTCATGTTTTATGACTTCCTAATAAACTTGGCAAGACCCCAGAATTATTTATCTTCAATGAAGAGTAATTAAATACTAAGTACATGCTTCAGAGATTAACAACTGGACAGCTGTGTGTGAAAGCATCCCCTGCAAAAAGGTTAGCAGACTGAACAAGAGTGTCATGGAGTGTTGCACAACATTAACGTGTTTTAGATAGAGCTGTCAATAAGGCAACTCTCAGTTGTGACTGCTTTTTTAATAGGCTTCTGTTAATTATTTTCTCTTCTGTTCTCCCCATTTCCATCATTATTACAAGGTTTTCTCATGCCTCTGAATGGTGGGACCAAGCAACAGTCCTTAAAGTCATTGTCACACTGAGGCTCTGCAGAGCTGGCTCTGTGGTGCTGCCTGCATTGCTCGTGGGGGCAAAGTCACATTCATATGCCCTCCTTAATTTTTTCACCCTTTTTTAATCTGCTTTACAGATGACCCTGTGGTTACTGAGGTTGTACCAAGATCTGGACAAAGCCATTGCTATCTGGGGAACAAGGCTGCTGTAAATTAAAGGAAATGAATGATTTTCCCCCCAGTTGTTACTTTTGCTATCGTGTTGTGCATTGCGTGTAGGTGGGTATATGGGTGACTATGTGTGAGAAAGAGAGATGGACTGATGGACGAAAATCTTCCAGAACACTTTCCTCTTTTAGTTAGGGAGAGGATATATTTTATCTGATTTTTATCAAAGGTGACATCAGAAGTAATGAAAGGATAAATAATTTTAAAGCTTCAGAGAAAGAGGATTCTTTAATAAAGAAAGGATCTGTCTTGGAGATTTAACTTTCTTAAATCCTTCAAATCCCTTTGCTAAATGCAATAATATTCCAAAATTTTATGGCAGTTTTTACTTCACACGTATTAGGAACAAATAGCCATCATCACTAAATGACAGACTGGACACTCATTCCTTGTGGAACTGGCACATTGGGGCACCGTACATTTGCTGTCTGTAAAATATCTCGAAGTTCAGGAGTTCCATTATAAATCCTCCTATTAATTTACATGTGGTTTTGTTTTTTTCCCTTAATGGCGTATGTAGGTACAAAAAGGCAGTGATATGTATTTACTAAACTGTTACCTTCCCAGTTAGTTAACTGCATAGCACAGATGCTTTCTTTCATAAGTACTGTCATTAAATGCATGAAATTATTGATCTAAACTGCTTTCCTGAGAGGCTGCTCCTTATAAAGAGCAGAGTCAGGTCTCTTTTTGGCTGCAAACTAGGCTGAATTTCATAATAAAACTTTCATCATAAAAAGAAAAAAAAATCAAAACTCCAAATAACAATAACCTCCCTATGATACATCAATGACTAAATATCCAAGAGAGCTGGCTTTAATTTTTCTTCTGGGGGGAAAAAAAAAAGAAGAGAGAAAGAGTAGGAAGGATGCAGTGTTTCTTGTAGGGGACTCCTTTTTGAAGAGATCATGCTAAAAAGGCTGCTAAAGGGATCTCTTGCTGCTGTAATTTGTAGAAAGGAGCTCTCTTAATTATAGTCAGAGTTTATTGCGTCTCTCCCTCTCTCCCCCCCTCCTCCCCCTCCCCCCCCCCCCCCCCCACCGCCATGTGTGTGTATGCAGAGAGCTAGAGAAAGCTGGCAGCACTACCTGAATAGCTATTGAAAGAGTGAGACTTCTCAGTTCCTGCTTCATTACTGGGTAGCAGCTATTCCAGTCTGTGAGAGCGCCTAACTGCATTCTCCCATCGAAAAGCCCTTGGTAAGTCCCCTTAGCCGGCAGAGCTGCAGATTAACTCAGCAAAAGGCAGGAGGGGGGTGGCAGGGAGCCTTGGGGGCACTCAGAGCCTGTGTACAGCTTAAGATCTATTAGATTTCAAAGATTTTTTGTAATAAATGTGTAAGATCTGTGGATTGCTGGGATGCGAAGGCAATTGCGAGGAATGTTTTGTGTGCTCAAGAGCAATGCTAAGTACGTTCAGGAGTGCCTGAAACAAAGCAGAATTTTTCTACAGGAGACAAGATTGGTAAATGCTTCTCAGAACTGCAAGAAGAGTGGTTTGGTTTTGTTTTGTTTCCCCCTATCATTTTCCTCTTATTTTCCTCTCCCCCTTTATTGTGTTGATCATGTTAATAGGCTCAGAAAGAAGAAACTATGTCTTCCTGCTGATTGATGGCTTTTGAAATGTAGAACTTTTATCAGGAGAGGGGTGAGAGCTGAAGATATCTGAGGAGATATGTTTTTTATTTGCATGTGCATTCTTGTCCATGCTTCTGGTGTTGATTGTATAGATTTACCATGCTCAGAAAAAGTCCAAAAAGCTAGGAGATGCACATTTACTGCTCAAGACGCTAATGTTTGTGCTTTTTAAATGTGCTAGTATCACATGTTTTATTAGTCATCTGCCTGACAAGTGGCGCTCTCCAGGTAGCTCCCTTCAATATATGTAGCAAAAAGCACTCCCAGCCAGGCACTCTTCTTCTTTACCTTGATCCTATGAATCAAGCTCATTCAGCTCAACAGAAAATGATAGAGGCCATCAGAGAGGTCAGGTCACAACTCTCCTTGCCCCAGCTGAGCAATGGCATTTGAAATGAGAGGCTGGAATGGTGCTGTTATCTGAGGGTCCCAGTACCCTGGAGCTGGCCGCGTTTTGATTTGAAAAGTATGAACGAGTTACTCCAGGGCCGGGCTGGAGGTTATTGTTTAGCAATACAGAGCATTAACAGAATGACTGCCTCCTAACTGAACCCACATCTACTCCCCTGATGGATAAATCTAACCTAGAAGAGCCAGCTGCCTGACTAGCAGGGCATGGGACCAGTGGCCCATCTGTTACTGTCGGTCCAGTCCAGACCTCTGTTGGCTACAACTGCCCATTGGATCATATAGGTGACACAGCCATATTTATAACTATGGGGGGAAAAGCTGCTCCTTATGTATAGAAAACATACACTTGTGATTTGAAACTGCTGCTTAGTGTCCCTAGACATCATTTTCTTTGCTACTGAGCAAACATGATAACTCAAAGGATTAGGTTTTAGGTCTGCAATGGTTGCTTTCCAGTGAGTGTGAGTAAATTTACATCTCTTCTACAGGTCAAAACGACTAGACTGACATTTTTTCCCCCTTTCAGAAGACTTCAGTGTTTATTAAGGGACAACTTTTATAAGCTAATGTTAAAACAGGGCTCAGACTTGCAGCCAAGCACAGAATAGGTATTGCTTCCTGAAACTCAGTCATTTTATATTATATTGAAAGAGGAACCATGCTAAGGGGTGCAGATGACTAGGGTATTGATAAGTGAGCTTATATAACTTTGTGCAATGGAGATTACACGTAGAAATATGTCTTATGTTCCAGGTTTTCAGAGGCAGCATTACTTCATCAATAAATTAAAATGTTGTCAAAATTGCATCATTACCTGGGATGCTCAGTGCATTAAATATAATACTGGGGTACAATATAGGGAATAATAATCTCCAGGGGAAAAAAAAAAAAAAAGAAAAGAAGAAGCTATAAGCAAAGAATGTTTGGGATTTTTTTTGTATTTGTGTCTATCAACTACATAAGCTTGTTGTTAGAATACTCTTGAATACAGCTGTGCACTGTCTTTTCTAAGTTTGTTTTGCTTTCATCATCTGTATGGATGTATGAAAGAGCAGAAACACCTCAATGAGAAGAATTCCAGTGCAAAGGGGGGCAGGAACAGGTAGCTCTATTCAGCTCTGTGCCACATCCTTGTATCAAATTCAGCCTTGACCACACTCATTTTAGTAAGCAGACTCTGCTGTCATCTGTTTGCTATCAGCATGGCAGGATGTTCTCAAAGCAACTTAATACCAGGTCAGGATGGTAGAAAAATGCTGGGGGCTGTTCACCGGGGGCCAGATGCCATGACCCTTCTGCCTACTGGAAGTGTTGTGCTCTGTGAGGATGATGAAACCCAGCACAAGAAAAAGGAACTAGGAAAGTGTCTTGGCTGATAGGCAAAATCTGTGTTTATCACGGCCAGTGTATGCTCTGCAGAGCCTCACCCATGGCACAAGGGATCTGCCTCCCCTCCCTTCTCACAGGAAGATGAGGCAGGAACCACTTATCTCTTTGTACAGAAGGGACTATGTGCACCTGACAGACAAGACTTCCCTACTAGTGATCATGTACCCACAGATCCATATAGTAGATACCCTACTAAATGGTGGGCAGGACATGTTGCCTATGTTCGGGCTGATCCGACTGTGTTACCATGTAGTCAGTATGTGTCTCCAGGCAGTAGCTTACTCCATCCACCCTACCAGCCCCAGTGGAGTTATTTCTGGAGGATGACCAGGCATGGTCCTAAGTTCTCAGTGATAGAAAAAGTCTTCAGACCTTGCCAGCATGAGCCACAGAGATCTAAAAGTACCTTCAAGCCAACTTGGGTTTTCATCAGAAATTCCCTCTGTTGCTTCTCTGACTTGAAATGAGCTCTCCTCCCTGCCCCCCATCAAAGATTACAATTCGTGAAGCAGAAAACGCCAGATACTCAAGCACTGGCAGAGTTCTTTTAAATTATGTTTCTAGTTTATCATCCTTTTATATGTCAAAGTTTTCTATTTCCCCTCTCTATTTTTATATATAGCAAAATGTATCAATCCAGACATTTCAATACCCATCACTAAAGCATAAAGGTCCATATATCCTCATCTACTGAATAAACAGGGATTTTCAAAGGGCATTCCCTGTGCCAGGAATAGCTTTTGTTTGCATAACTTGACTACAGTTCTGCTTATAAGAATTGCAAAAGCAAACCAAGGAAGGAGAGACTGGTGTAATTCATGGATTAATGCCCTAAAAGCCCTCCCTGTTAGACATCTTCCTTCTTTCTCCATTTCCCATGAAATCCCCGTGGGTCTGATTTAGACTGAAGTTCTTTGGAACAGGTATATCACATCTCCACTCATTGCATACCTTTGTGTCTATCATGCTGCACGGAAATATGAAATATTAACCACAGCTAGAGTATTTAGAGTGGATAAAAACCTAATGCAATCTCCTAATCCTAACTTCTTTTTTCTTTAACTCCCTATACCTTAGTAGGGTCAAAAACAGAGAAACCTATTCAAACCTTCTGCCATTATCTTTTTTTACTGCCCCTGGAGAAAGGACTCAAAATCCAAACATCTGCTACTTCTTTCTACTGCAGGGCCGTGGTGAGGGTGGAAGGACCTTGAAAAGCCATGCTCTTGCTGTTATCAGGGGAATTGTGAAGGAACAATAAGGAGATTTTTCAGTGTGGCATTCTCATGATTAGAACGACTTAGAAATTGTTTTTGTCATTGCTAGGACAAGAGTGGAACTGACATTTAGTAGCATATGAATTCCCCAGTAATTGGTGCCCCATAATATAAATTAGATTAGAGGCAGTTTACCAAGTCCCAGTACAGCAAGTTTTCATTTTACTGTTCTCTCAAAGGAAGATAATCTACAATGTACATTTTAGAAGACAACTGCAGCATAGGGGAGATACAACACTAAATGAAAAAAAACGATGACTTCAATAGGACTTTGTAGTCAAAATTCCTTGCCAGCTTAAAGAAGAATATCTGCATCCAGAAATGATGCACTGAGTCTGAGTGTTTCTTTTACTATGTTTTTTGTGTTAACTCTGCTAAATAATTAAGGAGAGGAGAGCAGAACAGATAACTAGGTAATAGCAGGCATGACCACAAGTAGCCTGCCCATTCCTTTAAACCTGAATCCAAGTTCTTTGACTTGAAATTGGAGTTTTTTCACTTAGAAACCGTGGCAGGATATGTTCCCTGCACTACAACAGATGCTATTAAAGCAGCTTCTTTCCATTATGAAAACAAAGCTGAAGCACTATAACATATGTTGTGTTGATTCATGACTTAGAAAATATCATTCCATGGAGATATATTTGATAAATGCAATAAGAAAGCAGCTGATTCCTTGGGAAAATGCATTTAACTGCAGCATTAGCCACTTGCATATTGTACTTGACAAACACTCAGATGTGGTATGTTTTAATACATTGCCATAACACCCAAGGATTTTCATTCAGATGCAACTCTATTCCTTTCTCTTCCTGAACGTCTTAAAAGATGCCACTTGCAAATGAAAAACATTGGTAAACAATTCCTTTTATGGGAATCTGACCCTGATGTTCAGTTGCTAGCGTTCAGACCTTAAGATTGTATGGTTCCTCATCTGCAAAAGAGAGATGATATTTCTGCCTTGCCCTCCATGTATACACCCTTCAACTCTCTTCTTTGCCTATACTGTATACTGAGGGCAGAGACTGTGCCTTTTTATATGCACAATACCTACACAGTCAGCACCTACACAGTTCTTGGCTGCAGCCTGTAGGTGCTCCCGTAAAATAATTTTCCCCACATACCACTAACTGATATTCTTAGTATCAGTCTCAGCCAGCTGGATGGTGCCAGTGATGCCAGCAGCATTTCCCGCCAGAGTACTCAGCCTAGAAGCACCTGCGGGCTTCAAATGCCTTCCAGGACTGGCACTATGTTCCCAGAGGGCTTCAGTTCCTCCATCTACTACTTTGACCCTCTTAACAAATAATAAAATCTCCTCACTCAAGTGTTTGAAAAAGAAAGTTAGCATACCATTTCTGGAATCAGTGTTTGGGAAAGGACGCGACAATTATATCAAGGATACTTAGAAATACCAATTTCTTTGGCAGTTATATCAGCTCCACAGAACTGACTACTGTGTTTGTTTCTGACAGTTGACTAGATAAGGTGAATCCATGGGGAGCTGATGGGTGCCCTAACAAGGTACATTCTTGCAGCATTTTCCTTCTGACCAGAAACCCACCCATATCACTGACAGCTGTCGCCTTCAGTAAAATTCAGCACAAAATCAAAATAACAACAGCCCATCTTACTGATGCTGTCCCAACCCTAACTCGATGCATTTGGCTGGAACAGGCTGTGTGAAACAGGAGCAGATTTTGGAGAATGGCCTGCTCTTATCTTTCTATTTAGTATACTTTATATTAAAATATATTTGAACAAAATTTGAAGGGTGTTCTCTGCCCCCTTTAAAGAGCAACAAACCATCTTTCAGCTGAAGTAAAAGCATTTAGTGACTTGATCTTTGATTAACTTCATCCACTTCAGGGGGGTTAAACCTGGCCGTAGGGACAGAACAGAGTAGACAAGGACTGTTTCAGGGGGCAGGGAGCCTCTACAGAGCAGCTGTTCTAGGTCCTTGTCTGTCTCACTGCTCCACCAGGATCACTGGGAGGAGGATATAAGTTACAGCAGCCCAGCACAGGACAGGGAGAAGAGTCAAAATATTAGTCAAGAAAACAACAAAAGATTTTATGGGGAATTATTTTTTATGCTGTTCTTCTTGAGAAAGACAGAATAAACCTTACCACCTCTGTAGCTCAACTAAAAGCCTAATTTCTGATAACAGTCTTAAAAAGAAAACTCAAAAAGATGCAAAATATCTTTTTCATTGTGTTCAAACTGAATTGTTGTAAAACGCCTTCAGATAAAGCCAGATCTGCCCATCTCATAAACCCCTGTTGTCCTTTAGCTGCATTCAACCAGAGGTCAACAAGGTGACTCAAGCCAAGACTCAGCACAAAGAGGAAAACTCCCAAGAGCTTTTCTCCAAGCTGCTGTCTTCTTTCTAGAGATTTAATCGTCTCCCTAGAGCTTATTATCAGAACAAGCACCCTGACTCTGGCTCAGAAAAAGACACTCATGTCTTTTCCATACAGTTGGGAAATCTGGCAGCCCCATGTGTTGAGATTGAAGCTCCGATTCTCTTTTTGGGGCACCGCTGGTGCCAAGTTGCTTCCTGCTGCAGAGTCCAAATGTTCAGTGTCTCTGAGATTAGATCCTGGGAGGCAGCAGTTCTTACCTCTATGGTTGAGATACTTACCACTGATGGAGCTCCAGGGAAATAATTATAGTGTGTGGTTCTCTGCTCCCCATGCTTTCAGATTCCAAATTTCTTTTTCTCTCAGGTGGCACAATATGGTTGGCCACTTTCACAGCATTAAGCAAAGTCATTTGGTGGTGCGATCACTCAGCAACAGAGGAGAAAAAGCTTATTTATTGATTGAACTCCCCACAGATGTTACCTGATGTTGCTGGAGTTTATAGGATCAGTTGTTTGTGCCAGCAAATTGCAGTACATAGTCTTAGAAATTGTAAGTAGGTGCAATGTTATATTTAAAATTTAAAAATTGATTTATTCATGAGAATGGCATGCAAAGCAGGCAAGCATTCATTCTGCTTTGCTCGTTGGGAAGCACCATTGGCTTATGCTTCACAAGGCACTACAGATAGCAATACTGATACAAGGTTCTGCCTTACTTTCAGCACAGATCCCCTTTGAATTCTCTGAGCATATTTTTCTAGCTCAATATCCGGCTGCCAGGTCAGATGCTCAGCACCTCTGTTATTCAGCTAGCTGCCATGGTTTTTAGCTTGGCGTCCCCCCAGAAGTGGCTTGTAATAAAAGCAAGCTAAAAGGCAAAGAATAAGGGCACTTGCGTGTCCTTCCTCTCTAAGATTTGATTCTCTTGGCTTAGGGTTGGGACAATATTAAAACAAAACTGATATTTTCTTTGGCTAGCAGTGGGGTATCTGGGCAGGAGCAGGGTTGGGAAGCAGGCTAGCGAAGGGAGGGGAGAAAGTGCATCATGGTACTGCGTCACTTGCATTGTGCTCCAGATAAAATATCTGAAAAGTCATCAGGCTTTTGCCATCTGTTCAATTTTGGGAACGCTTCCAGGAAAGGACAATGCCTATAAAGACAGTGTCCATTTTAGCTAACAGATTCCATTGTCTCCTCACGCACAAATCACATACATTTCACTTGTGGTGACGGATGCAGGCATATGGGTCTGAGTCTGCATGAACACAGCTATTGGGAGGCAGAAGGCTTACTCCTCCTAATATGCAACTAATCCATCCAGCTATACGTGGACTTCTAAGCAAGCAACTCTACATCTCTGTAATTAGTATGTTATTTATTAGAGTTGGCTAAGCCTGCCTGGTTTAAATCTGGATTTAATCTTATCTTAGGATATTCAGTGTCGTGATTTTGGTTCGGCAAGGTGTCAGCATAACCATATAAATATATAATATTGCTATGTCTGGAAGTACCTACTCTACAGCTGTGTTCCAAAGCTGTTCCCCCAGAAACATGCAACACCTGTATGTCAGTAGAGCTCTCATTTTTCATTTTTAACAAGTAGCAACTGAGAGCATACCAGAGTGACCAGCTACTGCTTATAGATTGCATGAACTGCCAGCCTTGTGAAGTCTGCTTAAACCAGTGACACTCAAAGGAAAAAATTAAGAACCACACATTTCCAGATAAAGTATCTTAAGAGCTGATCTCATAATGCAAGGGTCAGATGAAATCAAAACACTATTTACAGCAGTGCTCTTTCTTTTCAACTCTGCAGTTATTAAAGGCATTTAGCCTGAATTAATTAAAAAAAAAAAAGAAAGCTGCTCTTGACTAGCTTAAGGAGTAACATGTGGCATGTAATTTGGATTTCTGAGTGATTTAGACAAGTAAGCTGCATTACTCATCCGTCTCATTTAAGATATGTAGATTCTGTAATCTTCCATCTGGATTTTCAGCCAAACTTTGGGTTGCTTTTTGGTGGTTTGAAGAAGGCTGGAGAAGAAGGTTCATCTTAGAATGAACAAAGAAAGGTGGAAATTGTCCAACTGGAAAAAAATGAGCACATGACAGAAAGTGACCCTGGGCTATAGCAATGCATGGCAACGTTCAATTTATTTTCAGTGACAGAATGATTCTTTTACTTCCTTTCCCACAGCAAACAAGTGTCCTGTATTAGTGCAGGACCCATTTAGAACCAGAGTGGTACATTAGTACATGATACTCACAAGCTTTGTCCACTCCGCGTGTTCCAGCTACAGTATCATCATGTGAACACATCAGTGACGATAGCATGAGAGATCAGACTGGAAGATATCCATGGGCAAGCAAATCAGAACCTTCTACTCTCAGAAAAAAGAACAAAAAAAGAAAAAAGGAATTTTTAAGGGAATTTAAGAGAAAAACCATGCCATCTTTATCTGTGATCTTGCAGTGCCAACACCATTCATTTGAACATGGAGTAGAGATAATGCCCAGTTGCTTGCATAACTGTTAGTTCTAGTAGTTCAAATCTATGTGTTCCCCTTCATTAACCAGTGTATTGGGGCTATCCCCAGACGCTCTCTATCCATGACTCAATGGAGGCCAATCTGTCCAAGCAACCAAGCCAACATTAGCTCTGTCTATCAGTACAGGTGAGAAAAAAACTTCCTGTGATAAGCCTGCAGCTAATACAATTTGATCAATTCTGAAATGAAATGATGAACTGAAAAAAATAAAATAATTTAAAATAAAATAAAACAAAACAAAATAAAATAAAGTAATGCTCTTCAGAAAGATATTTACAGACTCCAGGGGCAAATCTAGCAAAGGCAGTTGAGCCATGTTCATATGAAATTTACCAGAGGGAAAGGACCAAAGTCTATCATCTATCTAATTTGTTAGGCTTTGGAAAACAACTGCAAAAAACCCTTAGCCAAGATCATCTGTGGGAACAGATGCTCCACAGAGATAAGGAGAGGTGCACACAAGCACCGTTTTCCTCCCCTTGCCTCACATGAAAGAACGGTAAATAGGAGTGGCAGCTTCTTCAGGTCCATTTTCCCCTTGGCAGATTTCTCCAGCAGCAGAAGCCCAGCCAGGTTCACTGGAGCGTCCTGATAGACCTCGTAGGAAGCCTGGGAATACCTGTTACTTGAAAATGGATCTTGATGTGGGGCTTTGTCTCTAGACAGACTACTACAGAGGGTGCCTGGACACCATTAATGGTTCCGTGATGGGTACAGTTCAACAGACCTCCACAATTGCTTTATAATTCAAAGGATCAAGGGATAAGCTTGAGCATTAAGAAAAGAAAAGAAAAAAAAATGAGTGTTATAGCCAAGCAATATGAGGTACTTTTGGCACCATTTTTTCATTTGGCAGACTGGCACATGGCAAGGTAAGATCAGCTTTGTGCAGCTGAACCATCAGTCTAATGTCTTGCCAAGTCCCTGGTACTGTTTTAAACACATCAGGCCCCCAGAGACTGCTGAAGCCAGAATCTGGGAAGGCTGGGTGTGAGTGACAGCACACCCACACCAAGAGCCAGGGGCAGCCTCTCGCTGAGCATCGGGTGGCTTTACAGTGGGAGAGGACTGGCCCAGCTTGGAGTCATGCCAACACAAGTTGCCATGGAGCAGAAGACCTCAGTTCTGTGGCACGGTGAGACATCCATCTGAGCCAGAAGAATGCTGAAGACAGCATCAAACTACGCCTCTTTGCCTTGATTCGGGTTTTTCCATTTTTCTTATTGCCTTAAGGAAGGTCTGAAGGGCGATGTGTTCCCTGTGAGTGGTGGTGGGGACCTGCTCCATATGCAGGCTCCCTTTTGCAGCAGCAGCAGCAGCAGCTGGGAGCTCCGTGGGGCCAAAACCACCGTGTAGAGCAGAGCAGGTGGCGACTGTTGTCTCTGTCTCCCACCTCATCCCACGGGGCTTGGCAGTGTGGGTGAAACAAGGCATCGCTTTTCACAGGCTGGGGTTTGCGTGAAGCATGAAGTGAGAGCTACAGCATTAGCTTATGTGGCAGACATGCCTCCAGAGCTGCAGCAAGCAAGATGTTACCAGTGAGATTACCAGAACTGCTAAGACACACATAAAGTCTGCATCCTAGGTCCTGGGGGTAAAAACATAGAGGGTAGAGGTGATTTGGCTTGCCATGCCTGCCTGGAACAATCAGGCTGCAATTGAACCCAAAACATATGGTGCTTTAGGCCAGGCAATGATGGGTAACTCCAAACTAAAGGAAACAGAATTTTTGTAGAAAGCGTAAAAATCAGAGGTGTGAAAAAGTGGTACAACCAGATTAGAGCTATTACCATTTAACAAAGAAAGAGCAACCAGACAGAAACTATTTTTCTCCTGGTGGACCAGAAGCAAGAAGAGGGACTTTACTCGCAGCACAATTTCTCAAGCCAAGTGGTTCAGAAATTGGCAGCCCCACACATGCAGCAAACACCAAGACATCAGAATGAATTCGAAGCTGTTATTCCACAGATCCAGAACAAAAAAATAAATATAAGAAGGTGTTACCAGTGTGAGCCCTGGGGAATTTGTGTTTGACTTGGTATCAAAAACATGCTGTGAGATTCTTGACCTGACAGCATCAACTGCGATCTTTTATTCAGAAGATTTATGCAGCCCTGAAAGTGAGGATTTGGCAATTAACAGGAACAAGTTTGTCAACTGTGTTGCCTTGTTTAGACATTATAGAAAATTATGTACACACCATGTGAAAAAACATGTATCCTGCTAGTGGCAAGAGGGCATTCAGAAGATGTCACCATTAATGTTGCTTTCATGAAATTTCCAGTTTCAGGGCTGATGTTTTCATTACTGGGAAGGTACAAGCTTTGAATAATCATAGAAGAATTAGATGCAGCAAGCACAAGTGTGAAGTAGCTTCATGTAGAAGAATTTAGACAACATTTCACTCTCGCTTTAATTTATTACAGTTTATTCATGTTTTTTAGAGTAGGGTCACCCCTTTTAAATAGCATGTAATCTGTTTGAAAACATTAGGCTACATGATGTCTTGCATATTTACAGGAGTAAATTTGCTTTAGCATATTTAAATAGGATAGTTTGACTGGTATTAGATTTTTAGTGCAAAAGGACTACTGTGGATAAGGTTTTCAAAAATAGGAATCCAAACACAGACCTCTGAAAGGCATCTATATTAGCATCTACATATATAAAACTATTAAATTCTAAATATGGCTTTCTGGGTTTACCAATAGGGTGTAATACTGAGTTGCTGAAAGTAACATAGCTGCATTAGGAGGGTATGTTCACCTGGCTGGAGACCTCTTTAACAGTACGATACTGCTTCCAGGGTAGACACTAGCCTGGATACCTTTACATAGCCCTGTGTTAAACCACACAAATGCATCCAAACAAGCCCAGGTTGAAATGTGACATCCAAGTTAGCAGCTAATGTTTGTTTTTACCATGTGTGTTTGAGGACAGTCACATTTCTTATCATCACTATAGTGGAAAACTAAGAAGCACAAGTGGTTTGCCATATAACTACTTTTTGACAAGCTGCGGTACTGTTAATACCAATGAAAGTGCTTACACTATGAGTAAAAGCTAGTAGGAACAGCATGGATAATGGCTAACTGCATAAACAGCGCCCTCTTTATTTAGTTCCTGATCTGGGCAGTTTTCAAACAACTACTGCTGTTTATTGTCATTATTGGGTTCAAAAACTGACTCGCTTTGTTCTCTTTCCAAGAGACAGAGTAAATCTGTTCTGACATTTGCAGCAGTGTATTTACAACAGGGCAGAGCATGTGGCTCTGGAGCGTGGCTGCAACGAAAGAGAGGGCAGCAAAAGCCCCTGGGTGCATTCATCACCCAGGGGAACTGGAGAGGCGCGTGGCTTCCTCACCCTCTCCTTTTTCCTCCTTTTTTTGTAAAAACATTTTAAAATGGACTATTAAAATGTGTTGCTCTTCTTTCAGATCTAAACCAAAAGAATTTCACATGGTGGTGTTAGTAACTGAATATGTCGTCCACATTGGATGGGTTTTGTCCCTGTCTCCTGTCTCCCCAGGAAGGAAGGAAGCACCGGTTGTCACCGCTTCATTAATTGTTCCTTTTCTTCCAGTGGTAAAGGGGCAAATTTTAAATGCCAACTGGCACAGTTTGCACGGGTGTATAATTTATGAAGCACGTGTGAGAAACTGGAAAGATAGCTACAATCAATATGAACATAAGCAAAACATTCAGCCTGCAATCTCTGCCACACAGCGTGGCTGCCCATGCTTAGTTATCACTCTGCGCATATTTTTTACTTTCCTGAACTGTAATTCTAAAGGTTTGGTTGTTTTTGTTGGTTTGTTTTTTAAAGATTACATATTTTCTTAGGCTGGAAGGCTTCTCAAGGGAAAGAGGGACAGTCTGAAAAAAACAAGATTGAAAAGGTATAAAAAATCATATATCTTGCCAAAACCAGATCAACACTGTCGAATATTGTGGAGGGTGGAGGGAATGTGAAAGCAGAGGCAGGATTCTCACACAAGATAGCTCCTTACGGGAAATGGAAATGGTCTGAAGAAAGACAGGCAAAGCAGCCTTTCACAAACAAGAGAGGAGAGGAAAGGAAAGCAGAAATGTAGGAATCTTGGATACGCAGAACTGCTGCTATTAGTTTTTAACTTTTCTAACCAAGCTATCTGCATTACGGGCAATATCATCAGAACAAAAGCCAGGTGTCTGCAGATTTGCATAGATCTGCATATATTTAGTGATATCTGAACAGTTGTGCAAAAGCATATCTGATCATACACAAAGGGGAAGATGGACATTCAGAAATACTTCAGGGGTTAAATGCATTTCTTCTGCATATGTATTCTCCTTCCTTCTGCCTGTGTATTGTCCTTCTTCCCTTCCAGCAGGAGACTTTCACTCCAGTATCATATCACCCTGAAAAAGCTTCACTTGACTAACAACCCCACAGACACATCACCTCCCCTAAGTTAACTATACTCCCCTAAGTTCACTATACCACCTCCCACAGAAAATCAGGAATTCCAGGCCACTCCTAAAGTAAACCAGCCTTGAGCTCTGTACATCTTGGCCAGATGTGAACACAGATAACGTTAGTTTCTTAGTGCTTTATGTTTCCAGTCGCTTTCTTAAATAAGAAGCATCTGGCTTAAACAGCACGAAGCACTGGTGCCAGCATTGCTAGGAGGGGTTTGGCAGGGACTGTGGTCTCTGTTCTTCGAGGTGCCACGGGCTGCAGACAAGGATTTATGTTGTCATGTAAAGAGCTCTGGCCTGGCATACAGAGTGTTCATGCAATTCTCCATACATACCTCTATTTATGCAGAACTTTTTTCCGGGGGTGAAGAACTGAGCAAAAGACAAGATATCCTTTACTAGACTTCAGCTCAGCATCTCCAGGGTGTGTGCATGTGTGCACACATGCAGCTGCATGTCCTCAGAGGTACCTTGACCTGTAATGATCCCCTCACCAAATGAATACTGGCTGGTTGGGTGAAAAAGCTGACGAAGGAGCCACAAGGCCAGTGCTTGAGGTAGGCCTCACTCACAGTTAACAGAGTTGAAGCACTCTCACAGACAATGAAGATGATTTGATCTTGTCTCCACCACCTTTTGTGGAATAATTTAAAAATCCATTTAGCTTGGCTTAATACATTTTTTTAATGTGTATCTGAATTTCACCCTCAAGTGAAAATAATGTTCAGGAGTCTTTCTCATTAAAACTATATACATATCTTTAGAACATAAAACACACACTCAGAAGGGAGTCTGAAGATAGATTTGTTAGGCTATCTGTCCTGCTGGAACCATTTCTAATTGGGGCGGCAGACTTAGCTTTCCAGATTGTAGTCCATGTATTATTCCGCTGTCCTGTACAGGGGTAGCAAGCAGGGTGATAGCACATAGAATTATTTATCAGGATGAATGTAATTAAGAAAGGAAAAAAAAATCCAGTGAGCAATATGGACTAGGACTGTTATTTACTGAAAAGATATCAGAAAATACAGAAGCAAAAGCATGAAAGGAAAAAATTATTACCTTCTCCCAGTGAAAGTAATAGTTTTAGCAGATCTGCTGTCAGAAAATGTTTCCCAAACTAGTTTTATTTAAAGAGTCTCTGAAAGGGCAAATTGTCTACTAATCAAGTCATTTCATGACTTAATTTACCTTGATTAGCATGGTACTTTTCAAAAAGTGCTAATCAATTTTAGCTTCTAGTAAACTGGAAACACCACATAAATTGCTGTCACAGTCTTAAACTGCTAATCAATTTTGAAAATCTAAATCAATGTGCATTTTTACACTATTATTTTTCAGTCATTGGCTGGAATGCCTTTCTTGACCTTGAAGTGTGAGAGAAGAATTTCCATGTAAAATAATTAGAGGAAAAGATGCCACGCTTCAGCATTGCAGTTTTTAGTTAAAATACTGAATATGTAAGAACTATGAAGGGCAAAAATGTTTTTAGTAAGTAAGGTCATCATAAGGTGTCCTTTTTTTTTCACCAGAAGAAGAGCATTCTTACATGTTAGGACCCCACGTTCTTTAAGCAGACAGTGCATAT
Organism: Nipponia nippon; assembly: GCF_047370975.1. Lineage (NCBI taxonomy): Eukaryota > Metazoa > Chordata > Aves > Pelecaniformes > Threskiornithidae > Nipponia > Nipponia nippon. The sequence goes on along the minus strand of NW_028262336.1, from coordinate 63,814,025 downwards.
TTACGCTGCATAATGCAAACTGCTGGGCATGTTATAGTAACAGATTTTCTGAAACGCTGCAGCCAAAAAAATACTTATGTTATATGATCCTCGTGTTTTGCAAGCATAAAAGTATCCCAAAGAACACCATGAAATAATTGATAGTGCCGCCACGTAAGAGTTTTCTATATTATTATGCATGTCTCTCATTTTCCATGTTGCCACAAATAAACCTATCACGGGTCTTTAGGCAGTGTAACCGTGCCTGGAAGTTGTGAGTTTTCAGATGTTAAAGGCTTAGACATTTTTTAGCAACCAAATCTAATCATCAGTCATCTGGAGCTTCTTTCACTTATATGTATATTAGAAGAATAGAGAAACCTGCTCTCTTCTGTAAAGAAGAAAACTCTCAACCCTAAATCCATTGATATTGCACTATACCTACATGTATTCTTTTTCTCTCTGTGTTTCTGAAAAAGACCCATAAAACTTGCCAGCAGAAGGCAGGCCATCACATAAATCCATCTGACAAAAACCCCTGGCTGGATCTGGACATCATTCTTTAGACTGGAAGGAAAATGGTACAAGGTAGGCCAAGTTCTGGGAAAAAAATGGCAAACAGCCCTGTGTAATGTGGAACAGCAGCAGAACAGTGCTGGCTTCCCCCAGAAAGCACTGGTGCAGCTAAAGGATTGTCTTCTGGCTTATGAAACACTAAGCAAAGTAGAGCAGCCAGAGGCCAGACAGTTGTGCCCCTATGCTCCCCCAAATGACACGCAGTAAGGGATAGGATCATAGAATCATAGAATCATTTAGAATCACAGAATCATAGAATCATTTAGGTTGGAAAAGACCTTTAAGATCAAGTCCAACTGTTAACCTAGCACTGCCAAGTCCACCAGAAATGGGTATGTTAAAACTACTTGTAGTTATATAGATGCCTACATTTGGAGTTAAGTTTCCCTGTTCTTCCTAGACAGCCCATTGAAAAGTTTAGAGTATCGTTTTTGTACTGTCTTTTGCAGGAGAAATTTTCTCCATTTGACTGCATGTAGAGCCTAAGAAGTCAACTCAGGTAGGAACTTGTAGTTATGTGATGTACAGACTTCTCCCCTGAGAGGTCCAATGATGTTTGAGCACCCTTTGGATCCTTGCAAGTATCTCTCTTGGCTTGTGTCCCTGTGTGCCAGTGCTGTGCACTTGGGGCCTGTGTTCTGGGGATCATTCCCAAGATATTCCTGTTGCTCCCAGCTGTGGTCTACCAGCAGACAGTTTTCAACTCCATCTCCTCAGATATGTTGTCCTGCTTGAACATCCTACGTGTGCTCTGCCTTGACTGATTCATATGTAACTTGCCTGACATATTAATACAGGGCCTATGTCTTGCCTTTCTCTTGGTTCTGCAGTTCCTATATGCACAGGGTGATTTTCTCAATATCCTTACTCCATAAGCCAGTTCCCATTAATTTCTGTTTTTATGTAGTGTATCACTCCTGGCTGACCACAGTGAGCCCGAGCTGCCTGCCACTGTACCACTCTTATTTACTGGAGACACCTGGGGCATAACAAAATGTAAACTGAAAAGCTTTCTTCTAGTGCTATTTTTGTGCTATTTTCCTTCCACAAACTGGACCTTCAGGTCCAGCTCTATTGTAGCTTGGTCAGCAGAAGGCATGAGAACTTGTGGATACTTCACGTACATCAACATACAAGAGAAATTGGGTGTCCTTCATTTATTAAAAGCAATGTGATTTCCAACTTCCCAAACACTGATAGATATAGTTTAGAAGACAAAGAGTTTGTGTCCCAAAATAATTATCGTTAGGAGGACTCATTTGTTTGTCAGCAACTGGTATAAAACACATGTAAAGAAACACTGGCAAGATGAAATAGTGGAATGCTGTTAATAAATATTTGATGTTCACAAACTGGAAGTAAGCATGGTAATAAGTTTTTCAGAAACGGAGGACCCACCTCCATAGTGTCAGACAAACAGCAGGGCTCATCTATGCTTTGGGACCTGAAAGATCAGTACTGAAGGGAGCTACACAGTCTCAGTGGTGACCCTGATGGCTCAAAATGCTAGCCAAAACCCTGCGTGACATTCCATTCATGGAGAAAAATTAGGTGGAATAAGGTTTTTCTTTGATGTGAGCCTATGTATTCGGCACAAAAAGTCCTGTTTCTCTCACTAAAGCAGACGTAGAGCAACAGAGAAATGTGACCAAATTACCAAGATTTTCTTGTCTACCATTCAGCCCAAAGTACCTCTCCTTCATGCCCGTCCCTTAGACCATGCTCTCAGTGCCTGCTCAGGCTGTGTCTCATGCATCCTTCCAACTTCTCATTGCTTCCTACCACCAATATGCAAAACCATAACTGTCAGAAATCAGCTCATCTACAATGTCTCTTGCATGTCCCTTCATTTTGGATAGTAGATGAATGTCTACATACAGGGTGAAGGTTGCCTTTCTTCATAAAGGAGAGTAACTGGGTTTGATGCCTACCTTAAGTGAAGGGCATCAGCATCATTGTTCCCCTCCATCAGTGGGCGGGATTCCTCTTGTTTGTATCTCAGCTCAGAAAAACACTTTCAGGGTGCAAATCATCTGACTATTCAGATGTCTACCTTGGGATGAGATGACTTGTATGCTAAAATTTTTACAGTGGGAAACTTGGGTGACCTGCTTAGACATAAACAGCTACGCTCTAAGTATCTGAATTTGGTCAGATTAACTCATTCAGTGGCAGTCAGAGGAGATATGTTGAAGCACCACTAAAGCACAAATGTAGCTCAGGATATAGGTATTCCATCAGCACTAAGGAAATATTGAACTTTGAAGATATACCATCACTGTCATGCCAGGCAATTGGAGGCTTGAAGAGACACTTATGCCCTGAAAGCTGATAAACGTGGGTTCTGTCAGGAAATGGATGTGTGGAGAAATACATGCCTGGGACAAGCACTGACTCCTGAAATGCTCTGCTCTGTTCATGGACAGAGATTATGAGTCTAAGTGCATTCACTTGTCTCAACAACACGAGAAAGTCTATGAAAATTGCGTTCAAAGATACTGCTGGAGCCAAATTAATCGTCATTAGACTATTGGTTATAGCAGCAAAAATATAAGCATTGTGTGTATTTGAAAGATGAGGCAGAGGAAGAGAAAATGAAAGTAAGAAATTAAACTGAACTGAGTTGACGGAGGTTGAAAAAGGACAGGAATTACAGAAGAATGGATGAGAACAGAGAAGACAGGAATTCAAGGGAATGGGCAATAGAAAAGCAAGGGCACACATCAATGTAAGAATTGTCATACCAGATCAGAGCCACTGCTCTTGATGCCCAGCATCTTGCTTCTGCTAGAAACCAGGATTAGATGCTTCAGAGGATGGTACAAGAAAACTATCTATTGAAAACCTGTAATGTAATCAGCCTATCAAAGAGGTTTCCTTCTAATCCTTGTCAAACAGAGGTTACTTGAAGCCCTGAAGTGTGAAGGAGGGGTGACAACTGAGGTGAAAATAAGAGAGAATGGAAGGAGTGGTGGAGAGAATGGAAGGAGTGAGAAAAAGAACAAACTGGGATAGAAGATGAGCCTAGAAGATCAGGACTGATTTTCCTCTAGTGCTGTGCTGAATAGGGGGTCCACCTAAAGGTCTTCATGTTGGGCTTCTGTATAACATACAGGAGAACACATTATCTTTGACGAGAATGTTTTCTGTAATTTTATGTGATGCTTGTCAAAGTTGCAGGATTTCTAAGTTACCCAGTTTGCTATTCATGCAATTCATATTTTTTTTAAACAAATGGACTACACTTGTTCACTCCTTAATCCTCACAAAAACTTTCGAAAAATGGTTCCTGTCCCTTTCTTATATCTTCTCTGCTTCTTATCAAAAATAATCTGAATTAGATACTCAAGCTGCTCATTGTCCTTTAAAGCTCTCATTTCAAAACTATGTACTTGTACAATTAATATTAAATACGTACTCTGGTGTGTGCTGTCAGGTCAGGTCAGGAAGCTTTCTTAACCGACATGGACTAAGTATAGAGAGCTACCAAGCAACTCTACTGCAAGTACTCACCAGTGAAGGTGTGGAAGAGTGGCAATTGCCCCAGGGCGGTTCCAGAAGGAGTCTTAGCTCAGGCAACCCCAGCTTTCCCTAATGCTTTCTGTTGTGGAGGGGGAGCCTGTTCAGTGCTACACCTCTCCAGAGAGGAAAGCCGATGTTGCACTTCATGCTTATTTAGCCAGCACTGCTCATGGTACCTGAAATAAAATAAACGGAGCTCAGAGAGAATGCAGGAACAGCGTTATCCAAGTATTTTTACCTTAGTAATAAAAGACAATACAAAGACCCAGAAATCCCTTTCAGTAGCCCCTATTACTCTTCCAGATGAGTTCCTCTCATGATGGCCCTAGCACCCAGATGTTAAGTAGAAGTGACAACCAGACCAGGCCTTGTGCAGATCTGCATGTCAGATATTTCTCGAGGAGGAGGGGGACTGGGGAAGAGAAGCTGCTGCCTAACAGCATTCACCCTGCGCAGAGAGAAGGGAGCATATTTGAATGTTTTAGTGCAAATACATCTGCTTCTTGCAGGATATTGAAACCGATCAGCAGACCCTGTGATCAGCGTATCAGAGCTGACTGATGTGTCAGTAGTGTCAGCCTGTTGTCAGGGATAAGTTTTTATTGTTTATGGTTGTCACTTCAGCTGGAGATTAAATATGAGACCTACTAAATTTGCAGCATTGTTATCTTACTGTGGACATAAACTTTGGAATGTGCTTTGGATAAGAAGTATTAATATATAGGAGACAATGGTTTCTATACACCTTCTATATGGCCCATATTGCTTCAGTTTCTACACCTTAATTTGCTTACCCTGTAGTAGAAACTTTACTTTCAGGGGAGTAACCGGAATAACATCTTATCAGGGAATCCTATTGAAGAAAGCATGCAATTTCCTCATCTTTAGAGAAATAAAACCCTTTAAACACATGACAAGGTAAAAAAGAGAGTAGCTGGCAAAATTTCCTGTGCTCCCATAGCAGACTGAGCCTTTACATTGCTGATTTAAATGGCATGCCTCTTTTCATATTACATTAGTGTTTCAACTTCTGCCCCTCCTTGAGTTTAGCTTCTGGGATTTTGCAATTTATAGTCCAGTGTTCTGTGTTTCTGTTTCTAGTGTTGTGTTGCTTACTTTGCCCAAACCTATAAAACTAGATGACCATCTTGCTCTGACAAATTTGCTCAGGGTCAGCAGGGTAAAAAGTTTGACAGAGGAATTATAAAGAAAAAAAATGCACAAAGACATGGACAGGGTTTCTCCTCAAGCACAGCTAAGTCAGCTCGAGGCTCAGTCTTTGTTTACGGCACAGCTACCACTGTTTGTACTTTGGGGAGGGAAGTGAAGTAGTATGGAGGAATTTGAATATGCTGCACAGAGAACATACTTGTTTGCCATAGCACCTGATAGACCCCCTCATCACACAAACGTCTGAGTGTAACAGATTGCTTTTTCTCTGAGATTCAGATTGGAAATGCTTGGCAGACAAAATAAAAGAATGAATGTTTTCTAAAAATAGTCGATCTGGTTTTTTTGTGACAAACAAAGATTTATGTGGACTCAATTTAATAACAATATGTTTCACATTTCCTGGTCTGACTGCTATGTGTATCTCATCAATTGATATCTTTATTCATAGGATGCAAAAAAATAAAACTGCAAGAGTAGCATTTTTCAGAGGATGAAAGAAAGAGGGTGATGTTTCTAGAAAATAAGGTTGTGCTTTGTGCAAGGAAGTGGGAGAGCTGGGGGACAGGAAGAGGGATGCTGTGTACCAACTCTCTTCCCCCTAAAATGAGGTGTGAACATTTATGTCTGGTTTAAGGCAAAGACTGATGACATATTAGCCTCTCATGAACTGGAGAAGAAAAGTACTTTTATGGAATAGGTGATAAACCAGGACTCAAAAAAACCCCCCACACTCAATCCTTGACAGGTTTCCTGTGTGATATTGAGCATGTCATTTCAGGAAAGACTAATCCCAGCTGCCTTCAGCCACGTAAAAGTTAGTCTTCTTTAAACTACTTAAAAGGGAGAGATATGGGCATGTCCAATAAGCAATTAATTGCTGATCTGAGGCATCTCCTAAAGTCGGGATGATCTGCCCAGCAGACAATCTGGCAGCTGCAGCCGAGCGTCTGGCTAACCGCCACTGTGCTCTGCCTGCACCGAGTGGGCAGCTGGCCAGCTGTCCGTCCTCCTTGGGACAGGACTGTCTGCTCAGGCTGGCAGCTCCTCAGGGCAGACTCTGTCTCTCGCAGCACGCTCATATAGCGCCAGGTACAACAGGGCCCTGGATCTTCTGTGAGACTGCTAAGCAATTCTGCAGTAATAAGTGAATAATAGCAGCAGATAGTTGCTTCAGGCTTGGTAAACTTCAAGTTTTATAGCAGGAGGCATCTCAATTCAGAGAACTACAGAGTGTGAACAGCCATCCTAAAGGAGCATCCTCTGTTGTTTTGTGTCTCAACTTCTGTACTTTAGAAATGCAGTGAGACAATAAAAACAGGAAAACTCGCCCCACTGCGTGAAATATGCACTGCCCTCTGTCTTTTTTTACCTTTTGTGGTTGGAAGCCCAGTGTGATGTATCTGACAAGGTAAAGTTTTCCAGACTTCTGTTATGTTGGTTTCTCCATTGATCCTGACGGCATCCACAAAAGCACACCAGGAGTACAGTGTGCCTGAGCACATCCAGAGGGCTTTCATGGCCTGCTCAATCACACTGAAAAGTCCTACGGGAGTAGCTTAATTAAACAGAAATTTATCTTTGCATTTAACTGCTTCTTATGCTCCACCCCCTCATATTGCTGAGCCCCATGGGTATTTAAGCCAGGAAAAGGATGGTTTGAGAAAAGGGTTGTCTTCACAGGAGCACAGCTGACCCACAGCACCCCATGTGAGGGAGGACAGACAGTGGAGGCTGCCACGGAGCAGCTGTGCTCTGGTACCTATAGCCACACGCACATTCCCAGCCTGTTGCAAAAGCACAGGAAAACCTGTTCACAGCGAACACTGGGACGGTGGCTTCAGCAGAGGCATGATACTCTGCAGCAGAGGTGGGAGAGGAGCACTGGCACGGCAGCAGGTGATGAAGCCTCAGCTGGCAAGCGGAGTGGACAGACCACTTCTGCTTGTGAGAACAGCCCCAGGCACATCAGGGTGATGTTCAGAGCACAGCCCCAGCCTCTGTCCAGTCTTCCTGCATGTCCAACAACGTTCACCTGCCCCATCTCCCCACCTGCAAAAGAGGAGCACAACATCGTTTTCTTTCTTCCTTCCCTGCCTGTTTTTTCCATCTGCCTTTGGGGCCTGTGCTCCTCCCCTTGGCACACACAGCGCCTGGTGCAGCACAACATTGATGGGGCCACTGCTGAAATGGAAAGAGTTACTGTTCATTCCAGCCCCACTGCTTTAACCTGACTGGTCCCCACTTCCTGGGATCAGGCTCGCCAAAATCCTGTGCTTTACAATTCCCATCTCTGGTACGGACCGATCTGGAGCAAGCATAACTCTCTTTCAGATCCAACACAGATCACAAGGAAGGCAACTCTGGCAGGCTCAGCCTAATCCCTCATGGGCTCATCACTTGGGAAGGTCGTGACAGTGTACATTTTGGCTCTAGCTGGATTAATGGGACTCAACACTTAGCAAATTCAAGGCAAAGCAGCAGTTGTAGGTTTTCAGTTCAGGCTACTCCAGCAGCATACTGAGGGGAAATTCACTCTGCTTATCTATGCCTCCACGTGCTTAATTCTTGTTAGTGGTGCCTGCTTTTCACAGGCAAAACTGAGGCACACAAATCAGGCTGAGAAGAAGTGTTTGCCCCTATCACAGAGGAAGATTTCTGATCCCAATCATTGTTCTTGAGCTGGCCTTGAAATTTTCAGTCCCTTCTCATGTAAGCTGACATTCACCCCATTTTTTTTCTGTCTCCAATCCTGGAGAAATTAGATTTTACAGAAATAAAAGAAACACATTGAGAATGGGTGCACGTTTCATTTACTCTAATTATGCACAGTGAAAAGTTTCCATTTCAACAAACCTCATTGATATTCTGCTGTGAACTTGACTGGGGGAATAAAAAAGAACACAAAAGGAGATTTTACCAGTCAATTGACTTTAACAAAAAAAAGCTTTTGTGGATTTAACAATATTTCTTTTTTCACTTTAATTTCCTTACCCTTTCTCTACAATTGCTGCGATGACAAAACACCTCCCTGGATCACCCTGAGATTCTGGGATGGTTGTCGTACCCTAATACTCCGATACAGGAGCTAGTGTACCTTTATGGATTAATTCCAAATAGCAGGATATAATGTGTCAATATTGCACAGGGTTTTGTGTTGCATGTGAACAGGCCAGCTCGTAGGCCTCTGGGAGAAATACTTATTTATCTCATAGATGTGGTTAAATCTCTCAATATTTCATGACCCCTGTCACTAATGCACTTAGACTCTACATGCTCTTTACAAACAGTGTTCATAAAACTTACATATACAAGGATTTAATAGATCTGAGAGCAAGCTCAAGAATCATAACATGAAATACTGAATAATTTATTAGAAAATATAGAAAACCTCAAAAAGTAAAAGAGATGAGAGTATTTTTTACTTACAAACCCTATGAACATTGTTCTCTCAGAGGTGGAAACTTTTAAATTCTGGTGAGATTTTCTTTATCATTGTCAATAATACATAAATTTTAAAAAATATAGAAGTATATTTTCGTAAGTATTAGTATCCTTGCTTTCTTCTCAAGCAAAAGAAGTCTGAACTAAGCCTACTGCAGTAATTGGCTGTGCCATGACAAATATACTGTTGTAATGAAAAATACCACAGTGAATCACTTTCTACATTCTTGGATAGGAAAAATGCTTGTTATGCTTGAGTTAAAGTTTTTAATATGTATCAGTGGCTTAAAGAGGATAAACACTAATAGCATTTTATTGTTTAATAGTCTAAACATCAGGAATTCAAAATTAAAATTACACCAGAAAACATTGTAATCACTGCAAATTACAGTGAGAGAGAATAATGCAATCACCTGAACTTTGTTCCTCTCTCTATATATCACCATCCTCCTTTAAAATTTTTAACCTGGAGTCCTGTCTAAGAAATTGGACAGAACTTCCCTCACAGTAGATGAGCAAGACATGTCCCTGAATTGTGCAGGTACAAATATGAGATGAGTTTGGGAAACTTGTCTGTAACATCAGTAGGTTTTAATCTTTGTTCTTTTGAGCTGTGATATGCTGTAAACCTCCTCTTTCTGTTCAGCACAGGCTTGAGACAGCCTCTGCAGTGTGCCCTGACCCAGCAGTGAGTTCACACCATCCTCACCTCTCCTGCAGCAAACTGAACTCTGTGGTGTGTTCCTCCATGCTGCATTTGAATACTTTCATCTGCCTCCCCCATCAAGTTTGGGACATTTCTCTGGCAGGTGGCAGCCTATGTGGCCTGTGCCTCTGTTCTCCTGATGTTCATGTTTATACCAGCTGCATCAACAAAGAATCATTTTTTCTTCCTTTTTTTTCCCCTTCCTGTTTCTTCTTTTTCTGCAAGAAGGTAACAACTGATCCCTTCAGACCCCGGTATCCCAATATTAGATAAGATGTGCTGATATGTGAATCAAGGCTTCCCCTGACAGCCAGCTTCAGACCTGGGTTGGTTTGTTTCTAATCCTTTCATGCAGGAATACAGGTTGCCCAAAATCCCCACAGCACTAGCTCTTCCCCCACCAGGCCCCTGACTCCCAGGAGGCATCAAGACAGATTTTGCTGCAGATTTCACAGGTCTATATTGCACCACTCAAAGCACAAGCCTTGCAAACTCAGTGAAGAAATGTTTATATGCTTTCCAGGGAGACACCACTCTCTAGTATTGCCCTGTCTCCAGTGTTGTCAGCCATCCCCTTCTTCTGATACCATTAGCAAAGTGGAGCCAATAAACTTAAATGGATTTACTAACCTGAAGCTACTGCAAGGGTTTAGGGGTGAGTTTGATGCTGTATTTTATTATTATCACTTTTGATTTTCTTTTTCCATTGTTTCTTATGCTGGAACATAATTGTACACCACTATAAATTGCCATAGTTACTAGTGTAGCCACAAAAATATTCCACACTGTAATATATGAATGAAACCCACGAGGAGCCCACTAAAAGTGTGATGAAAGCAGAAATGGAGCAGCTGCATCTGGCATATTAGACCTGGAAAGTACTTTTAATCCAATAAGATTAATATTCCTAATGTTTCCATCTGCCCTACTGATCTTTACAAGAAATGCTTCACATGAAAAAAAAAGAGTTTTGTTTAAACATGCACTGTATAAAAACAAATAAAGTCATGCGATTTCAGACATGGAAATTGGTTTTAGTAGGGTTAAGGTGAAAACTGGATGCCACTAAACTGATATCCAAAGCCCTCTAAAATCAAGAGGAGCTCTTCCACAACTTTCAGTGAGCTTTAGATCAGGTCACCAAAGAAAATGGGAAAGACAACAGGGCAGAAGTCTCTCATTGGGTTAATGAATGAGAAAAAAACCTAAGAAACAGGTGTGGCTGCAAAATAAGTACTACAAGATCAACGGATGGAAAACATTAAGTGAAATAGGGAAAGCCATTATGGCCAAGGGTAGAAAAGGCAACGTGTCTTTTAAGAATCTGTGAGCTATTTCTTTGCACCTAACAAATGAAGAACCACTCAAATAGGTGTTGCATAGAAAAGCACAGCATTTGAAGCAAGAGAAGAAATTTTATATAGTAGAGCTTGGCAACAGTTGTCCGTTAAAATTTTTTGAGGACCAGAAATGCAGATTTGTTCTTCCTGAAAGATTTAATGAATTCATTTCCTCTTCATTGAATTGCTCTTTTCATGGAAAAAAAAAAACAAGAGAAAAAAATAGATGTTTTGTTTTGACATTTTCCAAATGAAATGATTCAAGTTTTCAATCAAGCTTTTCATTTTTAATTTCGCTTCCTCTCACTTCTTTTTCTGGGGGAAAAAAAAAAAAAAAGGAAAAAAGTGTATGTGTTTCAAAATTATTGTAGCTGGAAAGAGCGGTTTCAAGTCAAGTGAATACACTACTTTAGTGATTTAAAAAATAAATGAGAAATTGTTTTTCAATTCAGCAAACCTTTTTTCGATACAAATTTGTTTTCAATTTGTCCTGAGATCATTTTTATTTTTGTCTTTCTGTAACTGCCAACAACACTGTCAAGAAGGGTGTATATTATTAATACACTACAAAATGTTGTTGGAAGAGAGCTCCAGAGATTTTATGTGAAGTCTCTGCAACTGGTAAACAAGGATGAACAGAAACATTTACAATGGCAATGCCCCAGATTATTCTGACTCCACAGTCACTGTAACCAGATAACATGGTTATGATAAAAGAAAACATCCATCTTTGCTGGACCTCATGAATAGCAGCACAAACCATTTGCTGCCCTGCAACCCAGTATTTTTACTTGGGTTTATGTTCCTGCAAAAGGACCAAATGAGCCCCTGGACTGCATGTATTTTTTCTTTCTCAGCTGAGAAATATAATTTTATGATTGTGACCATGAAGAAAACTTTACATTGTTCTGTTCAAAGTGGAAGGCTTGCCAACTTTGCTACGTGAGAGCAGTTACCCGAATGGTACCTTAAGTGCTGAGTATGAGCAAAGAATAATTATAGCAACACAGCGTGTACTGCAGTAGTAAGGGTGTGTCAGCATTTCAGTGTCAAATCAGTGGACCAAATCCTGATGGCACCACTGAGGAGCTCAATGTTTTTGTCTGTGACAAAATGCTTTCCCTGAATTTTGACTTCCTCAACTGATCAGAAATTAAGAAAGGATTTCCAGACTCGGACTTTCATGGTTGCTCACTCTGAACTTCAACTTAGCGATTTGTTTTGGAGTCTCTGAAAAAGCAGAGTACATATCTCTCTAGCCACACATCACTCCCACTAAAAAAACCCATTATTTCTGATAAAAACAGGTTTCCTTGGTCTTATGAGATGGGCAGGTCCAGGAGAGAATTGCCGGCAGGATTTATTCCGTAATTTTAAGAACTCATTTATTTGCAGCACATACTAGTAGCTCTAAGGTAAATCTCAGAGTGAAAACAAAACAAAACAAAACAAAACAAAACAAAACAAAACAAAACAAAACAAAAAAACCCTCAAAAATATTGCATAGACATGGTTGAAGTGAAAGAGGAGGGAGGGGAGAGGAGTGGAGGGAAGGGGAGAGGAAAGGGTTAGCAATAAAATAACAAAAATAATTTCAAAAAAGATTCTTTAAAAATAGAAGAGGACATAGTAACATAAAAGTAGTTGCATTGGGTCAGACTGAAGTTACATACATCTCAGTGTCCTGCCTCCGAGCGTGGCTGGAACTGAATATGTTAAGTACAGGAGCAGGGCAAGCACATGTGATGCTTTGCGCAAGCACTCTCTCAGCTCCCAGACACCTGAGGCTGTAGGACTTCCTGAGTGAGTCATGCTTTCTGTTTAACCAGTATCCCTTGCTGGATTTCTGCTCCATGTATTTTTCCCCATGAAACCATGTAAACCTTTGGGGTCTACAACAAACTGTTTCAAGAAGTTTCTCAGATTAACCACCCATGTTTGAAGAACACCCTTCTTTTGCTTCATTTGAACTGATTTCCTGAGGACTTCATTTGATGTCCCTAATCCTGGAGTGTAAAGAATTGGAAGTAATAGTTGACAATCTATCCCTCTTTGCTGGTTTCATGCCAGCAGTGACTGTAATTCAGATTTTAGTTTTCAAAGATGTAGGTGTTTATTTCAAATTTTGTACATTTCAAATATACACTGATGATTTGCAGAGCTGATAAGGACTTGCAGCACCTATAGACTCCTTTGGAGTATGGGTACTCTGCACCTCTAAAAAGTTTGGCTTGTGGTAAAATCTGAAGATGCTTGATCTGTAATGCCAAGAGTATTTTAGAAAACCATTGCAGGCATAAGTTCTGAATGAATTCTTCAGCACAGTGTGAAAAACATGGTTGGGTCTAAATAGGTTCACTAATATTGTCTTGCAGAATCAATAGATCCGTGTTAGCAATGATCCTGTATAATAACAATGTATTTTTATATGATTATAAATACAGTAGCAAAACTAAAAGGAGAGAGATCTGAAAGATCAGGAAAATAGCATACCCCAAACCATTAAAATAATAGAGGATTTGATCCACAAAAGCCAGAAAAATTCAGAGTTAAGCCTACATTTCCTTTCTTAAGTCATCCCATTTTACTTCAGAATTTCAGAAGCCTTTCAAAATTGATTGCTTATCTTGCAGTTACTGCCCTGCTCTTCAATCAAGTAGGGTAACACAGCACCATACAGAGGCTTACCTGTCTGTAGAGATCAAGTCAGGCCCTAAACAGCACTTTAAAACAGTTTTCCAGGGGGGTTCTGACATACAAGTAATTAGCTTGTTTAGGCAGATGACAATACAGCAGTGTTAATCAGCATTCCCTAGAGAATGGCAGGGTCAAAGTGAAGAGTTATCTTTTCACTTGATGAAATTGTTCACAATTGAGAGCTCATTCAAATTGGAGGTTTAATCCCTATCAAACCCTCATTTCCAATGGCCCATTTCTACTGAATGTACCCCATGTAGCCTTAGCTAGCACCACTAGATTGCTACTAAGGCACTGAACATCAGTAAATTAATTCTCTTGTGTGCAAATGCTTCAGTTTCCAACAGACAACTTTCCCACATTCTCTATTGGGGTCTGACCTACTTTTGAAGTATAAAGTACTCATAAAATGGAGGGGAAAATACAATTACTGGATGGGGGGATCTACCAGAGAGTATACCTCTGCTAACCGCATGCTTGCCCAAGACGAGATGGGTTGAATCTTACCAGATGAAGATTTAAATATTTGACAGAGCATTCTCTCTGTCTCTTTTTTTTTTTTACTTCTTTTCAGAGAGCAGAGACTGACAGTTATAGTTTAAACTCAAGATTTTCAACTGAAAGCTGTTGACTTCTCCTTAGAATCTCACCCAAGGTCCTACTGGAGTTTTTAACTTGTGGAGAGCTCTTTTCTGATGGGATTTTACTGACCAGAATTGAAGGAGGACATTCCACCAGGACATAGTTATATTATGAGAGTTTTCATTGAGAAGTGCTCCTGGTAAACATACTAACCCAAAAGGACTGTGATGTGTTTTCGGGCCATGAAAAGAATTCCTAATTGAGTTTAGTAGAATAAATCCTATTCCCATAGCTGATGGAAGACCACCCTTGAGATCCCACTGGGACTGTTGTGGGGAAGGAAGCATGTGTTGGTTTTGGTTGCTTAAGCCATGAGCAAATTATATGCTCCCAGTGACCAGTAAAATGAAAGGAGATGGGAACCTGGAGAGAAGGATGTAAGAAGGAAAACACATGACTATGAAAGTCTGCAAAAAGGGTATGGAAAGAGCTCAGAGAAGCAAATAGCAAGTGTTTGGTCACAGGGGGAAGAGGAAGAGCTATGAAGCTATGTGAGATATGGACAGGAAAGAGGGAGTACAGATGAAACCAGAAGTTGTGGATCAGGGAGAAAGAAATGGTGGAGGAGAGAACTGGAAATGATCCAGAATAGCATGTGGGAAGGTAGAAGAAATACGAAAAGTCCATGTGTAAGGTAAGTTTATTTGAGAGGATGTGATAAAGTCTTGTGAGACTGGAGACACCCAATTAGCCAGACCTGGAAAAGGCAGGTACTTTGCATCTTTGTATAAATAAAGAACTCTTTGATGTTGAAACCTGTGTTAGAAATGATGCTTTTTTTTTTTTTCCATTTCATTTGGAAAGTATAGAATATTATCCACTAAACCACTTATTTCCTTAACAGGCAGAACTAAATACAACCACAAGACTATTCAGACCAACAAATGCAGTACAGAGCAATCCAATGTCCTATAGTAGCTTACTTGGGTAATCTCTTTTGTTTACCCAGGTGAGATTAGCTGCTTGTGAAAATGTCTTCAAAATGCAGATGTATTCACCACTACAGCTAGTATAGAAATAGCCCACAAACAGATATTTATGCAGCTATGCATAAACTTAATGAATTCACCGGCAAATGTTTGCTCAAGCTGTCCTGATAGTTCAGATCTGTTACTTTGGCCATCTCCATAGCAAAGTCTTGGAACATTCAGATATCTGCCAGCTTGATGACAACAGATTAATTAGCCCTTCAGATACGTGTTTGATTTAGTGTGCTAGCAACCACTAAGTGATTAAAGGAAAACAACAAATACTCTCTAATTAGCTTACCCATATTCTTTATGGTGAATCTATGAGGCAGAAGGCATATAGGGCATGCCTGAATAAGTACTGCTCACTCCTGATTTTAGGACACACTTAGATTTTTCTTGTCCATCTCTCCTAATTTAGCATCATTTTTTATCCGCATATTAGCATCTATGACAGTTTTAATCACCATAAGTCTTAGAAAAACATGGTAGACTATTCTTACCTCAAGTAGCTATCACTAAAATGAACTACTACTGTTTTCTTTTTACCCACAGAAATAAGGATTATTCTTGCACTTGATTTATAATTTGATAATTGGAATCATTAACCACCACTCTCCCTATCCCAAAGAGAATTATGATGAAATGCATGGGGTTTTACCTGTTGCAGGAAAAACTCAATTAGAGGCTGAGGCAGGGGTTTTCTTTTTCTTTTGCTTTTTGTATTTTTTTTTTTTTTTAACAGCGGGGTTACTTATGGAATGCTAAAGTGTGTGATCCAATTGCTATGGAGCAGTATCTTAGGAGACTGAGAAATTAGGAGACAACATTTGAAAAAGAGTTTCTCAATGCCACTCTTAGTAGGATGTCATGAATGAAAATGGACTTGCCATTAATTCCTTATACATGACTAGCAGTAGGAGTTGCTCAAGCTAGTTCATGTTTATAAACACACATTTACACATAGCATGGTTGTGAACTAGACATCTCCATGGAGATTTGCAAAAAGATACAGGGAAAGCTGAGTCTTTGAAGCAGTGTTCAAACTTCTAAATCTTCAGGATCTTACCACGTTTATCTGCATCATCCCCATTGAGATTATGTTCCCCTGTAGAACAGCAGGGACTTCTGTCTCTGCTCCCTTTATCTTTCTTTGCTTCTCACCATTCTTCTGTCAGTGTAAAAGTCTGCAGTTCTTTACGTCTTGAGATACTTCCTAGTTGCAGCTGCTAAATTCACAATTTCCATTCCATGCCAACACTTACAATGCAAAGTACGGCTGATATTAAAAAGATCTTCATTTTATGCTGGTGATAAGTCTGCACTTAGAGAGGTGGGAGGTGGAGTACTGTTTTAGATGTTTTCTATCTGACTCAAAACATGTTGTTATTTTCCATTTGGAAGACTGACTTTTCTATTTCTTACATATATTTTTGGATGAATAAATGAATGGACTCCACTCTTGGATGAAGAAGAATGTGGACCACTTATGTCCATAGAGTGGCTTAGGTGCCCATCAAGGTGATCTTAGTAGAACCTTGAGACACCACACAAGCTTTTTATTTTTTCCTGAATTATGGGTAAAATTACAGTGCAGAATTTCTTGAATGGAATCCATTTTAACAATGTTCTGTCCCCAAGGTGAGAGCAAGAAGTAAGAAAAGCATTACTCCCTGAGAAGAGAGAGTTTTGCCTGGGAAAATGTACTCATTTGTCAAGTGTGTTGCCAGAACCTGAGGACCAGCCTGAGGTCTGCATGTAATAAGCCTGGACATTCATATCTGCACAGGCAGAATTGAGAACTACACTTATGAACAGGGCCTTCTTTGTACTAACATGCAATTACCAAGTCGTCAGGTGGGATTTTGAACACACAAATGTAACACACACTGCTTTATGTACAAATCAGTTGTCAGGATCTGAAATTTTGTCTCCAAGTATTCTTTAACACTATAATAAACAATGATCCCTAAGAAGACAGCTGGATGCACAATATGATACTCTAAATCTTGACAACAAGAAGTGGAAAGAAATGATCCTCATTGGCACTAAATTAAACAAATTAGCCCTCTTCTAGGTCTTAATCCTGCCAATACTGAAAATGATAAGCCTCGATCCCTATTGTGACACAGATCAGATTGGTTTTGTTGTGGTTAGCTTAAAATCTATTCTCACATAATTTCAGTTATTCTAAATAAATAAACACAAGAAACAAACGGCTCTCTTAATTACAGATCTAAGCACAATGAGTCCGATTGTTCTCTCACTTCAATGCACAGGGATCAGGCATAGCTCTCGCACACTCACTGCCAGGCAAGAACATGAGGATTGATGTAGTGAAAAGGAAGGACAGGGAGGTTCTAGAGGAATAGCAATATGCAATCTATGTAGATTCTGTGTAACAAGAGTACAGAAGGAAAATCACTCAGATTTATAGATTCAGAGATTCGTAAAGTTTCAGAACAGACAATGGTGTTGTATCAGCAATCCCTTCAGTGCACTTACAGAGGCAATATGACCTTTTTATTCTTGATTAATATTCTTCTGTTTACACATGGAAGAACAGCATTAATCCTTTCAGCTGTCCTCTTTCTGTGTTTAACGTGTTTTACATGAGCTACTTCCTTAGTAGGGTGTTCAGGGTCATCAAACTACCAAAAAAATAATATTTAGCTGATTATCTTATATAATCCAAAGATTTTTGCAGCACTTCTGCTTCCCAGAACCTGCCCAGCTGTTCCTCTTTATCAGTCTATCTCTTTATATTTAACTGAATGGAAATATATCATTGCATTTATCAATCAATTCAGACAACTCTGTACTAGTAACCCATCATTTTCGTTCTTTATCATTCCTCCTAGCTGTTTGTAGTACAGAAACTTTTACCAGTGATGATTCTGTATTTGTTTCTGGGTTTGTTGGTATGAATCATAGTGAAATCAACTTACACCTGGATACTTCAGGGCCGTTCTCATCTGCCATTGCACTCAGATATTGATACACTGACCAGTTTCAGTCCTCTTACCGTGAGCCACGTCAAGTTTGCATTTGAGGGGCTGCCCTCAATCCATTCATCACCCAATTATCTACATGTGTGTTTATCTGTGCCAAGTTTTCTTCCTCCTGCCAGACCAGTGTGTGACTGGGAAGCTGTTTGAAGCTGTGGGCAGGTCATGGTAGGTTGAAGAAACATAAAAACTGAATGGGGTCAGGCCCAAACTGAAAGGCAATATCCTGGAAAGAGAAGCTAGGAAGCCTGACTGATGCTGAACAGACACTTTTTTCTGCTGATATCTGCTTCTTGCTGATTTTCCTCTGCTGCTTTTTGTTTTGGGGTGTCCCTACCCCAGCATGCGTCACCCACGGCTGCAGTTGCTTTGCTGGTGTCCCTGCTCCAGCATGGTCAGTCCTGAGCCTCCTCTCACACAGCCACCCCTCCAGCCCTCGCTGTCCAAACCTGCCCGCTATGCCCAGTTCAGGTGCAAGAGTTGCCCAAGCCAGTCCTTGGGTATAGCCTGGAGTGGTGCAGCCTGCAGTCCCAGCTCTCTCCCAGCAAGCTCAGCCAGGGGCACTGCACCACGCCGAAGTTGCCTCAAGCCGCTACGCTGCCTCCCTATCTCTGCACCACACTCCTTTGCGCCACACAAGCATGCCCAGGCTTGTAAAAGCCTGTCAGAATAGCCCTCTTAATCCTCAGAGGAAGGATTTAATTAAGTTATTCTACTCTGGCATACATGCTGCATATTGGACTGCATATTCGATGACCTCATCTATGACTTATGAGTGTCAGTGTTTTAGTGAAGCATATTAACATTTCATTGAGAAAACCACGTTAAATAAAGCAGAAGGCACAAATACAGAGAATCAATTGGCTGAATGGTAAACAAGTTTATTAATGTAATTATAAATAGGACCTCGTATTGATGCCAGCTCTGTAGAACTGTATAGATTAGGAGCAACCACATTTGGAAATGAGCTTGTGGCAAGGTATCGAGGTGACATCTATTACTGAATAACGTGGAATGCTGTCAAGATAAACTGACACACCATTGTTCTTAAAAAAAAAAAGAAAAAAAGCAAAGAAAAAAGAAAATGCTTGGCTATGCTGCTCAGATATTTGCAGGTCCAGAGAACGAATAGACATAATAATACCCTGTGTAGATTGTAGATCCTTTATAATCCTGCAGGTGCATATTCAGGTTTTTTAAAAGCAGCTAAATGTGTTGACAGGATTTATTTACAACTACACAGTGTTTCCCTGACACAGATCTGTATAAAAATAGAAGGGCTAAAGGTCAGGCCACTGAGCCATTAACTGGAGTGTTTAGGTTATAAACTTTGTGATGGCTTCTCCCTAAACCTTAATGAAAACACTTGCAAAATATAATTAGACCTAATCCATAGTCTGATAACATCCATGGCATAATGATTTTATTTTTTTTCCACAAGAAAGAAAATTGTTTAAAAATATTTTTGAGTCCTGAATAAGAGCATCCTTAGAAATCTAGCTGTTCCTGCAATGGGCAGGCTATGGTCCATTTGGTACCTGGGTTGTCCTCAGAGGCAACAGCTGGACTCCTTCATCCTTCAGCACTGAGGCAGAGCAGGGACTCTGGTGTTTGCTTGGGCCCTGCCATGCCCTGATCACTTCATTGCCTCATACAAAGCACAGCAGCAACAAGCAGGGTTCAGTAGGTTTTGAATAACCTTAACCTGAATGGGCTTCATAAGCATGTCTTGGAGGGTAAAACAAACAGCCTCCCAATAACACCACTCCTAAATCTTTAATTTGTGTGAGCTTTTGTGTGGATGTCAGCCCTAAACCTACAAAACAGAAATAAATTACTCATTTGCAAAAAAGAAAAGTGCTGCTTGCATTTTGTCAGCTCAGGTGAAAGTAGCTCAGCCTACAGACATATGCTAAATTCCATTACCTGTAAAGAGAGCATTGATTTAATATTTTTTTCTGTTTTGAACACTATGACACCAGAAATTATGGGTTTCCATTTTATTTGTTTTAATTGTATACACACTTTGGAAGCTGATAGGGTAAGACTGATTGTAATCGAGCCATAAATTTAGCATTGAGAAATGCCATCCATTTAGCTGGACAGTTCTGTGATGAAATACATTTCTAAAGCACGGATTGCAGGCAGAGAGTCTGAGATAACAAATGATAAATGTCTCATACCTATAGCTACAGAGAAGCAATCCTCAATAAAAAGTGGGTAACTTCTCAAAGAGCTACCATAAGTTATTTTCCCTTGATTTTGCAACACAAGAAATTTGTTTTGTTAAAATACTGTTTATCACATTACTCCTTTTATTTGATATAAACACACAGAAGATACATTCTGAAATCTAAAATACTGTGTATCCTATCATCGTATGATGTCTCACTAACCCTCTGCCCCACAAGAAAATACTTCTACATAAATCTGATTAAATAAATCAGACTCTTGATATATGTGAAAAGGCAAGCTCATGAACACTCAGATACATATCCATAGCTATTGTAGGCTGCTGTAGTGCCACCAAAGTCAACAGAGTTTTAACAGTTTACACCAGACAAGGATCTGCTCCAAAGTATGTATAAAGCTATCTGGAAGCAAATTTCATCACGAATTATAGCACGTTTTGGAGGGGACCATGAAAAGCATGATTTTCCCTCATGTCTTTTTGTTCTTTTTCCCTCTACTGAATTTCATAAGTAAAACATCCTGCCATTTTGATTCCAAGATCTCCCTGAAGAGCTGTATGAGGTTGATTTCTTTATCAAAAAGATAAAAGTTGTCCTGCAGAAATATGGATTTTTCAAGTCTCATCCATACAACATAATTCTCATTCCTGAGTTATTATCTTTTTCTCTGAGCACTTTCATGGCCCTCATCAGTCAGGTGCCCAAGTACCTTTTTAATCAAAGTATGTCAGTTCTGTTTCCCCTTGGAAAGGAGATGATTTGGCTTTGGGATGGAGAAAATGTAAATGGTCCTATGAGAATGGATGGCAGAAGAGCAAATGGTTAAGTTTAGATGTGAAAGCAGTGTAATTGTTGGTCTGGCTTGTGATTGGTCCATGAAGGGTTTTGTCTCCTATAGACATAAATCTCTTCTTGTTGGTCAATGGTACACTTTGGTTCATGCAATGAAGCTCTTAGAGGTGGTGATATCAATGAAACATGGAAGTTTACCAGATGGAGAGATCCTATTCAGTGTTGAGCTTTCTTGTGTAGAATTATGCACATAACAGAAATATTTTAATGCATCTCCAGAAGCGTATTGGAGATATATAAAATTCTGTCTTCCTACTTCCTTTGGAGCCTAGAGACTTTTACTTACCATGTGAGTCAGCACAAAGCAATAGCAGTGCTGGAACAAAGGATGGGAAAGAATCACCTAGATCCTTCATTGAGTCACCACCAGTCATTACAGCCTCAATAACAGGGCTGTTATTTCTAGGGATTCCTGATATTTCAGCTATCAGAAAAAGAACAGACTTTTTTTCTTCATATGAACAATGCTTGCAAGAGAATACAAACAATAATTTATCTGAAGCAAAACAGTTCATAGTATGTTTCAAAAAAAGGAATACAGTGTTTTAAACAGGAGTCAAGTATATGGTTCAATCATATACATACGGTCTTAACATCTAAATGCTTATTTTGAGTCCATAACAATAATTTACTTTCTTTTCTCAATACTTTATTTGAAGTCCATAAAAATAGTTAACTGAAGCAGCAAAATAGCTTTATCCCTGTGCAAAGCAGAAAAGAAAGGTGATCTGATTTGGGTGACAAAAGATGAGAATATGACCAAGGAATTTCACTGCTGAAGTGATACCACCTTTGCCGATAATAAGTGATCTTCATTCCAGAGAAACTATTCAAAAAGCGACCACTGATTTTTTTTTCTTTAGGAAAAGTAACTTTTGGAGGTATTAGAACCTTTGTCATTAATATGTCAAATTTGTCCAAAGATAAGTTACATTTAGAAAGAAACCAAAAAACAAAGCTCCCAAAATGAAGGAGGAGGGGGAGATTTTGATGGAAACAAAACAAAGAATTTATTTTGATTCTTTCAAAATTATTAACAGATAAATATTAAGTCCAAACCCACCAAAGCTCACTCTCTGGAGTTAAAAAAAAACAAATTCTCTGTGTCTTAGCTTCAACTAAAATACAAATAATGATGGAAAAATTGTGTTATTCTGTATCTATCCTGAGCTACATGGTTTAGGGAACTGGATTTGTGCAGATGCAAGGAAGTGCTCACCAGCACATGTATTCTGCTCACATAAGATGCATACAGACCTGGTATTTTGGTTTACTCCTGACACCTAGAATAATAGCTCACATCTTCTGCCAGAGATGAATGACTGTAAATGAGTGTTTAAGAGACTCAACTTCATCATTGATTCCACAGGATTTTTTTTGCCACTCAGTCTCCTCCACCAAACGCAAACTGCTCTCCAGTTTCTGCCCCTTTTCATTTTGTTTTGCAATAGAAATACATCATCCAGTGTATGCTTTTGAATTTATAAAATACAGACTAGGTAGTCAGGTCTTCAGCAGTAGCACAGCTCTGGGGAGCTTTGAAGCACTTTAAAGTTTCTGTAGTAGTACAACATGTTGCAGAGTTGAAAATGTTACCTTTCTTTTTATTTGTTTCCTTTGTAATCATAATATCAGCCAAAATCAACAATACACTAATGCAGGTAATTATCAGAATGATTAAACAGAGAAATCTAGGAGATGGATAGGAAGACATGACCTCCTGGTAATGAGAGGCACATTCTGCTTCTCATTTGACATTTCTCCATAACTGTTACATCCTGGACTTCAACAGTGTTTCAATTTCCCTGAACTTTCCCCTTTCACCCCAGCAGCAGCTCCTTCTGTCTTTTTCGCCAGCTGAGTAGGAAGCACATTTCATGATGTGTGTGTTTGTTGTCACAGGTGACGGGTCAGTGCGTGTTACTTCTTTCAGAACAGAAGTAGCATCAGCAGCCCAAGGAGCAGAGAGCTTCTGTCCTGGGTTTTGTTTGTCTCTGCTCCTCCTGTAGCACTGACAGGCAGGGATGAACACAGCACACAACCCTAGTGCAGGTGGGATAGCTTTTACCTTGGTGGGTGGCCAGTCACTTTTGGCAAAGAATTCCATCTTCTTGCTTTTATGGAAGAGTTTGGCTTCCTTGTCTTATTTATTTCTTCTGTTTCAGCCTCTGAATTGGTGGCTCCGTAAAGTACAGGAATTCTGCTATATGCTAATGGCAGGCTGACTGGTCTTTTCCTACTTTCTACATTGTTTTCCTGCTTGAGGAACCAACATGGGAACCAGAGGGCTTGTAGGCTCCTTGTTGTCCTGGTTTCAGCTGGGATAGAGTTAATTTTCTTCCTAGTAGCTGCTATAGTGCTGTGTTTTGGATTTAGGATGAGGATAATGTTGATAACACACTGATGTTTTAGTTGTTGCTAAGTAGTACTTAGACTAGTCAAGGACTTTCCAGCTTCCCTTGCCCTGCCAGCGAGAAGCTGGGAGGGGGCACAGCCAGGACAGCTGACCCAGACTGGCCAAAGGGCTATTCCATACCATATGACGTCATGCTCAGTATATAAACTGGGGGAGTTGGGTGGGGGGCAGTGATCTCTGCTCAGGAACAGGCTAGGCATTGGTCGGCAGGTGGTGAGCAATTGTATCATGTATCACTTGCTTTGTATCTTATTATATTATTATTATTATTATTATTATTATTATTAGTATTAGTATTAGTATTATTACTACTACTACTACTACTACTACTACTACTACTACTACTACTACTACTATTACTACTATTTTATTTTATTTTACTTCAACTATTAAACTCATCTCAACCCACGAGTTTTCTCACTTTTACCCTTCCAATTCTCTCCCCCATCCCACTGGGGAGGGGGGAGTGAGCGAGCGGCTGTGTGGTGCTTAGTTGCTGACTGCGGTTAAACCACGACACTTGTAAATCACAGTTCCATGCCCTTTTACTTATTGCAAGCTCAGTCATTGCTTCACAGGCCACACAAGTAAGTCTCATAGCTAATTTATGGTGCTGAGGCAGGGAGACCTCTGTTTTAAGGCAGCTCATCTGAAGAACCCCCTATGAGCAGATATGGTATAGGAAAAAAGGGCCAGCCATGTATGGAAAGGGAAACTGAGATGATCATAGCTGTGTAAGCTCTTTCCCTGAGACCTCATGGCAGTATTCCACCTGGCCATACTTCTTTTCAGCAGTTTCTCCTTTCTTTACTCTTTGTTTTTGTTTCATAGTTCATGAGTTCATCCATTTCTTCTTAGGTCTCAGAGCATCCTATTTCATCTCTCCATTTTGGTGTGCTACAAAAAGGACTTAATATGAATGAGAATCAGACAGCCCTTCTCTCTCTCTCTGGCAGGCCAATGTATGAATACCTTTGCTAGCAGAAACCTCTTCGGAATCACAAAGCTGGCAGCTGGCATGATAATGGGTACCTTCCAAAAGAACAAAGTTTGTTACTCTTAATATTAACCACCGGTTCATTGGTGCTTTTCAAAATTAAGAAAGTACTGAATCAAAAAGTGGGGGCAGAGAAGGGTTGGATCTAGAAAAATAAATACAAATAGTCTTAATTGTTTATTACCAACTGTTTTAGTAATGTCCTGTTGCTGTCTAATAAGTAGAATGAAACTGGTAGAAGTTCACTGGTATTTTCAGAGAACAGTACGGCGAGGTTTTAAGAATATACATACTTTTGAAAAACATGCAAAGCATGAAATGTTGGATCCTTTCCTGATGTGAAAACTTCACTGACTGCACCAAAGCCAGGTTTTTACCCTAAATGTTAGAATACTGCTTTGAATGTATGTGGCTCTGGATTATCCCTTATAAATTCCTATAAATTCTGGGTACGGAGTTCTTACAGATACCATTTGTAATGAATATTGTGTGCATTCATTTGCACTGAAGGTACAAACCTTGAAAAAAAAAGTCTTTGGTATTATTATTTTCTTGTTCTGGTTTTAAATGAGTACCAGTTTTTATGTTGGTGTGTACAGCACGTTTAACAAAACTTTTACAGGTTGCATTTCTGGAGATAAAATTTCAGGTTGTTGGCCTTGCGTTTGCTCTGGCTTATGGGAGGATTTCTTCTGACTGCTGCATGTTGAAGATTTGAAACTTGGCATCCGAAGCCTGTAATTTTCCTTATGAATATTAATTCTGTAGTAACAGTTCTCAGTCTGTGCTGCTTACAGAGCACAGTTTTGGTTTATTTTACTCCTTAGCCTTTTTTACCCTCCAGCTGGAAAAAAAGAATGGGTTGGATAGCAGATTTGCAGCAAGATTTTCTTTTCCTTTTTTTTACAAGAAGAAGGTAAAGGGTCATCTGTGTTTCCTGAGTATTCTTTGGTCTTACACAGGTTTTCAATCTACAGATTCTAGAAGAGGCTAGTGATGGGAGGATGGTTTAATAGCAAATTCCAGATGGTGTCTGTACACATGAAGAAAATACTTACACATCTTTATTTCAGCTATTATCCCAAACAGCAAAAGGGATAGCAAATCTCTACAGCAATGGGTAACTCTCAAAGCCTTTCACAGCAGGATTGTCTTGGCAGAGGAAAGGTCATGGTTACCGTTTTTGACAAAGAGTTCCTGAGAGGCTCTCCTTTCTTGCAAAAGTCTGGATTTTCCTTTCATCTTGTATCACTGTTCAAATACACTGAAGATCATCACTGTTCTGAAGAAAATCCTGAATAGGAGGTGTGTCCAAGAAGAATAGCTATCATTCATTCAAGTTCATGACACAGCAAGTTCTGCAAACCACAGAAGCTGATAAACTCATTGTGCACAGCTAGCCAGGAACTGAAATTGCTGTTTCTTTGGATATGCTGACATTTCAAGGAGGAAAATGCAATTTGTAATAAGAACAAGATACTAAAAATGTGAATTCTTCTCTAAAATGAAAATAGTCTGAAAACATACTTGCGGAATCAAAACATTTTAATTTGGTAGAATTCAGAAGTTTTTATTTTACTTAAATACTTCAAGTCATTTTGTTTCAGTTCTATATTTGATAAAAACTTTAAATGTAATCAAAAGCATGAATAGATGAATGGTATTAAAAAGGAAATCTAAACACATAATATACAATGCATATAAAATAAATATGCAGTATAAACAAACACATAAATACATTTTTATATACATTGCGCTGGTCATTGTGCTTTCTAAAATGCTGTCTTTAAACTGCCACCAATGCCATCGTCTTTTTCATGTAAGTTTTAGTATTATCATAGAATCATAGAATCACAGAATCATAGAATGGTTTGGGTTGGAAGGGACCTTAAAGATCATCTGGTTCCAACTCCCCTGCCATGGGCCAGGACATCTTCCACTAGATCAGGTTGCTCAAAGCCTCATCCAGCCTGGCCTTGAACACTTCCAGGGAAGGGGCATCCACAGCTTCTCTCTCGTATCACCACCCTCACAGTAAAGAATTTCTTTCTTTCTAATCTGAACCTACCCTATTTCAGTTTAAAACCATTACCCCTCATACTATCACTATACTCCCTAATAAAGTCCCTCCTCATCTTTCCTGTAGGCCCCCGTTTAAGTACAGGAAGGCTGGAATAAGGTCTCCCCAGAGCTTTCTCTTCTCCAGGCTAAACAACCCCAACTCTCTCAGCCTGTCCTCATACGGGAGGTGCTCCAGCCCTCTGACCACTTTCATTGCCCTCCTCTGGACCCACTCAAGCAGGTCCCTGTCCCTCCTGTGCTGAGGGCTCCAGAACTGGACACAGTACTCCAGGTGGAGTCTCACAAGAGCAGACTATAGGGGGAGAATCACCTCCCTCGACCTGCTGGTCACGCTTCTTTTCATGCAGCCCAGGATGTGATGGGCTTTCTGGGCTGTGAGTGCACGTTGCCGGGTCATGTTGTTTTTCATCCACCAATACCCCCAGGTCCTCCTCCACAGGGGCATATCACTGAGCTCTACCTGTATGAATGAATAAAATGGACTGAGAACTGTGACAAAAGGGTTTCGGACTCTGAGACTAGATGGTGTAGCACAACTCGGGGGCATACCACTAACTGCTCTTGCCCTCCATAACTGAGCAACTGTATGTAAACAAACAGCCTTTGGTTTCAAAGGCCTTGGGATTGATCTGACAATAAAGAAGTGTGAGATAGCTACAGACGACACCTGGCCAGAGATCCAGAATTAGATACCCAGCCGAAACACCAGAAAAAAAAACTTCCAGACTAACTGCATATTCATCCACCTTCCAGACTTTAAGTCAACTTTTGTAAAATTTACTCTTTCAGGCAATATTTAATCATGGAGCAGTCTTGTTCTTTTCAGAGCATAAGGGTATGTATTAAAGCTACACAATCAGGTTTTTAGCTGCACTGTAATAATATATACAGCAAGTTTGTGACATACCCATTATCACATATATACAGCATCCAACTGATGATGATTTATGCCTCCCACTGCTGCTGTCAACCAGTTATGACAAGTGTCCTTGCCTTAGTCTTCAGGTTTATAGCATAGCAACCTTAGTGAAGATCCTTCTGTTACGTTGACAATGGTAGGGGAGAAGACACCAGCTGTATACTATCTGATGGCCACTCTTATAACAACACTGCCCTGGCATTCTCTAAACCTCTGCAATTTTCCAAAGCAGTAGCCTTTTTTATTTTTTAAACCAGAGCAGTATTAATCCAAGCATGAAGACTGCAGGACTGCCAAATGTATGTAGAGATGCTATCAGTGTAGATTTTCTTAGAAAGTCATATAGGAGCTCAAGTAACCTGAATGTTCTTTCAGGGTTGGTTTATACGGTATAGCACATAAAGAATTCAGTGACAGATCAGAATTCACCCTTACTATAATTTGTATGGAGATCAGCCCATGATTAGTGATCATTAAGTGCAAAGCCTCTGTTAATGCAACATTATGACTGAAAGAGCATGTGTAGAAACATCACTGTTAATTTCTACATCATCTTTTCTTTCACCTGCATTCACAGTTGGCTTTCCTTCTCACTTGCACCAGCCTGTCTCTGGGGTTGGTCCAGTGATGAGGCAGTCCAAAGTGGATATGCAGCACTGACAGATATCTTTGTCACACTTTATTCCTATGTATTCAATGTCTGACGTCAAAACCAAGCATTTGGCCACATGTAGAAACTGATGTGAAAGTCCAGCCCTGCCCAGCTGGCAAGCAGGGCAGATAAGGGTATGGGATTGTGACACAACATGCAAATATTGCTGGTATAAGTTTTTATGATGAAAGATATTTTCTTACATGGCAGAGAAAGCAAATGTGGACCAAGCAGCTAGTGTAAGTAAAGGGATAGAATGAAAAAAAAAAAAAAAAAAAAAAAAAGAGGAAGGAAAAAGATAAAGAGAAGAGCATTCAGGAACAGTAATAAATGGGTCTGTGATCAGATTCCAGTAATATTTTGTATCCTCTTAAATAAATGTTATCGTACAATGCTAAGACTCAAATTTTTTTCTTCTCCTCATTTAAGGCATATAAGACCCACAGTTGAGAGCATGGTAACTTTGGATTTTATGTACAGTTTAAGGTACCTTAGCCACTCAACAAGGTGATCTTTCTTCTCTCCTGCCTATATAGAATATTTAGGATATGTGAGTGCCTAAAGTCACAGATGGGAGAAATCTGCCCAATGTGTTTAAATATGGAGTCCTGTGTCTCGCTCTGAGGGGCTGAAGAACACATCCTGTGCAGTATTTTGCTTTTTCATTTGAAGCAGAGGGCATTCAGCACCTTAGGGACAGAGCTACTTTGAGAACACAGCAGTGGGTCGGATATATTCTATATTCATCCACACCAATGTTGTTTAGAGTTCTTCCTTGCCTTAAGGATTCTCCTGCTTGTGTTTAGGAAGGTGTAACTATACTTCTGTAGTGACATATTTCTTTGATGTTTATTTTCCTTTCAAAAATAGTTTTCAAATGGAGGTGAATACAGTGGTTTGATTTTTATATCAACCACTATTGCATTGTGACCCTGATGAAGCAGAAAGCTGCTCCAGTGGAGTCAGAGAACTGAAGGTGACCTGCTGGAATAGCATTGCTTCCTAGAGTTTGGAGAGGATCCAGGCTGGTGGTGCATGGATAAAACCACACAAGTACCTACCTGCACAGAACCAATGCACCAGACACAGGGCATTTCTAGCTCAGAGCAGGAGTAAAGACATTTTGAAATGAGGAGAAATGGAGAACGTAGCTGAGAGAGAAAGAGACCTTCCCAGCAGGCTAGTAGCAACATCAGAGATATTTTGAGGACTCTACAGAAGCAATATACCTGCAACAGCTTCAGTTTATAACCAACAGGTTAGGCAGGAGGATTGATGGGGCAGAAGAGTATTAGTTTGCCAGACAGCTGCAACCATTAAGCTTGATCTTGAATATGGAATAGGTCAAAGAGTTTATCTGAACCATTTTCTGGTTTAGTCTGAACCTATCTTCTAGGAAAAAAAGAAAAAGGAAAAAAAACCTGTCTTGATTTTAAAACCTTTGTCAACAACTGTTCAGTCGTCCCAAAGACTAATTGTCATCACAATTTGAAATGTGCAGCCTGCTTGAGTTTTGAGTTTGTTGAACTTCAGCTTCCAGCCATTGGCTCCTGTTACTCCACCTTCTGCTAGATTGTAATCAAGCCTCCTTTAAGCTTCTTTTTGAGAAATGAAATAGATTTTGCTCCTCTCATGTTTCATGTTATGGGACAATTTCCAATCATTTAATCACACTGGCTCTCTTCTCAAACTTCTACTGTTTTTGCCTTTGAACTGCAAGCATTACAACCACTCACAATATACTACAGCTATTTCCTGACTAGAGTCCAAAACACTAGTAACAAAGCTTCCCTGCTTCCACTTCACATTTCCCAGTTTACACAGTCTTCAGTCTAAATCACCTTTGCTTACTGCATTATTCTGAGATCTCACATTCACCTGATTGCCCACCAAAGCTTTTCTAGAGCCTCTGTCCCCAGAAGAGAAGCTTGTGTCCACTCTTTAAAAGATATTTCATTTAATGTTTTGTCTTAGATGTACCAGTTCCTCTTCTGCTGTGACTGGAAAACAGGAGAGATATTGTTACATTTTCTTGTCATACCCAGAGACATCTATTCTTTTTCAGTAAGCGGTTGTTCTTATGAGCCATGACAAATTCATTTTCTGGGCTCTCTAGGTTCTTTGGGGGAAAAAGAAGGCCATGGAGCAGGATTCTTTGAAACAGCAGTCAAGCCTCCCACAACAGCCAAGGGTGGAGCACTTTAATCACACAAGGATTTGAACTTTTGAAGTATATATGCTAAAGAGTAGCATCCTTCTGAAAAGTTTTGGGAAAGTGAAAATTTCTCATCGCCCTCCTCATCTCACTCCTCCTCCATCCCCCTGATTCTGTTCAAAGTCACCAGACTAAGAGCTCTGATCTGTTCCAGTAATACTGAGACTAGTTCAGATGTGTTCCTTAGTCTGTCATTAGTAAAGGACTTTACAACTTCCTCCAAAAAAAAAAAAAAATCCAAAGATTAACTAATGCTTTGGAAAAAATTCTATGGACCATCTCGTGAGGTGTGTCCACAACTGTTCATATTAACAAACAGAAAGTGGGTTGCACTTTGAATATTACCCCTTTTCTCCCCCATTTTGTACATTTCCTTCTTTGAAAGCAAAGAAATCTGTGTGTGTCATAATGATTTGTTATTAAATGCCATTATCTGGCAGATCAACTTCAGCTCTTATACAGCTAATTGATGGGTTATCAGCTGCCAGCTGAGCAACTTGGTCATAGGCCACAATCACTGCTTTAACTGTTCAGGGGCTTTGCAAATCCTCTCTCTCTGGAAGCAGATTTTGGGTCTGCTGTATTCGTTTTCAGAGTTAGGAAGACAGAACAAAATTTGAGGGGGTATATTTAAGTCACTGCTGAAAAACACTGACCAGAACATTTACAATGTGCTGTTTTCACATCTTCCTAAGTTCTTTTTTTCTCCTACCTCAGGAAGGCACGTGTTCCCTACTGAAGCAAACACAGGGCTATGTCTCAGTAAGAGAGCACCAAAATAGCTCCATTAACAGCAGTTAACTACCACGACTTAGCCCATCTGGAGTTTTCATCTATAATGACATGTTTGAGTATTTCAAACCATTTCACTGAGAGTTGGTGTATATTTGTATCTGGACACGTGTGTATCCATTAAAGTGTATAGATGTGTACAGGTGCAAGCGGGGGGGGGCCTAGCATCCGAAAAATAAGTAGAGTAAAATATGTCACAATCATATGTGAATAACTGAACTGGCTAAGTAGATTTCTGTCAAACTTATGTCCTCAAATTACCTATGAGCAGAAACCACAAGTATTAAAACTGTCAGCACAAAGGTAATTTAGACAAGAGAAAGTTAGAAGCTACTGCAAATTACACTGTGGAATGAGAGTACCTCTCCTATGAAAGAAGTCCAATTTCACCTGGCTTTGGCATTGAATTTTTCAGGGAGAAATTACCTTCAGAATTGACTTCAAATATTAAAAAAAAAAAAAAAAAGAAGGAAGTGTAGAGAATAAATACAATAATAAATACCTGACCTCGGTGCCGGGGAAGGTCATGGAGCAGATCATCTTGAGTGCCATTATGCAGCAAGTGCGGGACAACTGGGGGATCAGGCCCAGCCAGCATGGGTTTATGAACGGGAGATCCTGCTTCACTAACCTGGTCTCCTTCTATGACAAGGTGACCCGCTTAGTGGATGATGGGAAGGCTGTGGATGTTGTCTATTTGGACTTTAGTAAGGCCTTTGACACAGTCTCCCACAGCATTCTCCTGGAGAAGCTGGCTGCTCATGGCTTGGATAAGTGCACTCTGTGCTGGGTTAAAAACTGGCTGGACAGCCGAGCCTGGAGAGTGGTGGTGAATGGAGCCAAATCCAGTTGGTGGCCGGTCACGAGTGGTGTTCCCCAGGGCTCAGTACTGGGGCCAGTCCTGTTCAATATCCTCATTGATGATCTGGATGAGGGGATCGAGTGCACCCTCAGTGAGTTTGTAGATGACACCAAGTTGGGTGGAAGTGTTGATCTGCTGGAGGGTAGGAAGGCCCTGCAGAGGGACCTGGCCAGGCTGGATCATTGGGCCGGGGCCAACTGTATGAGATTCAACAAGGCTAAGTGCCGGGTCCTGCACTTGGGTCACAACAACCCCATGCAACGCTACAGGCTGGGGGAGGAGTGGCTGGAGAGCTGTCTGGCGGAAAAGGACCTGGGGAGGTTGGTTGACAGCCGCCTGAACATGAGCCAGCAGTGTGCTCAGGTGGCCAAGAGGGCCAATGGCATCCTGGCCTGTATTAAGAATTGTGTGGCCAGCAGGACCAGGGAGGTGATAGTGCCCCTGTACTCAGCACTGGTGAGGCTGCACCTCGAGTACTGTGTTCAGTTTTGGGCCCCTCACTACAAGAAGGACATGGAGGTGCTGGAGCGTGTCCAAAGAAGGGCAACGAAGTTGGTGAAGGGTCTAGAGAACAAGTCTTATGAGGAGTGGCTGAGGGAACTGGGGTTGTTTAGTCTGGAGAAGAGGAGGCTGAGGGGAGACCTTATTGCTCTCTACAACTACCTGAAAGGAGGTTGTAGCGAGGTGGGGGTCGGCCTCTTCTCCCTAGTAACGAGTGATAGAACGAGAGGAAACGGCCTCAAGCTGTGCCAGGGGAAGTTTAGGTTAGACATTAGGAAAAACTTCTTCACTGAGAGGGTGGTCAAGCATTGGAACAGGCTGCCCAGGGAAGTGGTTGAGTCTCCATCCCTGGAGGTATTTAAAGAACGGATAGATGTGGTGCTTGAAGACATGGTATAAATTGACTTGGCAGTGATAGGTTGATGGTTACACTCGATGATCTTAAGGGTCTTTTCCAACCTTGACGATTCTGTGATTCTGTGATTCTGTGAAATGCTGATAATAATTAAAATCAGAACAAACTTCAATGATTTAGATTTTAATCATTTTAAAAGTAGAACCTGTCAAGGAAACAGCTGGGAAGAATGTTAACTAAAGTCACATTTACAAGGATGGCCTTTAATCATGGATCACATTGAATCAACTAGTGTTATAGTTACTAGATATCTGTAAATCCAGAGGCAGTTTTGGTTCATAGGTGAATGGAGTGCACTCCATGAATAAGTTGTCTTCATTTTTATTTTATGTATTTGAAATACAGCAGAATCATCACCTATATCATGAGATTTGGTGTTTTTTCTTAATGTACCAGCTTCTGAATGAATTTTTTTCTTTTTAAACTGTACTGAATATTAATGCTAGGTTTAATTAGAATCCATGAATCCTAAGCAGTACTGATGTTTCTTCATACAAAATTGCTATGAAGAAATATCCATTGGTTTGATTGTTTTCTGCTTCTCTTATTTGTGTTTTGTCACTCTTGTTGTTGCCAAAACACAGTTTTGTTATTTTTCTTTTGACAATGAATATGTGTTATTAACCCATTATAAGAATGCAGCAGACAAGGAGGGAAATGTGGTGTTGTTTCAGCAGTACTTTTAAATAGCGAGATAACGTAGCAGGCTAAACTGCCCAATGTCGAGGCATTGTAAAGTTGTTGGTAGAGCCCACTACACGTGTATACTTCTTTTCTTCAGTTTGTATGGCATTTGATCCCAAGTTTGTTGAAATCAGTGCAAACTTTTCCACTGACTTCCACTGAATTTTGGTTCATGGTGACATTGCTTGTAAAGGTCTAACCTCAGATCTTCCAGCACTCATGAAGAATGTGATTTATAACTGAAGATCAGCCACAATTTAGGACTTCGTGCCCTCTCTTCTCACCTTCCACAGCTAATGACGGAAAAAGACATGGCAAAACAGAGCACTGAATACTGAATATTGGACACGCAGTTCTTCTCTATGTCTCTGTTTGCACAGTTTGCTCTCTATGTGTTAGTCTTATTTACTCACTGACAATCAACACAGCTTTCATATAACATGTCCCCTTGGAATACTGAACAAAAGACTTTGTGCCAGGTGGAGGCTACAGACCTTCTCTCTACCTAATGATCTACATGATCTGTCCATACATCCAAGATGAGCTGTCAGTTACAGCTAATAGTATTCAGCTGCACATCACTGATCTTCATCAGCAGAGTGCGTTATCTGCAGCCAAGTCTCTTTTGTCTTTACTGGGAATACACATCCCATCACTCAGTCTTGCAGCTTCTTCTTTTTCCCTTGCTTTTCCATTTTCCCTTTACATTTCCATTTTAACCTTTTAATTAATTGTTGAGTTGATGACCTTGAAACAGAACTATCCAGGCATGGTGGTAAACAGAATGAAATCTGAGGATACTGGGGGAGAAAGAGTGGGTAACAACAGTTACACACCACTTCTGGAGTCTGGCTATTACCAGTGGCTGTATCAGTGAGCTTTTATGAATAACAAGCTTGAGAAAGGCATCAAGAAATACCTTACATTGGGACTAGATTTGTTGAGATTCTGTACACACTTGAGCTAAGAAGAAACAAAAGATCTGACCCCGTGAGGGCACTTATGATTAGAAGAGCTAGGAAGATGTAATGTAAAAATACAAATGCCAAGTACATATATGCCGTAATAAATAAATATTGTGATTTTCCACTGGTTTGGGAAACTATCTATCTTTTGCATTTACCATTGTCTTAACACAGTTCAGATTTGCTGTAGTTATTTTTTGCTTTAAGATTTCCCTGAATGTTTTTAGGCATGTTGATATCTCAGTTTAAAGCATTAGTCAGTATCTAATGCTAACAAGCATATAACATTTATTACAAATGAGGCCTTGGTTGCCTCATTAGAAAGGAGCTTTTATAAACTACTGGAATGAATAGGTTCTTCTGATTATTCTTAAATTTGTGAAATACAAGAATAATTAATATGTGCTTCTCTACAAACCAAGACCATGAGATGCCAAATTCACAGCATCTGCCCAAGGCTCCCTCACACTATTCTGGCTTTTCAACCTTCTGTGCTTGTTCTGTTCCCAGTCCCCTGCTGGACTCCTTAGCATGTGCCTCTTCTTGAATGCCTGTTGTGAGTGGTCCCATAAAAAAAGTGGCAAAATCACCAGAAGAAGCCCTGTTTCCTGGGAAAAAAATTTTGGTGTCTTGGCTTTCTCCCTTCCTGCTCCATCCTGCTGAGGGCTCCTGACAAGGTCGAGAGGACATGGTGAGCATTGCTGTGGGATCCGCAAGTTCCCCCTTGTGTGACTAGTTTCCATCTTGTACTCAGGCAATTGAGAGAACAGGTACCTGCTCATTGCCTCTTTTTTTCACATCTGTCTGATCATACCTCTGTGTGCTCTCTAGTCTTCCAAAATCAAGGCAAGAGCAGGTTCCATGAAGCAGCTACCTGATAAGGTCTAGAGATAACTTCTTGTTACAGGGCTGAAAGAAGAGGACATTATGTTTCAGGTGTAATGGCAAAAAGCCTGTGGTTTTTGTTTCTTCTGTTGAGGGTGGCAAGGTAAATGCAAAGGTGAAAGAAAAAAGGAACTACCATGCTGCAGTTGAAATGCAATCATTTATGCCATTTGCTTTCTGTCTCATCTGTTCAACCAATAAATTACATGGGGGAGAATTGCCTTCCAGAAGGTTGACATGGGGCATAATGTTCCCTTTTGTCTGTACACTGCATTGCTTTCAGGCCCATCGTGCATATCTGCAACTGGTCTTTGCAGTTAGGCTGGTATATGAGGGGAATGGGGAAAGCTGGGCTTCAGTAGTTGGCTACACCAGCTCAAATCTGGAATAGCTCCTCTGACATCAGTGGAAGACTTTATCTTTAAAGCAGTGGAGAGCAGAATTTATCCTGATGCCTCACAGCCTGTCCCTACCACTCCATAAACCCATTAGAGATACTTCCCTATGGCTCATGTATGTCTATATGGGAGGAGGATTAAGGGGAAGGATAAATGAGACTGTATTTGCAAAGAGCTGTGAAAAACAAAAAAAGCTTTCTTTGTAGCCTTGATTTTACTTTCTATGAGGCAGTGCTCAGTGCTTGTAGTAGAAAAGATCTCGTGCTCTGGAAGGCTAATAGCACTGTTTAGGCTTATTTGTTAAAATGAGTCAATTCCTAAGACAAGGAATTGTCTTTCCTGTGCTAGAACTTGTTAGTATTTAGCAGAGAAGGAAGAAATGCCAGCTAGGCACTAATAGCCTTCATTTGCAATTAATTATAAGTAATAGTTATGAATCTAAATCAGCATCAGAAACTAATGAATTCATCCTTGTCATGAATGAAAATGACTAATGAATATGGTCTGTACATAGCTAAACAATGCACGGTAACTATAACTTAGCAAGCAAAAGAATAGATACTGTGAGGTCCTGGGTCTCACCCTGCTCCCACTGAAGTTAATCAAAAGGCTCCTAATAGCTTTCAGTAAGAGAAAGTGTGGCAGTGTCTTCTGTCATGGAAGAAAGAGATAATTTTTTTTTTATAGCTTTGACCCAGTCTTTTGTGACAGATAAAAGACAAAGAAAGGGATATTTATTCAGGGAATGCTGACAAAGAACTGAGTTGAGACTATCAGAAATGTCTGAGAGGTTTAGATGCTAGATTCTAGACTCTAGACTTTACACACTATTAAAAAAAAAAGCACTAAAAAGCAGCATTACAGAGACCAAGAGTGAAATATTCACATGATCAATAAGCTGTCAATGCTTAGGATAATACTAAAGGGATATCTGTAAAAGAGTAATACCCATTTGTTGGGAAAGGAAGTACTGAGCATTTACATAGGTCTTTCTATAGCTGTATTCATTTTAGTTATTGATTTCTTCTTAAAGAGATAGTATAATAATAACATAATCAATTATTAATGTTTTGATACCATGGCACATCTCAGAAGACAAAATCAGGAAGAAGAACAGATTTTCTCCTTCCTAACATTTTACCAATTAGCAAAATAGGTATCATCCTATTCCTGTTTTGCTATTGATCTGAAGGAATTGTGTGGGAAGGTACCTGGCCTACAGAATTAAAATTCTCTCCCTACTCATGAGGGGGTGAAAATGTCTTTCCTTTCATGTTTCTTTCATTTGTCATTTTATGTTGTGCACCTGCAGTTTGTAGGGAAGTAAGACCAGTGGCAAATCTCAGTCATGAGTTAGCATCATATGCCTGGTCTGTTGTCAAGATACCATATGAAAGATCACGGCCTTCTAGTGAGTAAATGTATAGTTATCCTCGGTGCTGTCTAACTGCTGTGTTTCCACTGGATCAATCTTAGAGTCCGTCTTAAAGTTTTATCATGGAGCTGAAAGATAACACAATGGGAGAAGTAACACTGATGGCATTTTGAAGTAGGACTATATGCCTGCAAATGATCTCAGCTAGTTGCAAAACTGCTACCAGAACTCTGCTGCACCATGTCCCTGGGGCCAGCAGGCGCAAATCAGCATAACTCAAATTTGAATCCATCAGACCATAGTGATTTGCACTGGCCGCACAGTAAAGCCTAAGCTGCCCATGTTGTTAACTGAAAACACACAAGAAGCACAGCACTAACTATGTGGTAAAATAGAGGTAAGAATGGGCAGGTGCTGATGCAGTCCAGAATTTATTCAATCCTTTTGCTCTGAGATAAAGAGTTTTTATTCAGACATAATCACCTTTGATCGACACATACATTTTCAATTTCATTTGAATTTCAGGAGGAGATCCACTCTAGGTTGGTGGAACCTCAGTCAGGTTCAGCAGAGTTCCCACTTTTCCTTGCCTGTGGCAGGATTCAGCTTAGAAACCCCCCAGGACCCTGGCCTTGGAAGCCTTATCTTCTGTGGGACAAGGGGAGTCTTCTAGGGATGCAGGCTCTGGGCTAGCTAGCCCTCCTTTCCCATTTCTCTCCCTGAGTTATTGGGGTGCTGCTCCTATTCTTGATTTTCACAAGAAATGCTCTCTGTCATTACTGCTTCCATAGCAAAGTCCATGTGGCATGCCATTACAGTTCACAGTCTTGGCCCTGAGATGTCCCTCCACCAAGGTTAGTCAAAGATTAAGGGAAGCTGAAAGAAAAGAATGAGGATTTGGATTTAAGTAAAAGCCAACTTGATTTAGGGAAGCAGAATTGGGGCTGCAAGGAAGATATAAATGTGTATTGGGTGGAAGCTTCGCAGGCAAACTCAGAAAGTTTGTACTGCATGTAAGAATGGTGTGAAAGAAAACACAGAGGTGATAACATGCCCTCTGCTTTAATTATACAAATACTATATACCTGGACTACAAATTGTGTGAAACTCTTCTGTTGCTCGTAAAACAGAAACTCATGAGCTTTCAGTGTTTCAGTTCATCCCATCTCCAGAACTGGCTGATCTCCTGTTATGCACCATGACCAAGCACCTCCCTGGCAGTCCTGGCAACCTCTCTACCACCTTCCCTTTATTTTCTGGCATTCTGGTGCCTGCAGGAAGGGAAAAGCTGCTCTTGAATATTGTGGCAGGATTATCACAGGATCCTGAGCTTCCACAGAGCAGGTGTCTCTGCCTCTTTATTCTGTCCTCCATGATCCTGCCAGTTAATGCTTCCTGGATTCTTTTCTGCTCTCTTATTTTCACTCCTCCTCATATTTAGAAGACCTGACCTACATTGCTTTATCAAAAAAACCCTTCCAAATGTCTTCTGAAGTAGTGGTACTCTTTGCTCTTGTTTTCCTATGCTCCAAATCTTGAGTTTTTCCTCGATTCGTTGAAGGGGAATCTATTAACCAAAGCTTTTTTTTTTTTTTTTTTCAAATTACTGTATTTTATTCCAATGATTTGTTTAGTTGACATTTTAATAGTTAGCAATTTGTTCTCAGTGAGTTCTAATGCTGGATTTATTGTAAAATGTGTGGTGGGAACAATTAAACATTTAAAATTGCAAACATACATCATTTTCTACAATTACATCAGGTAATGCCTGCAAATTTTCTTGGGAAAAAAAAAAGCGTTTTCTGCATCAAGGACACTAATTCAGAACTTTGAAGGAGCAGGAAATTTATCAAGGATGCAAGACTCTGAAATAATCAACCCCTTTTCAAGTCAAATCACCCTAGTGAAAGCCTAATGCTTACTTTATATCTCAAGTTAATCCATCGATCACTGTGGACTTTTAATCCACAATCCCACTCTGCGTTAGACACTGCGTATAAAATTCCTTCAAAATATGGATGAAAAAAGTCCTGACATCAAACTGAGTCTCTGCTCTTAAATCTGTATGGGTAGCACAGAGGGATTAGGCTCATCTACACTTACTGTAACTGGTGTTCTTGAAGGACTGTTACCTTTTGCTGGGCATTCCAGACACAAGGGTTGTGTTGCAGTTCTCTGGGATCACCAACATTTTAAAACTCTTGCTGTGGCTTTTAGCATGCTGGAGGCATATTAATAACCCATAATATTATCCTACCCGTCTGTAAATTTTGAACTGAAGAGACAGACTTAATTTCCTATATGTACCAAGAATAGAAAGTTTGGATGGTTTCTTTTTGCCTTCACAAGCTCAACAACCTTTTTGTTTCATACAAAATATGAAAAACTAATTTCACAGATTAACTTGAAAATCTTTTTCTGAATAATTCATTCTGGAACATCTGGCTGACTCATAGAGGCTTTGCTGCTGCAAGAAACTTTCAAGCCTAAATTGCTCTGAACATATCGGCATTTCCTTTGATTATTAATATGATGGACAGGTTTCACACTGGTTTGTGCCAACATAAAGTAGCTGTGAAAATGAAATTTGCTCTGAATGTGCCTAAAGTTGTGTGAACTACAAATTGTCTTCTACTGAAAGCTTTATTTTCACTGTCATTGAACTCAGGGAGGGGGGATCAATTTTGTTCTTATGACTAAAGCAGCTGGATGGACTTAACATTATCTGCATTCAGCCATTTGCACACCTCTTTTAATATTTCTTGGACTTAAAATGTTTGTTTCTAGTCTGATATAGTACAGGTATTTTTAATTCTTGCGCAGAAGCAAAATAAATTTATGGTTCAAGTCAATTAAGCACAGAAAAGTAAGAGATGTTAAATGTACAGTTTGATATAATTTGATAAGCAAATCAATTTACCATGTGGAAAGGTATCTCTCCAGATGTGTGCTCTGAAGTTGTGTTAAGTGGTCTTTAAAAGTACCTGCTGAGAAGCACCCAAACCAGCTTACTACCTGACATTCAAAATCTCACACACTTCTTAGTGTCTGTCTTTCTGTCTGTTGTATCTCAATGCAGTCTGCAAACAAACCGTTTGCTGCTCTCTGCATAGACTGCCCTCCTCCAAATCATACACGACACCCAACTCTAACATGGCACTGCAGGAGTTACAGGTGCAGCCAATTAAAACCCTGTCAAGGCAATATGAAGTATGAAGGTGACAGTTAATATATATTAACACTAACTTTTTTAGTTCCCCCATGAATTAATGGATATTAGCTGCAGTATCAGCTTCTAATTATCACATATTTATTACAGGCACTGTGGGCTGGAATCTGGCGCACACAGAGACATGGCTGGTTACAGGCTACGCTAGCAAAATGAGTGCTGGGTCCAGGGAGCTGGGTAGCTGTTGGAGGGATTCGAGTGCCCTTTGTGACATGGGCTGGGCTGCACAAGGGCTGTTGGGAATACTGGGGAGGCCCAGGAGGAGCTTTTAATTTTCTCCCACCTTGAGCAATCTGCAGGCCAGGCAGCATGGGGGATCCCACCCCAGACCTAGCTGGTCCCCAGGCACTCCTCCCTGCTGCCCTCCAAGGGCAGTGTGCCCACTCAGGGGGCTCTGCCTGCTCACCGTCCTATACAAGGGCAGAGGCTGAGCCTGGATATCTCTGCTTTTCACAGCAATTCCAGTTACCAAGTTTGTGTAATTAACAGCTAAGTTAGGTCTTGACTACTTGTAGCCTTCAGGTCCAGCTTCTGCAAAAGCCCTTCCTAGAGCAAGCTCTGCCTGTCACCCAGAGGGAGCTAAAGGGAATCTCATGAACAGACCAGACAACAGGACTAAACAGAGTCTCAGTGACTGAGGAGGAGTGAATAAAATAGACTACAAGAATGGTTATGGAGGCTTGAGCATGAAGACTTTCATTAAAGCTACGCCAGTTTCCTTTTTTGTAACTACAAAATGCAGCAGCTTGATACTGAGTTAAACTGAACAAGACAGTCCCACCTTGAAAATCTGAAACCTTGAAAAGGCTAGGCCCTGCAAAAAGTCATCCAGAAAGCACAGGGATGCTGGGTAAGGTAGGAAGTGGGAGAAGTCTCTAGCGACTAGCCAGGAGGTGAAACAACCCGCTGGAGGCAGTGGCAGCTGCCCCTTTCCACTTGTATGGCACCAAAAAAATCCAAATCCAGCCTGTAGCCAACATAGCCTGCCCTTCTGCATAGCTGTGTGCTCTTCTGAAACACTAGCTGTAACACAAAAGTGCAATTCTCAGCCTGGAAAATAGACACCAGCAACGGTTCTTGTTTGTGAGCAGTTGCATAAATATGCTTATAGAGAGAAATAGGTCAGAGGAGATGCAGCCCATAAAACTTCAGAAGCCATATTACAGAAATCATTGTGCAAAGCAGTACCTAGACTTCAGAAAATTATCATGAAATTGCA
Source organism: Nipponia nippon (assembly GCF_047370975.1). Taxonomy (NCBI): domain Eukaryota; kingdom Metazoa; phylum Chordata; class Aves; order Pelecaniformes; family Threskiornithidae; genus Nipponia; species Nipponia nippon. Next base: position 63,772,323 of record NW_028262336.1, on the reverse strand, counting down.
AAAATCCTCATTAAACTGAAATACTGTCCCAATAAAGAGCTTCTTATAGCAGACATGCTTTCAAGAGTACTGATAAACACTGAAAGCAAGAAGCTGCAGGAAGAAGAGCTTGAAGTAAATGTGATTTAAGTGCTACCTATTACTGATACAAAATTTGAGCAAGAAATGTAAAATGACCCAACTTCACAGCAGCTTGAGAGAGTTATCTGAGACTGAGGCTAACAAGAAATAGCCTGAGCACCACCAACTATACAAAAGGCATTGGGATTATGGAGATGAAATAGCTCTGTGTGATGGGATTTTTTGTTAGAAAAAAGATTGTAACAATAGGATATTGTAAAAGGTCAGTAATGTGGCGCAAAATCCACATGGGATGTTGAATAGAGCAAAGCTCACAATATCTGGTGCTGGTCACAGAAAGGAGCCTGAACAGAAGTCTGTCCAGGCACAAACAGCACTGCTGGAGATAAGGTGCCCAAGTGTGAAATCTGTAGTACATTCAGGGAAAACATGTGAGAGACCAGTGACACCATGTTTAATTCCTGATTAACCTGGGGCCATGGATGGCACAGTTTGAATTAAAAACTTCATATCTTGAATACTTGAATCCATAGTAAGAGATTCTAACAATATGCTTTACATAATTTTTTTTCTGAGCTAATCAGTTTCAGAAGTGAGAGGAAAAAGGAAAAAAAATCTTTACCTTCACCTCTTGAGCTAAATAAACTAAAGGTAAGCAGCCCTGAAAACATGGCACAAGAGCCCTGTGCCAGGCAGTGGGAATAAAGGATGTGAATGACAAACACTCACACGCTGGAAGTGGAAGAGTGCTGGATTTCAGCCAGCAGATATCAGCACCACATATCGAGGATGGAGCTTGTCACATCCACTTCAAGGCTAACAGAAGGAGACTGAAACAAAACCAAGGGGAGGTTGCAATTCCTTTCGTGTAAGCAAACGGAAAGTTTACCAGCACTCCTGGTGTCACACATTTACTGGCTGGACAGGAGCCAGCTGTACTGAAGAAACGATGTACCTGCTTCTGGAAAGGGGAGCTGATTGCAGGTTAGCAAGTGCACGGTTAGCGACATAGCGCATTTCAGACTACTTGCACTGAGAGCATCTCCATGTCTGTAGTGCAAACCTGAGCACAGTTTTACTGGGGGTCTTAGTGTGTGGCTTCATGTGACTCAGCCCTAGTGCTCAGCCTGTCCCTACTGGCACAGCATCTGCTTAGGGGCATGGAAAATGAAGGATAACTAGCTAACACCAGTGTTACGAAGTTTTTAATTGAGCTCAGGAGAGTCCCTGAGCAATTGCAAGTAAGGCTATGCAGACAATTGTTTCTGTGGTAGCACAGGTTTCAGTAATGCTCCCTGGCCCCCACACTGCTCACCAGGTTGCACCAGTTGCAGGTGCAACTGGTCACACCAGCACTTGTACTGTTGCACTGGTTGCAGGTGGTGCTCTGGGAAGTGCTGGTGTGAGCCAGAGTGGGAACAGTTCTGGCTTTTCTTCTTTTGAATTCAGTTGCTCTCTTCAATGGCAGTGGAAACACTGGAACCACAGAAAACAGCAGTGGAGAAATGTCATTCTGAAAGTATCTTCTAGCTGGTCAGAGGACTAAAGACAAAATCACTGTACCTCCAAAATGGAGAGTATCTGTGAGTTTCAAGAAATTAAAATATGATCTAATTTTGTTATACCTTTCAGTTTTATAGATATATAGCTCTGTCAAAAAAAAATCCAATTTTTCTTTTGTATTATTCTTTTTTTCAGCTGATAAACCTTCTTGTACAGACACTTTTATTGGTATTAAGGTTATTGTTTATTAGGTTTTTTCTGTTTTTTCCACATGGAAATATTTGCTCTGATGCAAAGCAACTTTTGTATCATTGTACCTATGCCCATCCTACAGGTACTGAACTATTTCCTTTATGCTGGTACACACACACACTGTCTGGAACTAATCAAAGCCCTGATCACCGCTGCAGATATTCATATTCTTTTAAATTCATTTTTGAGAACCTGAAATCCTATTTTTATCCTTCTTTTTAGTTATATTAGGCAGTTTAGGGTGGGCAAAGTCAAAGAGAATCCCTAATCATCTCCTGTGTGAGGCAGCATAGCATTTGTGAATTCAGTTTTGCAGCAAGAGCAGAGGTATGAGAATCCCTAATCAGGTTAATGAGGTGCTAGAGACAGAGAAAATATATCTAAAAACAACAACAAAGTTCCCCCCCAAGGATAATGATGTAAATGTCAGAAGTTTCAAGGAAGTACTCATGATGATGGATGACACACTGCTCAAGTAACTGGAAGTGCTTGCAGTGCTATCTAAATAATCATTTTCCAGCATTGATATATACTGCATCAGTAAAAGTTAAGGAGAGATGTAGACAGATCTGACAAGCATCTGGAGTGCAGAGCAGCTTGATTATGCAGTCCTCATCATGTTGTTTTATTCTAAGATTTTGGTACATAATGTATTTTGCCTCCTCTTTTGATACTGTAGTTCAAAATACCTCCTCTGCTTCCCCCCTACACCTAGAAAGGAGGAAGATACAAACAACAAAGTTTCAAATAAGTAATTCTATTGTCATTCCCACAAATATGAGTGGTAATTTAGGGAATTATAGGGTTTTGTTGAAAATAACTTCTTCAATATCACTGCAAGTGCTCTTGTGTTGCAAAGTACTAACCACAGTGCAAACTGTATTTGAAGAAACGTGGCATGGAGTAGAGGCCAACAAAACAGGTCATTCAGTGTCACTCTACATATTTATTTTAAAGTAATATTTGGCAGTACTCAGTTACATTATTTTGGCAGGTATATCAGAAAAAATGCCCCCTTCATTTCAGATTAATTTAATCACCCATCTTTTCTCTTTGACTTGCCTTTTGAAAATATATGGTATCTGAACCATTTTAAAGAACTTTGTAATGGTTTTTCTGACTTATTTTCCTAAGTATTCAAAACTAACTCCTTGGTTATTGGGCTGCCAGGACCCACTTGAGCATGTCGGTGTCATTGTAACTTTAATGGATTTCATTACAGAATAAATTTAAAGTTTCTGTTACTGCTATGAAACGTATTTGAAACAAGCGTAGAAATATGAGGAATGTGTAGATTTCAGAAATCTCAATAAACTCAAAAGTCAGATGACTTTACCGATTCATATTCACTAGATCTGATTTATGTTATTCTGTTGAATGAAATAAACTTCGCTATGCCCTTAGTTTCCACAATTCTGCCTACTTACCAGTTGCCAGTAGCAGATATTTCTGAAAGGGGTGGAAGAAACCCTGGAAAAGATCTTTATGAAAGAGGGAACCTTCATAACACCCTCTGTCACTCCATAGCCAGTATGTGCCCAAAGGCAGAAAGGGTTATATTGGTTACTATTTAAATCTCTAAAGAGAGGTCAATGGATTTGGGTCTGTTTTGCCATTTATCCACACCCTGCCACTTGGCTTTCCTTTTTGATAGTCTCCTTTTGAGACTTACTAGATTTTCCATGATGACGTCCATGTCTATTACTTATGCAGTTATACCTAGCGCATAACGCAGAAGCATGTCTAGGTGGTTCAGGTGTCAAGTGATCCCCTTCAGTGCTCATTATATGGCATTTGAGAACAGCAGCATGTCATTTATCATCACACTCCCTCATCACCCCCTTTCCCAAGATCCTTCTAGAATTCTTCAAACTTGTCTCTAGTCTTGACTAATTCAAATTACTTTGTGTCCTCTGCAAATATCATCAGCTCAGGGTCCTGGTGGTTGGAGAAGGATCAGCTTAAACTTACTGTTATGTTCTTTCTAAGCATACACTCCTGGCCACCATTGAAATACCAGGCTAAAGAAACCTTTTGTCTAACAAGTGCAGCTATTCTTACAGTCACCTATTGTCACCATTATCCTCAGTTATTAACTGTTTCACCACATAAAGTAGGTGAGACCCTGAGAGTAGGAGCCCACAAAAGGCTGCTTGGTAATTTAAATGGTGAAGCTGTGATCCAGCAACCGCTTGTGTGCACGGGTGCACAGAAAAGACAGGGCCATCTCACCAAAACTAGCTATGAGCTCAGGTCTTACTCAGGAAATCAGATTTGCTGAATTTGAACTGCAAAGCAAAACTGGGAATATGCAAAGCAGTGTTTGCAGAAATTCGAAAACAGGCAGAATACGCCCACTGCAAAAAATGTCAGTGTCACACAGTACCAGTTTAGGCAATATTTTGGTTACAATATTGCCCACCAGACTGACTGATGGAGAAAGATAATCTTTGCAGAGTTGTTCAGGTTGTGTCTGGAAAAAAATTCACGGGTAAGAAATATTTTGATAATTTGATTTTGTGTGGAGGGACTACACTTGAACCACGTGCCACCTGTACCATCTTGTCTCTGCCTTTCTGCCTGTGCTATCTGCAGATGATCTTCAGAAAAGGCGGGTGATTGTTATATTGTTCTAGTTAAGAAAAGCATTGTTGTCTTTATTCTGAGCTTTTTAAACTAAATTGTTCCTTAGTCAGAAGTAACTAATATCAGTTACTTGTGAAACCTTTACCGCTCATCTGTCCATCTTATTAGTGACTATGAAAATTATTAACATTCCACAAAGAGCTCTTGTCCAGTCACTATTTGATTTATCTGCTAAACCTTGAGCAATTCTTTACTTACTTACAAATGTAATTGTTCTGCTGAGGTTCCAGACCTGAATTATCCACAGGTTTTACCCTAAGGTGATAGGAATACAATATTCCACATAGGGAAACACTTGCCTTCCAGGAAAGGCTGAAAATACTTCATGGTAACAATAATCTTCGCTCACATTAATTGGGATGGAAATCAGAAAGAGCACTGTGGTAAAGGAAGGTAAAGAATGACCCTGGATAATTCTATGCTTGGGGGGTTATGTTTCTAAACTAAGAATGTGATTTTTGATGATTCATAAAAAATGTGTCTGTAAGCCTTGAAAAATGGATAACTAAATTGTTCTGGTGTTAGGCACAACATAGTAATTAATACTTTTATTAAAGCTGATGCATTTATTTTTCTAAAATGTTATTTGTTTGATACATTATTTTAATGCAGCTGTGATAAATGACAAAAGATTATATGAATGGCAGCCTTATGTTGCAAGCCCAATCTATTGCCTGCAACTGTCACATTTTAATAAATCTTACACTTTAATTTTTTAAAGCTGCATTACATATTTATAACAGTCATGATTCACCTAAATTAACAACTCCTTCTGACCTCCTGTGAAATGTATGTTTGTGTTCTCCTAGACTTTTATGTCAGCTAGATGCTCACTTCCTATACGTACAATATTGTATTTGTGTAGAAGCTCTCCATAGCAACTAATGAGCTCCTGAGGGTAAGAAATGCAATGAAGCTCAACTTTGATTTACAAAACCGAATCAGTCATTTCCCCTTTTTTGATAGCGACTTTGGAAAGATTTATAATTCAGCTGCATTGTCATTTGCTTCCACTACAATTGCCATGGAAAATTTAACCCTATCCTTCACAGCCTAGGAGAAGTCCCGCTGTCTGGAGCTCCCATGTGTACATCAGGTACACCAGCCTCCATGCTGGATATCTTCTTTTCACTCTGTGGCTGGGACAAATTTTGAAAGTCCAATGACCTGCTTTTGAGGAGTTGCACATATTAACTGAGCTGTGGTAGGAAGGTCTTTTTATGGCAACACCAGAGCTGTTTCTCCTCTGCCAATGGCCACGGCTTAATTTTGCTTTCATGCTGCTCCACTTAGATTGCCACTGTCATCTGGTCAGGGACTCCTCAACTTGTTCCTCTGAATTCTGAATCTGTCAGAACACAATTCTCATCAGTGTGGAGTAGGAATGACATGGGAAGTTTGCCAAAGGATGTCCCTTTCTGACAGCTACTAGCAAAACTCCAAGCGATGTTTTTTTTCTTTTAAAATTTGTCATTTTTAAAAATCTTTGTGGCCAGGTCTCAGGGTCAATGTTACTACTTTCTCTCTTCATAGGGAAACAAAGAGTAGGCATAAGAACATTTTAAAATATTGTGGCAAAGTAATTGAAGTTCCTAAATTTCACTGCTGACCATTTTATTCCACTGACTGGTGCCCCGTTAAGTATGATTGGCTTTGTTGTAAACCCTTCAGGTATGTCTCCGTAAAATAGGCATATGTTACCCTTTCATGCTATTTCCACTATTTCCATGATCCTGTTTTTTAATCTTCCTCTTTTCAGCCAGAATATAGAACTATCCACTTTCTCTGTTTCTGCATTTCTCCATCGTCAGTTTTTCCCCAGCATTTCCTGGAAAAGCAAAACTTGAGCATCCTGAAAGACCAACTCAGATACTGTAAATGGAAAGTATCAACCTCCAACCGTCTTCTCTGTGGTTTTCTTGCTAACCAATGAGCACGTATCCATTTTGGTTTCCATTTTAAGGCAGAGCCACCTTTTTGCTTCAAGTTCAGAAAAGAACTGTCCCACTTCCCAGAAGCACTGTGAGAAAAGAACTTGCACAGGGTGGTTACCTCTGGCTTTCATCCATACTCTTCCTGCTGGGTGTGCATTCTTGGTGTCTAATAATAGAGTTATGCTCGGTGGGAGTTCAAATACGCTATCTCCAGTACTAGTAGGAACACAATATCTTTGATAATTCTACCTTTCTGCCCATTAAGTTGAAATTAGTCAACACATTCTAAAATTATGAGTCAGGCTGACAGGCACAAAGGAACACAGGCAGCATAGTCAGATAATTCTAGTTTCCTTAGAAAAACAGGGTAAAAATCCTTTTAGATATCCAGTCCTCTTTCTATTGTACAGATTCCATTTCTTTCCCTTATTCCCTCTTGCAGTATAATAGAACAGATAACTTCTTGCTGCAGATCTTTGTACGTTCAGTTGCACGTGTACCAGAAAACTGCAGTGAAATCTTTGCTACTTTTAATGACAGACTTGCTCAGGTGTTATAGAGAAAAAGGCTAGACTAAGCTAGACAGACAGTCCTTTTGTTTCTCGAGGTTATTATTATAAGGTAAACAGTGTTTTCAAATTATTATCCATTCCCTTTCTCTCTAAATCCTAAATAATCTTCTCTTTAAACTGTACATAACTATTCTACTCATGACCCTTCATGCAGCTTTTCAGAGTTTAAAATGTATTCTGTTATTTATGCAATTTATTATCCTAGCAGATTATTGTTTACCAACATTATCCATCGTGCCTCTGCTTTCCAGTGTATACGTCAGTCAAAATCCCCCAGGAAATTTTTTTCTTTCACAATTCATGAATACTTGTATTTTTCCCTTGTGAAACACCAACACCTGAAAACAATAAAAACCATTTTCCAGTTACCTGAAAATAGCTGCACAAAAAAACCATTTTGTATTTCATTAAAATTATAGACAGACAAGTAATATTCTTTCTATATTTGCATGAATTTGCATATTGGTCCAACTGCATTTTTATCGTTTTCCCCCAATTCAGGTTCCAGTTACCTTTAAAACATTACAGGGCATCTTGCCTTCCCAGGACCCAGAAGAAAAGGGTGAGTGTAAACACACCATTTGGCTACTAATATTAAACTAAGCCTGCAGTGTAGTGACTAAGGAACATGATGGGATGTTTCAGGCTGCAAAACCTACTGATGAAAGTGTACTGCCAGACTAGAGCAGCAGCACATGCAGAGCTGACTCCAGTCTTTTGGAAGGGTGAACTTGGCCTTGTTGTCTCCTCCAAACTGGAAAAATAACATTGGAACCAATGGACTGTTCCAGGATCCTGGTGGCAAAACCAAGGAGTGGGTGCTGGGCTTTGGGACAGTTTTATCAGGACCTTCAAACCATCCTGCATTTTCCACAAAGCATCCCAAATATGGGCATTGACCTTGCCAGTCTTGTTGGCATTGGCAATGTCTGGCTGTTATGCCTAGTGAAGCATTCCAGAGGGGAACACTAAAACAAGCAAAATGTATGCAGTTTTCTGATATTAAAAGCAGAGCTTTTTTATCTCTTTAGTTTTAACACTGTAATAACCTTTGATGAACTCTCTTTTTTTTCTCCTTTTGCAAAGAGCAACATTCAGCTATTTCCTTGTCAGAAGGCTTATGATCGTATGAGAAAAGGCAGTGCTAATGAATTGCATATAACAGTTGCATATAATCTAATAGTACTGAAACCATTAGCACCAGCACATCTGCAAAATCACTATTAGCTTCTCTTTACTGCAGGCCGAGTAAGAAAATGTCAGATTCTTCGTTTCGAACATCTGATGAAGTTATGCACATTTTCTTCCTTTTGAAGGCTCATCCTTGTGTGAATATTTGTATTTACTGCCCCTGAGAACAGCTAAAGCAGACTTTCTAGTTTTGCAGCTTTGCTTTAAAGTAGAGTTAGGAATTAAGATATGCCATATTTGCCAAAATCCAATAGTACTGTTCCATAAATATATGAAATCAAACATTTCCTGAGCCAGATCTGTAGTATGTGTGACATCATGCTATTTATATTACTGTCCTCCTCATAGCCAATCTACAAATGTATGGTTTGGTTCTGATAAGAAACAAGATGATAAATATTTATCTGACTTTCCTTCATACTTAGACTGAAAATCACTCCAGCAAAGACAAGTTAAGTATTGTGCATATGGTGCCACTCTTCATCTGTTCAGCCCCTACACTCTTCAGGGCAAGGACTGGAGATGAAGATGAGGCAACACTTTGGAGGTCTGATCTCTGACTGATATTACTGTAGCAAAAATAGACACATATATATCAATTCTGCCAAATATAGACATTTAGCTGGTGACCTCAGATATTGGCCACAGACAGCAGCAATGTCTAGCCATAGAGTACAAAGATGGTAAGAATAAAATTAAGAAAGAACATGAGAAATCGAGTGGAAAATCGCAAAGATCATAGGGAGGGGGAGATGGTGAGAGAACCAATAAATGTTTCAAGCACACCAGGAGCAAGAGATCAGTAAGGGATATAGAAATGTTCTTTGAGAAGGAAAGAGTAATTTATTGACAAAAAAGGATTTTCTAGACAGTGCACTGTCTCCAGAATTGTGTCCTTTGTCTCTACGTCTATGAAGAAGGATGGGGAGAAGCCAGAAACAGACAACTATATTCTTGCAAGGAAGAAGAGGGAGAGTAAAAATTCAAGCTCTGCAAAAGAAGGGGATTAAATATAGATCTACTCCAGGAAAATCTAGTGTGTGTAATACAATATTAAGTATGATGGGAAATTAGGCAACATGAGTTGGATGAGAAGGCATTTTTCTTTAGTATGGAAACCATGCATTTGGAGCCTGAAGATCAAAAAAGTATGAAAAGAAAAAGCAGCACCTTTCAGTCTCATCAGTCAGTGTATTCAGTGATCTAGAATACGAGCAAGCCCTTCCTTGCTAGCATGCTGGTGAGTTAGGCCAAGGGAGGTCCAGCAGCCTCCATCCTACGTACTCAACAGCTTGCTTTTTACAAAATGTGATGTCACTGTTCAAATGAAGGATGCTGACTGGCTGACAGATGCTGAGTGCTTTTCTTCCACATTTTATATCATCTTTAATGCCATAAGCTCTTTGTGTGTGTTTTGTTCTTATGTGGATGGGAGTATCTTGGCATTACCATAAGGAACTGGGAAAGTTCCTGTTTAGGAAAAAGGAAGATGCTCAACAGTAACCTGGTAGTCTAAACCATCGGTGAGTACGTGGGATCCCTTCTCTGCCTGATTTAGACCACAGATGTGGACATGAGCCTCTTGTCTCCCACATGAGCATCCTGACCACAGGGCTATTAGCTACGCTGTTGTAGACTTCTTTCATTCCCCACTGAGGTAGGTTGCATTCAACATTTATTATCACTGAAGAAAAGAGAAAAACAGACTCCTTGCTTCACACTTACAGCACTCACCAAGTATGTGCCAAATGGTCCAGGTTCATTCCTGCATGTTTTAGTGCTTTTGTACAGTGGCTTGTCTTCAATATGCTCAGAGCCATAAAAAAAAACATACAACAGCCCACTGTTTCCAGCGGGGATGTGCAAGACTGGTACATCCCAGGGAAGCAGTTCATACTTGCATCTCACAGATCCCACAGGCGTGCTGTCACACAAGATCAATCCAAATACCTCTTGCTTTGCATGGAACCTCTACTGGAGACCTGAAAGACCTTTTGTAGCAGTAGTTTTGCAAGGAAGTGGCACTTACCAATCTCTGAACTCAACAGGAACCCGCTGTCCCTAACAGTTTGTCCCTAACATCCCCTAGTCAGATGTAACCAAGGATTTCTCTGCAATGTGTGCCTGCACCCTATATCTTTTGGCATTTCTGGGACATTTTAGCAGAAAGGTAGGCCTCTGATGTTACATCTGCCTCCTCTGCACCTGTCTGTGCATCCTTTGATATCTATAACTGTCTAAAAATGCAGGATCTCTCTCCTGTCCTGACAATGCAGCAAATCCTGGGGCAGCAAATGCTCCTCTGTGTTGCATGAGAAGGTGCCTGTGCTCAGTGAAAAGTTGCCCTTGGTACTCAGTGTAAGGAAATCAGCACACAAAGAAGAAAGAGGGTAATGAAGGCACTCTCAGGGAAAGGCAGCCTTGTCAGATCAAAGAAAAGGGGATGCTAAAAATATTTGTGTACAGCACACACACCTCAGAGATGGGAAAATGCAGTCAGGTAGCTATAGACTATGAAAAGGTATATGTTATGTAAATGTGACACATCAAACACTCATCTAGCATAGTGTGTATTGATAATGAAAAGGAAATATACTGCCAATTGTGAATCACATCAGTCAGGTCTCACTTTTGCTTTGACTATTAAAAAGGGATGAGTCAATTAGAACCTTGTTATCTGGCAGAAAGTTTCACAATATAACTTACCCTTGTGAAAAAGAAAGTCAGCATGGTTTCTCCTCCCTTTCTTGATGCAAGAGAATCAGAAAACTGTAAGCTAGACCATGTGATCAATAATTGCCCAAGTGGAATAAAAATAAAGCCAGAAAAAATTACTATCTATCTGCTTCAAAAGTTTCCTTGAAAACATCTCACACAAAACTGAAAAAATTATTCAGTTTTTTGAGTGGGAGACAATTTTCCAAAAATACTGCAATTTTACAGTAATTTTGCTCATGTGAAAACACAAGTTCAGCAAAAAATATTTTTTTCACAAATTTCACTCATTACCTTATCTCTGTTGACTGCATGAATACAGTCTTTCAGGTTTAAAATGGGCAGGTGTGTCATACAGCACCATTATCTGATGGCCAAACGCTCTCACAAAGGCCACCACAGCCCTTGGGGTCACTGAGCAGTTGAAGGCGGGCACAGACTCGCGCAGTAGCCCTGACCCAGCCTCGAGCTCAGGCATGACAGGAGTGTAACCCTGGCAGCACAGCACCCAGGAAAGGAACACAAATCAGCTTTGCAGCTGATGCTGATGCCCATGTTACACCACCACTGTTGCTGGTCCCGGTCCCACAGACGCTAGATACCAAATAGCTGGGTAAAACATGAAAAGTTTCACCTCTAAAATTGCTGTGATGAGGGAGCTTAAGGTCAGTTCAGATTTGGCTGGACCAGCCACCCTACACTCTCCTTGCGGAGGACTGAATGCGTTAGCTCAAATCCTCTCTTGGGGTAAGTGGCTGGATCTCCATTGATGTCAGGGAGATGAAGCCATTCACACCAGCTAAACAGCCAGCCTGCTGAGAGCACATCAGTGTGCTCCCAGCCACAGCTTGAACAAGCAGCTTTGTATGCAGCAGCTGCACAGAGATCCAGAAAAGAGCCTTTCCACACCCAGGCAGAGGAATCCGAGCTGAGCTCATGCAGTGGGAAGTTTTCCTTTTATATCTTCCGGTCCACATGAAAGAGCATCGTTACCTGTTGCTTTGTAGACTGATCATGAAGAGAGCTTTATATTGCAAATAGAAGGTGTGAGCATCGTTCCCTTTGAAGTCGAAGCCAGAACTCTAGACTCTGAGAGCAGAAATAACAGGAACATCATTAGTAACTTTCCTGTTTCTTCAGCACACAGTTGAAAGGCTGCTGTCATGGCAATTTTAAAACATTTGCTTTGAAATTATTTTAGATACTTTTTTTGCACTTAACCTTGCAGTTTTTCATCTGCTTTTTTTGCAGCTCTAACTGTGTAGCTTTCCCTGTATTTAAGTTCCTTATATTTATTGCCTTATATTTAATTTTGTAACACTGATCAGGATTTGGTTTTGCAAGGTAAAATCCAAGTGCCTCAAAAAACTGAGAGAATGAGATGACTGGATAGATAGACAGACAGACAGTTAGATTTTCTCTTCTCATAGCTTAGCAAATCAAAACCTGATTAACTGTCTTCTTTACTTCACATTGCTTGTACCTCCTGCTCAAGGGAGTAACCTTTTTTCCCATTTGCTTTGAAAGTGGTATCACAGGGCAGTCTCAGCATCAGAAATAGAACTGCACTCTTTAGCAGGTGCCAGCTAAGTAAAATCTTTGGCCATTTTGCTCAAAGCAAAGTAAAAATGTTGATAATTTTAAAATAGGGTGGGACTGTTGAAGATGTAGGATTCTTCTGAGTGCAGATAAACTTTCTGGACTCTGGCCTATTTATGTGTTAATAGCAAATGTAGGTAGCCAAGAAGAGTTCTGACTGTCTGTTCATGAAAAGGAAAAACTTCTGTGTTCAGATTTTCTCATGATAGGCAAAGACAAAGATGTGCTTTTGAAGCCACCACCATGTCATCTCAGGTACAGGGGAGGGTGTACGGGGAGCAGGAGATATTTCTTGTAACCAATGGTGCTTTTACATAAAATATGGTGTACATTCCAGATGGCTTCAATTATCTGGGCATCAGCAATAATAAAGTATTTCTTTAGCACTTAATAAAAGTAGTTCTTTGTATTTTTTAATCAGACCTGACTTCTGGAGAACACTTCATGGGTAGGCAAATGTATGAAATCAGATGGCTCCTTGTGAATTATTTCAATCCGTGGGGAGGTAGGGAAGGGAATCTGCAGGAAAGCCCTGCTTTTCCTCCCCTGCCTCCCCACACGGCTCAGGCTCCTTCCCTGGCTTCTCTGCAGCCTAAGAGTAGCCTCCAGTTCGGTGATGCTGAAGGAGACAGGAGAGAGGTCAAACCTGGCTCCACCTTGCTAATGCTGTGGCAGAGCCCATTTCTGTCAAGGAAAAAGCTGGGCTGACCTCCTGCTGCTCTCAGTTACACCAGCACGGAGGAGGAGTCTGGCTTCAGCCTGCCTCTCTCATACACGCACACAAAGCTGGATGAAATGGAGATGGAGAACATCTTGCTATCATTGCAAATCCCTCTTCCAGCATACTCTTTGATGACTAGCAATACCCTCCTTTCCTTCTTAGAAAGCAGTTTGCCTTCCTGCAGGAACAGGTTCCATCAATAGAGAATGTTTGATTATTCTTGCACATCTCCATCCTGTGGCTAAAAAAAGTAAATAAATAAGCAAGACAGAAAGAATAGCAATAGCTAGGTCATGCAGCAAGGGCTTCTGCTGATCACAGAAATCAGGGCTGAACGGCAGACCTCCACCGCCCCACCAGAGCTCTGCCAGAAAAATAAACTAAATAACCAGTGTTTCATAACAATAATAGTAATAAGAGTCACGGCAGGGAATTCTGCCTCCACCTGCACAGAGCCAGACCGAAGCTCCCCGAAGCCATGCCAATGCTTCCACCAGTCCAGCAGGCTTTGAGTCTGCACTAGAAGAATCAGGAGAAAAAAAGAGCAAAGGCTGCCTCTGATGAAAGGCAATGGGCATGTGGGGCAAGGGCAGGACCATGGCACTTCTCCCCTGGGGAACCTCTCTCCCCTGTGTATCTGGACAGGAAAATATCACTATGGGAAAATGAGATACAATGACATTAAGGGTATGTCATGAACTGACTCCTGTATCCCAGCCTCAGCCCAAGCAGCTGCTTCCCCATGGCTGTGCAGCCCCATGCAGGACTCCTGCTCTTCCTGGGCTCGGAAGGAACTGTGAGCGCAGGTGCCCAATGTGTTTTTTAATGAGAAGAACAAAAGGTCATTTTTAATTTACTACAGCATTTTGTTTTTCCAAATTCAGAGCCCTGTGTAGGCTCCATGTCAGAAGAGATGAGGAAAAAAAACCCAAATGAGTAATGCAGCTTTTAATACAAGCATCTGATCCTGCAGCCATACTGAGTGGGAGGAGGAGGTTTTTTCCTTTTTAAATAAAGCAATGATTATAAAAACATGACAGGAGTGTGTCTTCATATGGGAAAGCCTGTCACCTTTATTATTTCTGCTGGCAACAGGCACTAGATGTCCTTTCTGAAACATAAGCCTTTCACTCACAGGCACAGCATTGAAGCATTTCTCTTGTGAAATGCGAGTACAAAGCCAGAGGTGGATGCAGCTAATTGTATTGGGAGAGGCTGTTAAAATAATCATTCATTTCCATCTTTATTGCTTATGCCACAGCAACACATCTTGGGCCAGGCCCTTCCTTTACAGTGCCATCAGAGGGAGGTTGTGATCTTTCATAGCAGAGAAGACGACTTCTCTTTCCTGATAAGTACTTAACCAAAGCCTTGAAAAGGCTGTGTTTTATCCTTTTGAAAGTGATCCTTTTATTTAATATTTTCTGCACCCAAAGCCCCTTGGTGATATTTCATTATTTAAGGTGTGTGAGAAAAACTCTTCATGTCTTAGCTCAATTTCTCTTTGAACAAGAATGACTAAAAGTTCTCACTCTGGGCTACTGGCAACAACAAGAATTTTAAAGTGAAGATGAACAACAACAAAAAAAAACAGGAAGGAACCCAGAGAGTTGTCTCAGAAATGATCGCTGAGAAATTGCAGGGATGCTGGAGGCGGCAGAGAAATTACAATATTCACAGAAGGACAACAGCTGGGGAATGAGGAGAAGCCGGATTCCTCCATGCCATAGTCCCATGGGATACCCCTTGTGCAGAGAACATAGGTAATGCTGACATTTGTCAGTGCTATTGTCAAATCTTGAACTTAGCTGGCTCAATTTGACCTATTCACTCTTGATTAACTTCACCCAACAGCAAGAATTAGCTTCTGGTGGTTCAGCTCATTGGGCATCAGTGTGAAAGGTGGCCAGATAGTAGGTCTTCTTCAGGTCCCTTCTTTTTGCCTATAAAGGCTTTGGGCATCTTAAAACAGGCATTGCTATGCCCAGGTCTGGAACAGCCTGCCCTGCAAAGCATGGTGCTCAGCTCCCAGATGGCCTGTGCTGTGCCGGGGAGCACGAAGCTGCTAAGCTGGGCCGGGACATACGACGGGCACCCAGCGGTGTAGCACCCAGCACACTGGGCTACTCGCAGGGGAAAGCCGCTGCCTCCGCCCCTGCCTCTATGCAGCATAAAACATGGAAGAGTGCTTCAGAGCAGACCCTGGGAAATAGTTTGCCCTTCTCCCTGCTGGCGAACCTCACTATTGAACTACAGAAATAGGCTCTGAGTCTGGATGGTCTCAGGTAAAGAAGATAATTGCCCTGATTCTGTCACTTCTGGGTGAGCATTCTGACCCAGTGGGATATTATAAAAGAGAGAAGAGGTGGAGGCTTCTCATTTTCCTGTTACATTTAGGGGGAAAGTGCCAGCCATAACCACATTTTGCACAGAGCCTGGTTGAATGGTAAACGTAAAAACTGGAGGAAGCTTATGTGTTTGATACACCCCAGGAAGTACGTGCCTGAGTAGTGAAGATGAAGATCAGCAGAGGTTCTGGGTCAATATTTTGGGCCAGGTGCCTTAATTCCACCTACGCTTCTTGGGTGCCCACCTCCTTTATCAGGTTTGGCCCCCCGCCTGGCTCTGCTTGCATTCCCCTACCTGTGGAGCTGAGAGGAAAGGGAATGCCAGTGGCCAAAGTCTGATGGTGCTTACAGGGAGTGGGGATAGAACTTACTGCACCAGAATAAAAAAAAAAAGCTATTTAAATGTAAACATTCTAGCAAATCAGTGAAAAGAGTAATCAACTCTCAGGCCAACCAAGTCTCCAGGCAAACGCCAACTCACAAGCATGGAAATGGACAGCAAGGCAGAGCCTGTGCACTTCCAATGCACAAAACCAACCCCCAACCTTCACAGAAGGGTCTGGCAGCCAGTTACAAGAGTGACTGAGTTTTGTAGTGCTCTGAACCCCACTCAGGAATGAGGGCTGTTTTGTGCTGGTTACTGCCCAGCAGGTTTGATGAGAGCCACAGCACATCTCAGAAATGTGAGGGTGAATGCAATAGGTGAGCAGGAAAAACCTCTTTGGGCTGGTAGGAAGAAACATTGAAAAAAAAGTTTAAAAGCAAAATTTAAAGCAAAACAGGTGCCAGAGGTCCTGAAGAGTAATCCATAGGTTTTCCTTGGGGAAATGGGTTTTAAGGAGGAATTTAAAAGGAATTCATGACGATCTTGTACACATCTTTGTAGGAGAAACCCCTAGGCAAAACCACTTGGGCTCAGGCTAAGCTACAAACTATGTTTGTTCATTCAGATCCATGTTTTCAGAAACAAGAGGGAATCTTGGGTGCCATCCTTTGTCCTGTTCACTTTTTCTGCTGATACCAGACAGGCATTTAGCATTCACTCTCCAAAAGCAAAAAAAATCCCAAGCATTGCTTGGTGGGTACTCAAAATCACTAATAACTTATAAAAACACAGGTGTAAATGTGGTTGGAAGGTCTCCCAGTGAGAAAAGAATTCATTTATTACTGCTTTTAGGTTTATTTCAGCATCCATTAGAAATTATTTGGAATTATCAAAACTCCTCACTCTGACCACAGACAACACTTCAGAAAATCCCATTTTCTGTGTGTCATCGTACTGTACTTTCAAGTTAGCTTGGTTTTGGTCACATTATAAATGGATAAAGTATAGTTATTTTAATGATAACAGATAATATGCCTAATTCTCTAACACAATCTTCCTGTGCAGGGTTTTCATTTATCTTTGCATTTTCTTCTGTCGCTGTCACTTCCATTACTCTTACTGAGAATTGCATGCCTTTCTAAGAACTTGTATAACAGCAAGAAGGCTCTGGATATTACGATGAGACAGACAGACAAGAGTGAATATAGAAAGATACTATAATGCCACCGTATGAAAAATTCTCCCTATAATTCCACATTCTTGCAACTCTCTGGTACTTGTGGCAATCTAAAGGGATACTGGGTGCATCCTTTCCAGAAGTATATATCCAAAGATGCATTTGACAGAAAAAAACAAGTAATATATTTATCAAGACTTTAATTTGATTGATAAGCAAAAGTTCTTTTTTTAAAAAAACAAAACATTTGTACTTATATGCAGGAGTAAACAAACTCCCATACAAAGTCCCCTAAATTTCTTCCTTTGAACACTGGTAGCACCCAGGTGGCCTTACCACAAATCTGTGTTGTACAGGCATGCACTCTTGATCCTCCTAGAATTAATAAGAAAGTAGTGACAGGCTCCATTGGAGTATGGATTTTGAGTGTATTCTGTTCCCTGAGGGGTCCTGCAGTTTATCCACTAAAGACTTCTGTACTTTTTCAGACTGATCTGTGACCTCCAACCTTCTCTTAACAGTTTTCAAGTATAACTCTTCACACAATTTTTCAGCTGCAGAAACAGGCATTTCTTCATGCTGAACTGTTGAGGAATAAAATTAAAGTTCACATAAAATGTAGTGATGACTTGGAAATCTTCCCTCCTGAATCAATATCTCCTTGTTAAAATAAAAATAAATAGATTGTCAATGCACAGAAAATGCATGGCATTGCCTTCCCAGAGTAAGTGAACACTTTATTCCAAAATAAATCATGATATTCTGAAACAATCACTCCACCCTAGAATTTTTCCTGAATAAAAAAAAATATCCTGGAATAAAACCACCCCATTCTGAGACACAAAGAAGAGTAACTTGGAATTATTCCTGACAGTGTTAACGTGGCTGCATCAGAAGCATCATTTTGGAAGAGCAAAACAGTCTTCTCTTGGAGATGAGATGCTACTGTCTTTATATATCAAGTAGTTTTGAGCTGGGCCATCCTCTTGTGAGCTAGGAAGCTGGATAAATATTATTTTGAACTCATTAGACCCATTCTACTTCTTTTGGCCTCCCACATCACAATCATCAATAAGGCAACAAGGTCACCATACTCAGATTTGCTCACAGTTAAAGGACCTGTTTTAGAAGGCTGAATTTTAATGTACTAGAGATGAAGACCTTAGAGGATTACAAGAGCTTACTACCTAGAAACAAAAGTCCAATGTGGTCTGAAGGTTTGTTTAAATTGACTTTAATGACTCTTCATTTCAAGCCAATAAGCATGAAGTAGCATTTATTAATTAGCAAGCCAGTGTCTTAGCTGATTTTCTTTCCCTGGGTCCAGAGCACAACCATTGCAAATGACCCTGTGACTTTTTTCCACCGCAAGAATGGGTTTGCGCATTCTACATTAAGGCACTGAACAGCTGATTGTGACGAACAGCCCGACATAACCTGCTCATTTTATAAATATTGCAGGTGGGATTCTAAAAACCTACCCATTAGTGCTTTTCTTTTGGGAAGCAGTTTCACCAAAAGGAGACAAACACAAACAAGAGTTTCCAATAAGGGGTGGCTATCAATAGCTGAACAGCAGGTGTTCTGGGAACAGGCCTTTTTTCTGTGTGTTATCTAATGAATGAACCAATTTGCTTTCTCCTTAGGAGAAAAAATTAGAAGAGGATTTCATCCCACTTAATCAATATTAGTCAATATTAGTCTGCCTTGGCAAAGCTAGAAGGCAATTAAAGCGTGCACACCTCCCACTTTAATTCTATACTCATAAAGATCAAAGCAAATTACCATTAATGATCAGCTTCCCCCCATTTGAACACCATGGTCTACCTTTGGCAAAAATGAGCTACTTCAGGCAACCAAATTGCTGTCAGAGAAATAAAATCAACCACTGCATTGTCTCAACAGTTGCTGACAGTGTCTAGTTGCTTGCAGGATGATGTGTTAGCATCTGGTACATGCCCTCTGAGATAAGGAGTGCTACATATTATTTGGGGAATTGGATTCCAACAAATACCCTTGTTTCTGCAATTTCAGCAGAGCTCTTCACAAGTGTGAACTCTGATCCATCTACTTCATGCAAAGTGCCAAAAAGAGCGTGACAGAAGAGATTGGAGGACAGCATAATTCAGATTCTTTGGTTGTCATGCCTGTACTGTAGACCTGAAAGAGATGTTTTGATATTTCACTGGTGTGGATAAAGGCTGCCTAATCTCCTTGCACAGTGTGCAACTGTTCATACACTTTTTGCTGGCATTTCAGTGATACTCTTTTTACTCTGCAATCCCCAATGTCCAGGCCTGTGAAAAGCACATTATCCCATTTTTAAGTGAAGTTTGGCTTTGAGAAAATTGGCACTCTAGAATATACACCAATATATATACCAAAGAAACACAGGAAAATCCATCTATTCAAATTTCTTTTTGTATCCCATGAATGCATTTTGCTCTGGTAAGAGTATATTCTGCTACTCATTCTACCAGTTTCTCTGCTCAGCTTTCAGGTAGCTATCAAAAATTCTAACAACTGTTGTTTTTTTTCCAGCATATTATATCTATCTGGTATTGAACAGGACTCAACCCATCTTTAATCAGAGCTCAAGTTTATTCAAATCCTTGTCGATTACTATACCACATGCTCCTCACTGTCCCACATTCCTCTCCCCTCCCTCTCCCACCACAGACGCAGCTAATTAACAACTAGGAATTGATGTCATTCTCTGTTACCATTTACAGAGTAAGGCACTCAAGAATACATAATGTTTTTTACAGTGCCTTTGTATCATTCTTATGGGTCCAATCTGTGTGGTTTGCTACAATCTAGCTAAGCCTTTGTGTTAATCCCACTTAGAAGTATTAGCAACCTCCAATATAATGAGATCATTTCACTCAGTGAGGTTTGGGGTGAAGCGATGAAGCACATGGGGTGTCTTTCTATAGATGAGGTCTTTCTTTGATGAGCACTGCCTCTGATCGCAAAGAAATGCTGTGGGCCTTCTGATCATTCTTCTTCCCAATCATATCAATATCCAACAGGGCCAGCACAATTCTTACCATTGCATTGTAAGTGCTCTGCTATAATTAATCTTTTTGTTGCACTCCTTCCTGAGTGATTTCCTTTCTAACTAGATATTTCAAAGAGAGGAAGAAAAATGAGCCTTGAGTTGCAGCTACATTGCTGGCTTTATGAAGATACATAGTACAGCCGGGCAAACAAATTCTCCAAACTTCAACAGCCCTCCTTGAAACCACAGATATCAAGCAGACACTGTTCAAAACAAAATGATAAATTTTAAGCAAAGAAAAAAATCCACCTCTTTTAAGTCATATAAACTAATTATTTCATGTTCAACCACATGCATTCATTCTATTCCCATTTGCTACTAAGAAAAGAGGGAAACAATTTAGAAAAAGGATACTGAATTTGATGTCAAGGGTAAAATACCCTTCCTGCATCTGCTCTCTCCTGGTCACATCCTGAGGGCTTTTCATGATGATACTGCACACTGCAAGTCTGTCAGTGACACTTCAAAAATTGCGGTTACAGTAGGGCTAGGCATTGTCTGAACACCCTGGAAAGTGCTCCAAAATGGCTGTAATCTCAGGACTGCCTAACCTGCAGAATGCCTTTGGAAGAGCTCCACATAACTTTAAATTAATTAAGGGGCATGGGAGGGGAGCTTCCAGTGAAATCAAACAGAGATCCACATTTTGTTGAGCTATAGACCCAGCACCAGATTAGCCTTGGCTATTTTGGCTCACAAGGTTTTGCAGAACCAGGCAAAGTAGATCTCCTCCACCTAGGATGGGATTCACTATATGGGTCTTAATCAGATCTTAAACAGATCCACAAATTCCAATATTTTTTCTCTTGTTTAACCCTCTCCCGTTCTCAGAGATCTGTATGTAGAGTTGCATTCTGTGGTTCTTGCCTTGTTCTTCACTGTTTTCTGTTTTCCTCTTACCCCTTGCTCAGGAAAGGATATTAGGAGTAATGACATCTTAAGCCTAAATTATGCACAGATATTGCACATCTTCATCTCAGGGACAGAAATGATCATGCAGATCTAGCTGGAGCAGTTACAACCTTCATCTCTTTGTTACTATTCCCACAGCTGAGACATTGTTCTGGGGAGTGCGAGCACTCTGAGACTGTTTTGTCGCAAAGTCAGCCAGTGGATGATCCTCTGGGCTTGGGATCCTTTGGATTTGGTTTTGGGGGGGATCACTATCAGCTGGGGATCCTTTAGGTTCCATCAAGAATATGAGGTGTCACTGACAGACTTGCAGTGTGCAGGTATATTTCGTTGTTGTCAAATACATGTGAACAAATAGAACAGATGTTCTGCTTGCTTTTTTTGCATATGTGACTGACACGGTTTGACTTTTTTGCCCAGACCCACCTGGCATATAACCAAAGAAATGACTCCAAACTGAGATTGTTCTGTGCTCACAGGGAAAGGCTCCATTGAGCTTGCTCTGTGGCATGAGTCAAAATGAAACTAGACCAGAGCTTCATCCTTTGTCCCTTTTTCCTGAGTACATCTGCACCATTTGTCAGCATCAGGACCGTAAGACAGTGGGATGCATCTGCCATTTGTGCTTCAACTGCATGTGGTTGCATATCTAACCTTCTACAAGGATAACTCCCTGTTCCTTCACAAGAAGTGATGCTGTCTACTGTCCTGCTTTTGTGACAAAAACAGTAGATGAGAAAAGTGTTGTTTTAAACGTTTGTCAAACCAGGATAACACAGAGGAGAATTGCCAGTTTGTTTGGGCTTTTTTTTTTCTCTGAAATGACTTTAGGATGGTAACCTTTCAATCCCCCAACCCAATCTATGGTTACTATACCTGTGCTGGGTGAGATAGATAAATGTACTGTACCCACGTGTTGTTGGCTACTGTTTTTTCTCTTTCACCTAAAAAATAAATGTAGTTTATTCTTCCCTCCAGGGACAAGTTTTTTCCTGTTGTTTTCACAGTGTTAAAGTCCATTTTCTTAGAGATGTTTTCTCCCCTATCTAAATTACAAAATGTTGGCAGTACAGCCAGGAAAATGTGGTACTCTGATTTTCTGTTGTCCCATTTCTTGGTTTCTAGGGGAAGGGGACAAAATCTATGTTTGGACTAACCAGAGCCTCAGTTTTGCTCATTTTGACCTCTCAAAGCAATGGGTTTTTGTTTCTTATTTATTTCTTCTTTTTCCTATCTTACATAAAAATTGGGGGGGAAGGAAATTTAATGTGCCCAGCTTGTCAGTTGAAGTCATTCATCACAACTCTGTAAAGCCTAAAGGACTACTCCAGTTTGCACCAACAGTGCAGCTAGTTTGCCAGACAAATTTTCTTATTGTTATCCTGTTTTTTCAGCACCACTGTTAAATCCTTGGTTTATAATAGTTTGCTATTTTCTTCTGGCAACACCCACTGTTCATCAGACATTTTTGAATACAAGAGGAGGAATGTTTTTTATCAAAAAACTCTGCTAAACAGGTG
This sequence comes from Nipponia nippon, assembly GCF_047370975.1. Classification (NCBI taxonomy): domain Eukaryota; kingdom Metazoa; phylum Chordata; class Aves; order Pelecaniformes; family Threskiornithidae; genus Nipponia; species Nipponia nippon. The sequence continues at coordinate 63,749,766 of NW_028262336.1, read as the reverse complement.
CCAATACATATAATTCAGAAACTCTGTAATTATTTTTTAAATAAGAAGTTATCACTAACTAGTGTATCCAAAACTACCATTTCCAAATAACTGCAATTGTGTGTTATGAAAAAGATGAGGAATTAACATTTTAAGAGTGTCGATACTTCATTCTAGCTGGTGCTCAGAGGCTTTGCAAACAAATGGTTTAAGTTGCATAAAGTAAGACTACGGTAATCCATACGATAGCTGCCAGATGTGTGATAGAAATTCTTTTCTGAGTTTGTTATTGACTGGTGCTTGTAGTGTTGTTTGGTTTAATTATTGATTGTGACCCCCAAACTTCAGACCTGTCCAGGAAAAATTATTGATATGCAAAGGCATTTGATATCAGGAGATAGGCGTAATACCCAAACATGGAATAACTATTCCTCACCTGTAGCCTTTGGACAAGTTCTACCCTAAAATTCATATATGCTGACACCACTGATGGAGGCCTCATCCTGTACTGACCTCAGTGTATGCATTTGTCTCTGTCAGGAAAGAATTTGTCTTAAACTGGAGATGTGAAATGGGCTTCTAAGACATAAAAAAGACCTGCTCAGTTAACTTCATCCTGTTTGAAAGCTGAGTTATTTCATCTATGATAGACAGCAACAAGACTTTCAAATGGGTCCACTCAGAGGACATGAAACACTCACTTAGTTTTAGTTTTTAGAATGATCGTGTTCTCCCCGGAGCCCATAAAAACAATTTCCATTAATATTGTCACATTCCCGGACTTCATGCTTTGCATGACATGATGTGCTGTGATTGACCTGACCCAAGAAGATACTATTCAAAGCAAAGAGACAAGTACAGTCACAAATAGTACAAAGACAAGAGAAAAACCCTCACATTCCGAAGCAGCAGCTCGGTGCTGCCCAGGCTGGTGGGATGCAGCATGCAGGACTCTGTGCACAGCCGCTCACCAGGGGTCTGACCAGGAATCAGCAGGGGTAGACACCACTGTTCTCTGTTCTGGCTCTAGAGATGAGTGCCCTTCCCTCTACCTGCATAGCTGCAGCGCCTCTAAGGACAGGATGGGAAAAGGGACGAGTCCATGTTCAGGCTGCTCAGTCCCATTCAGTGGATCCAGCTGGGGAAGTTAATCTCTTGGCAAACTCCACTCCTTCTCACGGGAGCTGTGCCCTACCACACCCACTTGCCCTGCCTCCAAGGTTTAGCTGGTGTTAGTTTGGCAGCACAAACCAGGGTAAAAGGGGAACTGAGGAAGAAATGGGAGCTGTAGACTCCAAGGAGCAACGTTTTAAGGACATGGCCAGTGTTACTGAGGGTACGCCAAGAGGCACTGACTCTGAACACATCTGAGCAACATGCAAAGGGTGACACTGAGGCTGGAGATGGGCCTGACACAGGGCTGGTGGAGAGGAACTCAGTCTGCAAAAGAAAGCAATGTTTCAACAAGGTGTTGGAGGTGAAGGGACCATGAAAGGAGCCTGACGCTAGTCACGGGTGGATCCTGGGACAGTGGACGAATGCAAACACATTTTACACTGAGAGGAAGGAGACAGAGGAAAGTGGCAGGTGAATAAGAAAAACAGGAAAGGGAGACAGAATGGACACAGCAAAGACCAAGAACCTAAGTGGGTTGTGGCAAACTGAAGGTGAATTAGAAAATTAGATGGATCTATGACAAAGAAGGAAGTAGAAAGTTGTCAGTGAGGAAGATATTCTAACTTTTTATTGAAAAAAAAACAATTTAAAAAATTCCATCTGAGGCTGTTTTGTTTTTTTTTCCAAGTCTCACAAGTGGGAATTGGCCAAGTAGAATCAGTTCCACCTAAATGAACATGTCAGAGTAGGGTCTTTCTCTGAAGGCCCTCAAAGACTTACATCTCTCCATTGACAATGCAGCTAACTGAAGCACTTAGAGGACTTTTTCACCAGTTGCTTATAGATAAATAAGATGCCTAAATTAAGTGGACAAATCTCATGCAGTGGCACTAAAGGAAGTGAACTGCATCATTCTGATACTCTCACAAAAACCAGGCTATTCTTACAGCAACATAGCTAAAGTTGTGAAATACTAAGGGCTTGACTTCTTTTTGATCTTCCCAGACTTCCTCAGAAAAGCCCCCTCTGGAGCAGCAAAGCAGAACAAGGACAGGCAGAGCTCTTCCTTGCCCCTGCATCCCTCACTTCTTTCCTCCCTGCAGTTTTGGTGACTGCAACAGGAAAGGGAATCAGATGAGAAGATAGTCTAACATCTTTTCTGTTCCTTCCTCCCAAGGGCCAGGGACAGAGCTGTTACACTATTTGGACAGGGTCATCTACTCATTGCAAGATTTCAGCACTGAATAATACTGGAGTGAATTTTACTCTGGTTGTAAGCATTGAAGGAGGTGCATCTAATTTCACATTGGGGTAACCGAGAATTGGAAAATGAGATTTTAGATTTGTGAAAATATCATATTGCTTTGGAAAGGAAAAGCAGGTCAGGTCAGGTCACTCCAAACAGGTGTTTGGGAGACTGGGTCATTCAAGAAAATTGCTGTTGATATTATAAAATATGGTAACTTCAGAGCAGCTTGGGCCTGAAAGCACTAAGCTCTGTACTGCTAAGTGTCAGAACAGAAACATCTAGCTAATTTTCATGGCCCAGAATGAATACAGGCACTATTTTACTGAATTGATGTGCTAAGGAATATTATCTGCCTCTTTTGAACTCTATCTGGAGCTTCGCCAGTAGATTTGCAAAATTTCTGCACAGCCTCAAGATCCTGCCATTGAATGCAGATCAGTGTTATAAGACAGCATGAGGAGGGATGTTGGCTGCAGGACAGAAACATTGCAATGAAAGTGTGTGAGGAATTTCACAATCACTGTTCTCTCCAGGACTGTAACACTTGCTGAAGAAGCCACATCTAATGCTGAGCCGGGACCACAGCAAGGTGTGTCTTTCCTTTCAACAGCAATAAATTCAGCTCCAGCCTGAGCCTGAAGGGAAGGACAGCACTGCCTTGTGACCCCATGGCCACGTTACCTGCCTTGAAACAACTGGTGTTAATGGAGGAGCAACAACCCCCTTAGCCTTTCACCACCCTTTATCCCATCTCACCCCCTGCCACTGGTAAATCCACATCAGTAAATTCACACTTGCTTGAAGATTACTAGGCAAATAATGCATATGCCCAGCCATGTCGAAAAGATCCTCTAGAAATGGAAACACATGTTCATTAATAAACCTCCAAACACTAGGTAATTAAAGCCTTGTTAACCCCGTGACTTCTGAAACGAACCCCTGGAATTCCTAGTGTTCATGCAGCTCCCAACCCCGCACAGAGGGGCTCACAGACAATTGCTCCTACCTGCAGCAGATGCTCTTGGTATTTAGGCAACAGGATCCTTAGAGACCCTGAGATGTACTTCTGCAGGAGCAATTTGTGTAATAAATTTGAGCAAAACTCAAATGACAGTTGGGATTAATATTGTTTGCATTGCAGTAGCATTAGCTTCCATGGTGGTATTGCTAGTGCAGGGGGATGTCTCTTTGCCATTCTCCCAATCTAAGGGTGTGTTGTTCTAGGCGTTGTTTGAGCACTTCTCAGATAGATGGTCCTGGACTGAGCAGCTTTTTGTTTTGTGGTAAGCTCAGAAACACAACCTGAATGCAACAAAGCAGTGGAGGACAACAGTGATGTAATTATTAAGAACATGAAAATTGGTGGTTATCACATGCCAGGTATTGCCAGGCAGTGAAGGGTTTTGAGGGTAAAGACAGGTCATCAGTGATTGATAGATATGGAGGAAAAGGGAGGATCACTGCTGAGGAAAATGTGGTTAAAAAAAGAATATAGCTGTCATAGTATTTGCATGCATATAGGTGGAGCAAAAGGTCCCTGAAAGAAGGAGCACCCTATCACATTGTTCATTTCATTTTTTTCTTAGATACAAGTTACTTTTTCATCTGAAAGAGGAAAATTTCACCCCCAAGAGAGCTGGGAAAAGCTTATTTCTTTGTTTAAGGAAAGCAATTTGGAAGATTCAGGAACTGGTTCCAAATACAGCTGATATAATTTCTTTTTCTGTTTTACTTAACATAGTTTTATTGATTTGAATATATCATTAACAGAAGTAATTGAGGGGGCAAGGAAATAGAACTGTCTATTATAATTTAATTTTCTGTCAAAATCTATATACCTGCTGCACTCCCAGTTTCAATATTTCGGTGTATTGCCACTGGCAGACTGCTCACTGAGAAGATTCTGCTTTATTGACAGCAAAACACTCGTGACTTGTCCTATCACAGCTGTGGAGACAAAAATACATAGACTTTAGTTTAACACAATGCTTAGCTGCAGTTTCAGTAGGGATACCAGGACAGACTAAAGGCAATGCAAGACGAAGTTAAACCAACAAGTCTTTTCTGTGGGTCTGATCCTACAACCATTCACCTATGAGTAATCTTCAAAGGGATTTTGCCTGTATGAATGAGGATTTGGCTTGTCAGTAAGTGAAAGCTGTGGGGTTGGATTCTCTGTTCCCTGTGTTGAAAAATGAAACAAAATGGTCCTTTTTTACAGTTGGGATGGGTTGGTTTGTTACTGTATAAAATGACTGAGGCACTGCAATTGCAAATTTAATATCACAAAAATTAGGAATCACATAACTTAGGACTGTAATGCAAGCATCAGTGTAACTCTGATTTTCCTATTGTGCATATTAAAGCATCCAGTCCAGCTTCCCAAAAACCTCCAGAGTGCTTCACAGCCTCACCCTGTACCCTGGATCTTGCTCAGACCAGTGTGAGTATGTTAGCCTAGATCTTGAGTCCCACTGCAGGCTCTCTCTGTGCTTACAGTAACAGAAAGCAGGACAATACAGTGGAAATGAGGGAAGGAAAGGAACATTTGTATTTTCAGCTGAGGAGCTAGCGCCTGCATTTTCAGCTTCAGAGTAGAAAATGCCCTGGCAGAGCCTGTTCCTGGGTGGATATAGAGCTCAGAGTCAACTCTGCTTTGGTCAGGAGCCATTGGCAATGAGAGTCAGAGAGCAACTCTGACAGCCGAACCAACATTAATGGAGGCAAGTCCTGTTTCTGCCCAGGCATAGGCCAGTTTGAAGTGGCTGATGTACTGTGGTCTGGAAGCCCTTGTCCATTTTGTCCAAAAAATTGTCCATTTTTTATCACTGAGAGGCTCTTGTCCACTATGGAGATCTAGGCATTATTTCTTTCAACTTGCCTGTTGTCATTAAAACCAATATCTTGTGCTTGTTTTCTAAAAACCAGTGGGAATGTGCCTTATTTAGCCCAAGACCCTCTGAAGGGTGGGATGGGAGGGAACTATGCTCTGAGACTTTTCTGCAGTTTACAGTACAACTACATCTGCAGTGTGTAGCTTTCCCATTTTCAGGATTTGACAGCCTCTGCTGGTTCAGAGAAGTTATTTCATGCTTACCTGTCTTTTCCTAGAAGAAGTGTAAGGAAGCCCCTCTTAACCTTGCCAGTGAATCTGAAGGCCTGCTGACCACGGAGGGGCCCCTCCTGGCTACAAGATTTGACTTGCACTCATCTTTTCCCCCAGATGAAAGGACAGATTTTTTTGTTCATTTGTTCAGCAAGACGGGAAAGCATTCCTGGGCTCCCAGAAGTATGAGAGGTACTGGGTGCTACAGTCTCTCATGGCAGATCCTGAGTGCACAAAGAGCATTTCAGCAAAGCAAGCAAAGGGTTAAGAACCCTGCAGCATCTCACAAATCGGATATATGCTTTAATGGCTAAGTTATTATTTGCTTTCTTATTTTCTTGCTGCCTTGTAAGATCTTTACTGACTGACTCTAAGTAACCTAGTGTAGGAAGAGTAGCATATCCACAATGGCAATAAAAGGTAAATTGCCCTCACTATGTCTATTGTGATAGGTTCCATCGTGAAATGAGACATCCTGGAGGAGCCTGACTCTGCTCTCAGTGGTACTGGTCCCTGCACCACTGCCACTTCAGCAAAACTACTTACAGTCTACACCAGGGCACATGAAACCAGGCTCACTCCCCCATGCCACATCTTCCTTTTCCTTAATGCTCAGAGGAAGTTTCTCGCTTTTACGATTTATTCCTCGCTGAAAGGCAAACGAGTGCACGGGTTCTCTCTTCAGCTTTTTAATATCACTTGAATCTCTATGGGTGGAGGACAGATTTTCCCCTCCAATAAGGGAAGGGATTAAGAAACTCAGATTTGGCAGAGTAATAGAAAGAGATTAGAGAATTCAAATAATTGGTACAGGGCTACAGCTCAGTTCTCATAGCACATGAAAGTGCTTTAGAAAGAATCTGAGAGGTCAAAACATAAAATTACTTTCCACCACGTTGCTAGTTTTCCCTGGCTGCTGTAGAAAAGCACATTGGAGGACCATTTTCCCCTTCTACTTCAAGCAATATTGTTTCTCCCATTACAAAAACCACTGCATAAAATTTTGTGGTATGCCATGTCTGATTCTGCTCTCTCTTGCATTTCTGAGAAGAAATTGCTAACTACAAGTGCAATAACTCTTTGAAGTTACACTGCCATGGAAGGCAAGGAGTGGGAAGAAAGGCAGGGTCCATGTGTTGAAACCTATTCTGGAATAGAAAATGTTCAACTTACTTTATTTGGTCAGGCATTCAGAAACAAGTCTCCTTCCTTTTTAATACAATACTGCTGCACAGAATGATTTAAAATTGACGTGACATTATTATACTGCAGTAATCTTCCAAAATCCGTGCTAAATCAAATGCTTTCAGTGTACAGCCTTTCATAGTCCCTTGTAGCTCTGTTTTCTACAGTCCTCCAACTGCAGTGATTTCCCCATCCTTCTCTAGAAAGCGAGTACTCACAAAGCCTGGTGCCTGCTTTCTGTGAAGGTTAAGGGAACTGTGTTGGAGCCCAGAGGCAGTCACATGCAGTGCTGAACACGACTCTTCTTTTTGCGCCCCCACCGCTCCAACAAGTGAGGTGGAGTTACACTGACATGCACGAGTGTAACAGAGTGCAGGAACTGACCATCCTCTTGTTACAAGCTGATGTGAAGAGCTGCATAGAGGAAACCATTTGCAGTGCACAGTAATATGTTTTTATTGGCCCAATAAAGCACAGGAAACATAGTAAATATTTGCAAGTGCCACCTACTGGCACTTTATCTACTATTTACATAAATACAGCTATTTTTCATTTCATAGAGCAGATGAAGAGCTCTAGAAATTGGATAAGTCTCATCAGCTGTATGGCCAACAGTTGAGCAGACTTCAAAGCTAGACATTACAGTATTTTGTGCACAGCAAGGATATCGCACCTTTCTCCTGAACAGTTCAGAGACCTGCAAACATGAACTAAATCTTTGTAAATCCATGTGAAGCAGATGCAATCAGTGGAAGAGCACTCTCATTGCAAGCAGGACCCACCAAGGACAGTACTTACCAGTTCTTGGTTCCACTGCAGACCTCATGATACATTTCTTGTGAACACTCCAGCTCCTGGAGCCAAGACATTGCATGAGAATATAAATTCTATTCAGGAATAAAGTGGTGTATGTGTGCGGTTCTGGAAGGTGGTGGTGGTAACCTGAAAAATGGGACTCCCACCAGCCTAGAAAGCAAAGAAACAAGAGGTACCTACAGTCATTTTATTTAATCTCAGATGTAGGTGAAGGGAAAAGCTGGTTAATTAATTTGCATACTGGGGCTTGGCAGCATTGCAAGAGTTGAATGATGAGGCCAGCATCTCACAGGAGCTCTGTGATGCAGCTGGCAGGAAATCCCAAGCTTTCTCACTCCCAAAGTCCTGCCTGCAAATTGTGTCACTGATCAGTACATCTGATTTTTACTAATGAATCATACTGCATATGGGACTGGAGCCTCGGGTTTGTTTGTTTTGGTTTTCTTGTTTTGGTATTAATACTACTGTCGCTTAATGTGAAATCGCTCTATATGGCTATTTTTCTTTCAGGGCTGAAATGCCTAGAACGTTGCAAGAAAGGATTTTATAGACTTTGAGAGAAAATTAAATTAATTTAATGACGTCAGAAAACAATTCAACATAGCCATGAGTTTTTAGGACAAATTATTAGCCTTCTGCAAAAACTCCAACCAAGATTTATATTGTCTGCAAAGCTCACTAGTGCTATTGAGGCTAGGGTCTTAGGAACCAGTTTAAAAGAAATTATAAATCTAGATGAGCACATCTGAGCATGAACCCTGCCATTTTCTCCAGACCAAAACAAGATTTATTATGAGAGTTATGAAACTTTGGACCCTATTATATATTAAAGAATTCTATTTATGACCACATAGTTAGGTCTGAATTGTTCTAAACACTGCTTTTGCAAGATTTATGTTTCAATCATTTTATAACTTTCAGGGATGAAACTTGCCATTCATAACCACAGCACAGGAAAAAATTTTCTTCTGAATTTTTCTGAAACACAATCATTCACACTTCAGACCTAGAGAGGTGAAAAAATGTTATTTTTTTAGGCAACCCTCCTGAACAACCTACTGAAGGAGGTTGTGACCATGCTTAGCTTTGAAAATTACTTAATTTTGAAAGCTATGATTTTACATCCTCACTCCCTGAGGTATTCGAGCTCATTATTTACAGCACTGTTTTTCAAATGTAAATGTCTAAGAATTCTTTCCTGTGAAAAGCAGTTGTTGCATGCTTAAAACAAAAAGTGACATTCAAAAAATTATTTTCTTGCTGGCTGAAAAAGTATCTGATTTGAATAAAAATAATTTCAAGTTTTGCCATTGAAATTTGGCACACAGTGCTGCTTAAGATCAATGAAAAAAAAAGAGTGATTCCCATGCCCTACTGTCCAGGGCTACCAGACAACAAATCTTTAAAGAATTAACTGGGAGAAGTGTTCTTGATATCTGAGTCACATACTCTATGGACAAACCTTAATTACTTGTCTCTATAATGGAATAGATAGCTGGGATGTGGTAGCCCTGGATTATAGCTGATTCAAGTCATTCACTGCTGTCTTGAATTTAACTTCATACATTCCCCTGGAACACCATGGTAGCTGGTTTTTAACCAGCCCATGACTTTAGATGAGAGATTTCTGTGAAGAGTAGCCCATAGGTTTTACTTACTGTTTACTGCAAGTAAACATTTGGTTGAAAGAACCATCTCAGTCTTGTGGATTTGTGTCCTCCCTGTGTCACACTTTGACTCTGCTAAGCTTATCTATTTTCCCATTGTGATACTACATGTATTCTCCCATGGTTTTCTTCAGAGACAGGAAATCCTCTTAGCAATTGGGGCAGCTGGATTTTATAGAGTGGAAATCTGGAGTTCATCAGTGCCTCAGCAGATTCACAGACCAACACCTAGAAGGCAACAAGCAACCACTGAACATGTTTGGGCTAGATTGATTTCCATCACCTGAAGATCTTACCTCAGGTACTTTTATGACATTTCTCTTCTCTTGCTGTGGGATCCTGGCCACACTGACACCTGGTGTGGCTCTAAGGATGGTTCTACCAAACCTGAGAAGTTCACCAGCCATGTAAAATCAATGGGCATGTTCTCAGAATTTCTAGTTGAAACTAACCATTTCAGATCCAAGACAAATCTGAAATTGGGGTAAGGGAAAGGTCATTGTTCTGTTTTGGAAAAAAAGAGGAAGAAATTCCTAAAAGGTACCAGGAAATCTGCAAATTATTGTTCTGAGACAGTGAAAAGGTTTGGTTTAGGATTTTTTTAAACAAAAAGACTACCCAGCTCTTACACTCAGGGGCTTTAGCTCAGTCACAGCTCCTATGGTTTGCAGGCTCCCACTTAATGCCTGAAAGCATGAAATAGAGTTCTCAGTGTTTCCAAGTAAAAGAAATCTGGTAGCACTGGGAAACTGGGTCACAACATTTGCTGTGTGGATGACCTGACGTGCAAAGTGAGGTGTGTTTGAGTGCTAATGGCCACGTGTCTGGTAACTACCTGTTTATCAAGTGTAATCTTCTAGTTTAGGGAATTTATCCATGGTAGAAAATGCTGATTTTGAGCCCACAGTTGCACAAAAACCAGCTTCTGTATTACTAAACTAGGGCACACTATAAATTAAATGTTTTTGGGGCAAGGGTGCAGGGGAAAGAAGTTAGGATTATGGCTGTTAAATGGGTGTCAGAATCCCACAGTACTATGAACCAGATCCTACACTTAACTGTCACACTTATGCTGAAGGCAGTATGATTGGCATGGTAAAGGTTTCCATGAACTGTGAATATACTCTTGTAAGTCTTCTGTTTGGTTGTTCTTTTTTTTTGTTTGTGTGTTTTATTATGCAATGAGTAGGTGATAATAACATTGTTAATCAGGCAACTTCATCAAAGTGTGAGGTTAGGTGTAACAGCATGTCAGTGGTACAATGTCCTGACCTGCAGCTGCCTAGGCCATAGTTGAGTGAGTTTCAGAGACTGCACAAGTAGGGATTGTCTCTAGTTTCCTTCTCTTCAGATGAGTATCAAGAGTTTTCACTGATTCTTCGTAGCTGCTGATTGGTATCATTGACCATGAAGTATTGCTGGCATATCTGGAAACCTCAACAAGGATGGGCAAAACAGTTCCTAAGGCTCCATTCTCTCTTGCAGAAGACCCCAAAGATAGTATTGGGCAACTGTTTGCTGTCCTGAGGGCTTGATTGTACATAAGCATTAGAGGGCTCTAGCTTCTTGCACATCCCTGATCAGCGCATGCATCAGGACACTGGTTGTACCCACTATGCAGACAACCCTCATAAAGTGTTCCTGTGTGTCACTTCTACCCGTTCTCCTACATTCCTTGTTTTCCTATGACCACATTCCTGCAAGGAACAGAACTGTTAGATGGGAAGATGAAAGGCAATATAGCAAGCATTCACCGCCTCAAAAATAAAATAACAAATGATGGCAACAGTTTCTCTGACAGTGTAAAATGGCATATCTCTGCAGACTTCATCTGGCCTATGGTTTGTATTTGAACCTGGCATAACACCTCTCATTGTACGTCTGAGTTTTGAAATGACTAATTTATTTACATGGTAACTATGCCCTGAGCTCACCGCAATAGAACCAACAGGGAAGCTGCCCCGGTTCTCAGGGCAGAAAAGGGTTGAGAATTGCAGGAAAACAGGCTGCAGGAGACTTCTCTGAGGTGAACTCCCTGGTGATTAAAGGCAGGCCAGAAACAACAACAAAACTTCCAGCCACTGTTTAAACAACAGCAAAGTCCCATAGCAGAATTCCAGGTGAGATAGTTTGGACAAACAACCCTTGCATTGTCTCTGGAGAAGGGTCCAGTGGCAGCTATGAGGTGTTGAGAACATTTGTCTATACTGGCAGGACAATGCATGAAATCCAACAGCAGAATGTCTCCTACATGCCATCTGTATATGGCCCAGTGTGCAGAATCACCAATGCCTCCCCTGCTAGACCTGCAAGGGGAACCTCAGTACTCCAGCAGGGAGAAGGTTAGACTGAGCTTCATTTCTGAAGTAGATTTAAGTAGGTCAAAGATTTACTTTTTTTTTTTTTTAATATAGAGTAACACCACCATAATTCTTAACGTAGGCATAATTGTGTTTGGACAAAAATGCTTTAATAACTGTGTGAGATGTAACTGTCTGCGATAGCAGGGAGCTGGAGACAGTTTTTTGGAAGTGTGGTTCCCATCCCTCATCAGATATTTCATGTGCCTGTATGTCTGCACCAGTAATTAAAAATAATCAAGCCTAAAAGTCTGCACAGTTCCCCATTTACTCTTGCAAAACCATAACCAGCTTTCCCTTGGAAAGAAACTACAGCCAAATGAAAGTGGTGTTGGTTTCAAATCGTATTAACTTGTAGAGCCTCGTGCACAAAAGGACCACTCACACAGTTGTTCCTATGAGGCATAACACAGAGTTTGGCCCTTTTTAGGAAACTCATTACTTAACAATACATTATTGTGTTTGATTGAATTGGCACAGATATGCTTGGCAAGGCTGCAAGAAGAATCTGTGTTGTCATGCCAAATGTTTTTCAACCTGTGTGTGCCTGTGTTCAGGTTTGATAAGGTTATCTGTGGTGCATATGCTTCTCATCAAAGGTTACATTCTTGTACTGTCCATACAGGCTTCAGGGAGGTTGCATTTGATGCTGAAAAAATCCATCTAGAAAGGCAATTCTGCCCTAGCCCAAGGCTAGATCAGGCACCCCTTGCCCTATTCTGCTTATGTACCTGTGACTTGTACTTCCCTGGCTGCACCATCCCTCCAGTTCAACGAGAGAGTGGGATAGTGCCCCGCTCATCCTCATCTTCAGTCTATTTTGTGTGGCACTTATGGAGGCAGACATGTGGGTTTGCATATATTTGGGCTTGATGAGGTGACTGAAGCAACTCCCTCATACCTTGTATACAGGCTTTAACCACTGTACCAGAAAAGAGGGCCTTGCCTTTCTCAAAGGTGTTGTGGAATGAGCCTGGACCCACTGCTGTTCATGTGCACTAGGCACATGCTGAACATGCCTACTGGCCATGTCTGACCAGAGGTCTTAAAGAGAAGGCTCTGCCTTTGGGTAGGGACAAGCTATCCAGCTCACCAGTCTTTTGTCTATATATACACTGATGTTTGTATTTAGGCATCTACTAGATTTCACGGGCTTTTTGCAAGCACGTCCCAGGCTGGGGACTCTTGGACTGTGGATGGATTTCAGCGCTGCAATTTGTGGTCTTATTTTAGGTGCCACTGCAGGTACTCCAGTTCTTTTCCCAAAGCGTGGATACACTGGAAAATTAGGGCTGCCTGGGCTGCCCGGGCTGCCTGTAAGTCCTGATCTAACCTGATCTGAACACAGGTTTTACATTGGCTTAACTTAACTAAATGACTTTTTTTTTTTTTTTTTTTTGTAGACCGTAATACTGGTATAATTCTTACTATATGCACAATTATGTTAGGCTAAAGATTTCTTAATAATTATATCTCTTCCATGTACAAAGGAAATGGTATTGGGAATTCTGTCCACGCTGGGCTGTTGTACCTCTTTGACTCTGTCAGACTTACCAAAACAATGAATTTCTGACATCTTTTATAGACTTCAGAGTTGCAACAGTCCAGTTTTTGTGTCTGGCACTCCGATGTATAGTGTGTTGCATTTTGGAAGGACAAATGCATGTTTCTATCACTAGAATAGGACTCTTTAAAGTCATGTGTGGTTGCAAAAGGTCAAGTTTACTAACTTGACATTAGTTTGCATCCATTTTCCACCGGTTTCTTCCTTCAGTCTAAAAATGTTCCAGTTTCCAACCAGCTTCATTTTGTCTGCTGTCTCCATGAATCTTCTTTCCACCATTTTGTCTTCATTGTATACAGATGCGGAAGTGCAGGGAGTATCCTCAGTTTTCCTGACTCCTCTTCTTCCCATTCTCTATTTCTTTCTTCCTGTTCTCATTCCCTAGTGTGAGTGAGAGAATCCCTGGTAGATTCCCAAGTCTCTAACCAGAATTTCCTTCTACCATTTTGCAACGTCTTCCCCAACTACTTCCTTACCACCCTATCTCTGATTGTCTCTTTCTTGGCAAAATGCCTCTCTCATGTCAAGAAGAAAATAAAATCTCTGAATCTATAGTATTAGTTCTTACCTGGAAGGTTTTGTTTGCCAGCCTGAGGACTAGAAATTTTTTTTTTTTTCTGTTTTTAATGCTATATCCTGCAGAAAAGCATTGTTAAGAAACAGCTGGTTGTTTAGGAACAGATGCTCTTCCTATGCAGTAATAAGAGCTTTCCTTTCTTCGTTGAGCAAGTTCTTTTTCCTCTGAAGGACTGGAAGAGTATTGACTCAATAAGCCCACTTCTGTAAAAGTTTCAGATTAAGGTCCTTTGTGAGTCACTAGCTTCAAAAGCAGGTGATGAAGAGGAAGCAATCTCTGAGTCATACGCTGACCGGATGCATGGTTCATGATGCCACCTCTGATCAATCTGCATAAGCAGCCATGGCTGGAAAGCACCTTTCTTGACCATAGCTTTTCTTGGCCTCCCTTCAGTTATTTGGCTGAACACAAATGTCTATCTGCCCTTCCTATTTAAACAACTGCAAGAAAGACAATTGCTTTGGATGCCTTATCAATGTCTGTGGCAAAAAGCTGTGGAGGAAGATGGTAGTGTCTGCACTGCTGCAACCTCCTATAACAACCCTGTACATCGTTCTGCTGTAATCCTGCACAAGTGAAAAAGAGTGGGGGCAAGGACCCTTCTCCTCTCCGCATCATTGCTGGCATTCAGACATAAAGGGAAGCTTCATGCCTCCCCTCTGAGTGAGAGCTGGGCCACCAATTCATGTCAGTCATGTTCTGCATGTTTATACATGAGAGTAGCAGCAGTTGCTGCTCTTTGAGCTCCCATAGCCTTGGTAAAAATGCCTTCAGGAGCAGCTCCCTGTGCACCTTCCCCCACTGCTGGATGTGGCTTAGAGCCACAATCCAGCCCTTAGACTGCAAATGGCTTGGAGCGGGGATTATGCTTTTCTTTTATGTTAAACAAGAGCAACCCACACGGAGTGTGCTCATTAAAAAATCATGTTGTTCAACACTGATCCCTTGGGCTACAGTTAGAGCTTTGCAATATAACATGCAAGAGACAGGTTGGAATCTCAGGCCAGCCAGGCTCAGAAAGGGATAAGCGGACGGCAAAACAGCGTATCAGAAGAATAAACCCCACACCCATGGTGGAAAACCAAGGCAGCCTTCAACGGGAGATGTTCTTAACAATGTAGCTGCTTAAATGAATTTAGAAAGGATCCTAACAGGTGTGAAAGAGTGGCTTTTTCTGTCAACCAGAAAGATAAATTCTTGTCCATGCTGCATCACAAATCACATTAAAACCCAAATTAAATAGTACCTTGTGCCATTACTAGAAGGTGTATTTCCTGGCCTTCCCTGCCCAGGAAGCCTACCCATCTCTAAAGACCACATGCATAGGTGGATAAATGACACAAGAAAGAGAAAAATGACTAAGTAGCTAAGCTTGTTGTGCATTGTATTAACTTCATAAATGTCCCTAATGATTTTGCTATGGGTGAAGTGCATGAGGGAACTAGCAGAGATAAAAGATATTAGAGTGCATAACAACTTAAGGATTCCAAGCATAAAATAGATGCACCACTTGAGCTGAAAGCAGAATGATGTCCTGAGAAGAGCATTGAGACTTCAGGGTTTTTCCATCCTAAATATTAGGAACCTTAAGTGAAGAGAACAGGATGCCATGCACAGTTGCTGCTCCAGATGTTTTGACCAGCTTCAGCCTCTCTGGGCAAACTCTTCCATGTGAGATCTTCCCATTGTAGCCTGTTGATTTGGCTGCCCCCACAGTCCCCCCATCCAGTTGCACAGGCCTATTTGCAGGAGAGAGATCTCAGGAAAGAACCGATGCACAAAGGAGGGAGGAGTGAAGCCTGCTCCATTTGAATGGGGGCTACAAAACCATTTGCATTAATACTCCCTGTATTCCTTGGTACATCATTTGGGGATGAGATTTGTTAAGCAAATGTCTCTGCATCATGATAATGATGAGGCGGTTCAATAGTTTGAGCCTCAACTCTCTACCAGCCTGAGCTGAAGGAGGCAGAACAGAAACTTCTGCATTGTTAAAATTTCAATTGTATGATTCACTTTTGGGATAAAAAAGGCTGAAGCTTTAAAACAGCTGGCAGAGACACAGACATCACAGAAAAGCGGTGTCTCTACTGGGTTCAGGCTGCAAGATTAAAAGGATATATGTGATAGAAGGAGAGTTGAGGCCGTTTACAGCAGCATTTCTCTGCCTTGGTCTACAGAATACCAATGATCTATCAGATATTCAGAGATGATCCTCAGAAAGATTCTAACTACTTAAATTTCAAAAATAAAATCATTTCCCCTAAATTCTTCCCACTCATGCAGGTAAGTATGCCAGGGAATTGGGGGAAGGAAGCCAGAGGTAATAAAAGAATGCTCAGAGTGAATCCTATTGAAATTAGCCTGTAAATGAGCAGAGTTGTGACAGTGTTGCATGGACTAGTCCATGACCGTCCTTTGAGGAAGTCAGATCGCAAAAAGCTGAGAAACATCAAGCCCTGCAAACAGTTCAGCATCTGACTTGATCAACTCGTGGGAGTTTCTTTTTTCCTCCAGGAGGCTTTTTGCATGGAGATAGTTGTATATTAAAGCCCAGATCACATACTAATGGCCTGATCTAATGTTTGTAGCAATCCATTGCGTTTACAGCACTCCTCTTTTTCCTTCTCCTCAGCAAGGTGGACGCAAACCCTGCTGCTTTCTGTAGGCTCGGTCTGCAGGAAAGGAACTAGCAACTTTTTTATGGGAAGGCAGGGAAAGGGAAAGGTGACCAAAAGTCTCAGCTTTATCCTTTTGCACCTGAACAACTGGGGCCTGTAGTGGCAGAGCCTACAAGCAGTGGGGATGCACATGAAGGCACCACTTGCCCTGCAGAAATTTTGCTGCTGGAAAAAATGACGGACTAGCTAAATCACTCTCATTCACTTTGCAGTGGAAAGCTGGCACGTTACCAGCACACTGCCCTCCTGCCTGGATAGTTCTGACAGCTGGGGCATGTAAACCATATTGTCCTAGAGAAACAGCCCGTGCTGCCAAATGCTCCATGTCACTGACGCCAGCAGTGACCTGGCTTTGGGACCAGCGCAGGAGAGGTCCTTCCTGAGTCCAAACGGGATACAAGGGACAGCCCTCCCCTTCCCTTCTGGGAAACCTCAGGCACATTTCGAAAGACTTCCTTGCTTGTGACTGGGAAGATAAGCATTTGGACCTAAATATACCATCAGTTTGGCCTTCCATGGTACCATCTGGAGATCATTTGTAATCACTATAGTTCGTGGGTTAGCGCACACCCTTTCCAATAGCTGGAGGAGAACTGATGATAACTACCATGAAAACGGCGTCTTTATTTATAGCAATACTAAGAAAGTGCTTAATTGGTTAAAAAGCTGCAAAATTGCTTTTCTTAATATAGACTTGTGTTCAGCAACAAAATTGGAAATAATTATCAGGAATCTGTTTTAGAAATACAATATTTTATTCATCTGGAAGTAAGTAAGTTCCTTACTAGTGCATTCCAAGAGGGTAGAGCAGTGTCCTTTCCATGGAGTTCCCTTTCCCAGGTGTTATTTTATGCCTCAAATGCTAAAAGACATTTTGCTGCTGCTCAATGGGAGAAAGCAGGCTTGTAGTGCAGAGTATGCAGGAAGAAGTGAACCAGTTTTTTCCAGCTGGAACTAGGTTGTTACTATAGCAACACCCAAATGATAGACAGATTTTCTGAATGTGCAGTGGTCTACTGTGATAAGAGAGCTTCCAGGATTCCTACCAAATAGCTCCAAACTTGCTGGAGTGCAATAACACCAAATGCCACATCTTTGAAATAACACAAGTAAACAAAAACCAGAGCAACAGCAAAATCATTTTTTCATCTAGCTTTCAAATAAAAACCTCACTTAACACATGGCATTTATATTCCTAGACAATATCTTCCTGCCAATCTCTTTTTAGTGCACTGGCGTTCCAAATGACAGACCACACTCCAAGTTTAACACCACCTACGGGCAGATTCAATACGGTGGCATGCAAAGTCTTGTGTGCACAAGACGCTAGCTCCTTTGGAGGTTTTTTTTAGGCTGCATGCTGCCTGCACACCAGTGAGAATCCCATTGAGTCAGTGAAGCTTTGCAAGAGCACACCACTCTGTTCGTGGCTGTATTTTGCAGCACAGGGACCTTAGAGACTAAATGGCTGGGCACATGGCGGAACAAATACTATATTCATAAACCAAGCAAAGAGAAGTTTCCCAGGGGCCACTTCCATAAAGTATAAAACATACCTGCCTCGCCCATGTCCCCCTTGCACACACCGTGCACATGGTTTTCATTCAAATCAGTTTCCTCCTCTGCTCTTCGTTCTTGCTATGCTCCAGGGGAGGAGGGTCCAGGATTTCGGATTTCCAGGAAGAAATCTCTTCCTGAGCACAGCCGGGGCTCATGAGCATTGCAGAGACATTTTGGCTGTGTCTCTTCATCATCCATTACCTCTCAGTGGGAGAGCTACTGCACCGTCTGCAGTCTGCAGCTGATAGAGTGTGTTTAATGTCCTTTTGCCCCCAGTACCCGATACCTCCAGCAGTTCCTCTCCCTAGGAAGCTGCTGCCAATTATATTGGTGAAATCTTCCAGTGAACTTAGCCTGATTTCTGTAGAGGCAATTTCATCCCCATTGAAATGTATCTGTAAATCCAAGACAGAGGTTTTGACCTGTTTGTGTGTATGAAATATAGTCTGTACTTAGACTACCTTCACTACCCTTAGATCTGTAACCTAGTTATTACTAGTGACTTTATTCTCACAAGAGATGGGAGACATAGGAAGGTTTTAATGGCAGCTTTGATGCAAAGGCAGCTGGTAACTTGCAGACCTTTGCACAAATGTTAAATGAGAAGTCTTGGGTGGAGCTGGAAGCCCAATTCTCTTCATTTCAGGGCTTAGATCTTATGCATACAGCCCTTCTGCTACTAAACATGCCCAGATAATAAAGAAGAAAAACTTTCCTACACCTATATGTTAAAATCTCACTGATTGCAAGAGGAATTACGTGTGCAGAAGGGTGTCAGAAGCAGAAAATCGCATGCAGATCTAGGTATGATAACAGATACATAATTTAGGAATGAATTAATAAATGAAAGAATAACTTATAGTTTGACTAAATAGAGTTATACGCATTTGCTTTAGGTTTTTTTTAGTTGTCTTACTACTTAAGATTGCATTGGAACATGTTTTTCTTCTTGCTTACTTGGCTTATACAGCTTTGATAATGTCCTGCAATAGGGCTCAGCTAAATGAAAAGTTGAATTGCCTTTATGGTTCACAAGGCACTCTGGATAATTAATTACTCAGCATTTATGGTTTGGCATGTGGTCATCAATCATTCAAAAAATTCACATTTGTAAACATATCCTTTGCAGCTGGTCTTCTTATGTCAGACTTCAAAATGACTAGTGGAGATATGAGAGCGCTATAAATGTTTTTCTTTGAAATTTACTGGTTGTGCTCCAGTTTATTTCTTGTGGGAAAAATTAAGCAACAGATGTGGGAGGACAGGAGCTCTAAGGAAGAATGGTAAAGAATCTTGAATGGTTCTCAAATGTACTTTCTTTTTCCCTTTTTGTTAATAGATGTTGGAATCCTTAACTGTTCCTTGTTGTGGCTTGGGTCTGTGAGCATTTGTTCTGCTTGCAGGGTGGCTGTGCGAATAAATTTTGAAAAGTCTGAGGTGAGACCTGTTGCAGAACAGGAAGAAAAGCTAACCAACAAAGTTTGCCTCCATTCAGCTCTGCTCAATAGGGGAAAGTGTAAGAACCACAAATCCTGAAAGAATAGGCTTTATTTTTTATAAGAAAGACCAGCAACTTCACGGCTTACAAAAAGAATTCTTAATACTCTCCATTGTAAGACTTAGAATCATCTGGTCATTACACAGCAGAAATCACAACTATATCTGAGCTAAAATTTTTCATGCTGGGGGTGAATTTTGATACATGAGACAGATGTCCTACAGCTAGCTGGTTCCCTCACTGCACAGTCCTGATCCATCACCACCCAGGGCTGCTCAGTGCCCTGAAAGAGGCAAATATTCTGTGAGGAAAAAGAAATGCCTGCTCATACAATCAAGGACCACATGATCATTCAGACAGACTCATCTTCAGGTTGCTTGAGTGATCTTATGTCTACCATTTTCTAAGTTGCAAATACTTGCCATTTCAACCTGTACACTTTTTACAAAGTGATTGGCAGTCACTATATGTATGCATATATGTATGTAAATACAGAGTGTATACAGCATCTGTTTTTACAGGTGATACAGGAAAAGGGGACTAAACACCATTCCTATTTAAATTACAGTGTCTGTTGGTTTCACTTGTGCTTTTAAAATCAGATGCCAGCTACCATGCCACAGGGTGGAACTTTGATCTGCCTTAAATATAGGCTTCAGCTATAGAGCTGTTGAAGGACGTATATTTAGAATTAGAAGGACCTCCCTGGTTGACATGAAACATCTGCATAGGCTGTGCTGAAAGGGTAACTGCTGTAGGGAAGAACTTCTCCTGGGAGGCCATGACCAAGGCTTTTGACCAAGAGTAGATGCAATTTCTGTGACTGGACAGGCTCCACGTGCAGATCAATGTAACTCTCGTGCTTGTTCACCTTGACCTACTGTGGCAAAGAGATTTGTGTATGGCAGTTGTCATATCCCCAGGCAGCTCTGCCCCGGGGCTTGTGGCCCTGTCCCTTTGTCTTTCTCTTTCCTCCTAATATGCTACCCTGTCACTAGGGTAAGCTATGACCCCGCACAGCCAGTATGTATTTTCCAGTCCTGTTTTGGGGAGTGGAGGAAAAGGAGTCTTTAGTACAAGTAGTTTTGTGGCTCAATAATATATTAAAAGGTGAGCAAACTCAGAGGTGCCAGTGTTGTTAGCACCTTGTCTTGCATCATCTAAACCCCCAGTCTGTCAATGTTGTATGCATGCTCAATTCCCACCACTTCGGGAGCAGAAGGGAGTCATGAGTGGTGTAAGGGTTAGAGTGAACTAAATTCTAGATACCGAAGAGTCACATGCAGCACGGACACAAGGCAGGCCACGCTCCCTAGGGCTGGGGACACAGAGTGCTATGCTAAGACAGTGCAGATGCAGCCTACGCTGTCCATAGTAGAAGCAGGGAAATTCATCTTATCTGCATTTATCTTTGCTTGCCTCAGACACTGGTATGGCATGTTATTACAGGCTTATTTTTGCTGCAGCTTAGGGAAGAGGAAGGCATCTGGAAGACTGTCCTGCACAGGGACAGTTCTGCTAGCTCCAAAGTCTGGTTCATAGTGTCAGTTCTTCCCTGGTGAACAGGTTAGGCAAGCAGCGTGCTCTGAAGAGTCTGGGGAAGCCTCATGCAAAGGAACACCCGGACCCATCAGATCAACAAAAAATCCTTGAGTACCATTGTAGGGTGTTTTTTACTTATGTGGGATGGAGGTCAGAAGTGTATAGCTCCTGCTGCACAGGACCCAAAGTCTTGGATGCTTGGAAGCAGTCCTATGGTACGCAGAAAGAAGAATGCAGGGGGAATAAATCAATAGCACTGCATTATGTGTTATGAAAAACCTTCAGAAAGGTTTAACATAGCTATATAAACGAATGCAGTGATTGAGTTTCAGCATAAATTACACAGTCATTTACTTCTCCTACTGATGCACATGATAGGGAAAGAGATTTTGCATTGCTAAATACAGAAGGAATGTGGGGCAGAGGTACTTTTGTATACCTTGACTAGAGCTTGCAGTTTACAAGTCAAGTCTCTCTACTGTGTCACTTACACTCAGAATACCACATATTTACCTGCCATTTAGGCCTGGCCCGTGTTAGAGAGGCTTTATCCTGCTATAGCTATTCTCACTAGCACACAACGATATAGGCTTCTTTTGTGTGGATGTTTGTTTTACATCTGTTTCTGGAAGCTGCAGTTTAGGTGTAGTTATACCGGTATGAAAGTATCATTTGGACTAGAGGAACTCATTTGGCAGCCTGAAGCAGAATAAGTTCTACCACTAGAAGCACATCTAACTGGTATAATTGCACTGGGACCCAGGGAAGTAAGAGTGGCCTCTTTACTGGTGCAGTTAAAGCTGCAAGACTTGTTAGTGTAAACAAGTCTTTAGATGCATTTTTCCTGCTCTAGCTGTTTCCATCCAAAACAATCCCAGCTTTCCCAGATCCTTCACTGCAACCTGGTGTGCAGTGAGAGAGACAGGACTGAAAATCAAGGGATCATAAACTGCGTATGTCCACATGCAAGGACTTCCTTGGATCCAAAACTTCAGAAATACACCTGCTTTCTTTCTGAGTACCAAACTAATGGAGTGGCTGGACTATGTAACAATGGTTTATTTTTAACCAGCTTGATTACAGTGATGCACACTGCTGAAATTCCATTTGTGAATAAGGCCATTGGGTTCTGCCTGGAAATAAGCTTGTTCTGGAAGCGTGGCCTGAGCTTGCCAGCCCTCCCCCAGCACACAGCTCCCACCGCACTCCATGAGACCACTGCACACACTCTCCTGCTGCCTTTTCCACTGGTAAATTGTCTGCCCATGTTCTGAAGGACACCGCTTCAGCTAGAGCCTTGCCGAGTGCACAGCGCCTCAGCATAAAGAGAACAGACAGGAGAGGACTTACTTTAAATTGAGCAAACTTAATTACACAAGGAGGAGAACTTTTCTCAGAGAGAATGATGCTTTTCTCATGGCTTTTTCTGCTTTTGGGATCCTTTTTCCTTGATTTATTTTTACATTCCTTTTAAGTATGTGTGTGGCGCCTGAGGGCTTGGATTGGGATGGGTCAGTGGTACATATACTTGGCCAGCCTAAGCCACGCTCTGACATCTCCTTCACTTTCTCAGAGCTTGAGTTCGAGGGTTTGGGTTCTGGGCACTCACCTTCAGCTTCTGTGGACATGTTTGAAGAGGATCGTCCCTGGGACATCCTGTGGTCATGTTGAGGTCAATCCTAGAGGCCAAATGTGTATGTACGAACCACAGCAACACCTCCTTTCAGTGTCATTTCTCACAGAAGACCCAGGCTCTTGGCTTTGCCAGGAAACTCTCATTCTCATCAGCCAGTCCACTTTTAAATCTGTGACCAACTACTTTTTTGTTGGTCCATCTCTTCAAAGCAGCATTTAAAAACTATTCTCTTCCAAAACTTCCTGCCTATGGAGATATGCTTAAGGGGAGCTCCAGTTCCAGACTACGGACACCAAAATTCTGATATCTACATGTAGGTGTTTATATGTAAGTTAGATCTCTAAACTCCCTCCCTACTCAGTGGAGAGCTAGTCAATACAGTGATGGAGCATGGGGAGAAATTTATCTCATCCTGAAATAAATGCCTATTAGCTGGTCAGCTGAAGCACTTTCCAGACAGCATTGAGTGCACAGAGTTAAAGGAGAAAAAACATGGTCAAATCAAACTGAATACAATAGCTACAGAGACATTTTTCTTGACTCTCAGCAGAGACAGCATTAATTTTCTAGGCTTATCATAGTCTTGTGGATGCCAGAGAGGTGCAAAATTACTGTAAGAACTAAGGAAACCAACATTTCTGTGGGCCAACTCAAACTGTTTGGTGTGGGCACAGATTTAAGACATCTGAGAAAAGAAAGCAAGCTGCAGGACTGAGAAGCTCAGTTATATAGACATGAACATTGTTTTTTTCTCAAGTTTTTCAAGTTCACTCTCACAGATTTTTGCCAAAAGTGTCAAAGACTTGTTCCTAGCAATAATCAACTGATTTGCAAGCCCTGCAGTGTTTAAATGAATAGTAAAATTTTCAGAATTTAGGGGAGGGAGAGAAGGGGCTGTGTCTGGAGTATTTGGAGATCAAGTCCAAATCTGTAGTACACTGCGTGACGTCCTGGAAATCTGGGGATAGACTCCCCAGAGTGAAAGGAGATGATCTGTCTTGCTTTGCTTAATGTCATTCATTAGCACAAGTTTTGTTTCATTAAAATGGATTCTCAACTCCTGTATGAAAATATATTTGTAAATACATATTCATTTCCCGGTCCAGCTCTTTTGAATGCATCAAGAATTGTTCCTAGAGACATTATTATATGAAGGCGTCTCTGAGGACTCTGAAAATAATCAGAAACAATAGATGAAGTGAGTAGAGAGAATCCACTCCCAACAGACTGCACTCCACACTCCCTGAAATCCTGTTCTCCATGGAATACATACATATTCCCTATGGAACGTATGCGGTGCCACTGAACTTGCTGCAAATACAGACTAGGTCCGTAGAAATGCTTACTACCTGATATTGAATCTTGCACATTCAGTAGTTCGTGCTCTAAAAGCAAGGAAAAAATTGATTCCCTTCTTTGCCCTGACCCCTAACCACTGAAAGCTGTACATAGCCCACATCCAGGCTTAACCCCTTCAGACATTTCACTATTTGAAAAGCAAAGCTAGCTGTTATTGTAAAAAATAAAACATCTACACAAACTGTTTCTTTTTTGTTCTTTTGGGCAGAGAAAGAAGAAAAAACCCACCCACTGTTCTAAAAGGTAGGGTAAGATGTTTGCAAGGGGCTGAATTCTCTTGTGTTAGGACACTGCTGATTTCTTGGCTAGATTTTACTCCTCTCAGATGAGGGGTGGCTACTGTGTGCTGCTTGTCTATTACAAAGCAACAGTAATGCTCAAATGCCCTAAAGTATGTCAGAAATGAATGTCATGGAACAGCTACAGTTAATTTGTATTCTTTGATCCAACTTTGAATAAAGGCTCACCTAGAAGACTCCTGTATTGTGGCTGCATCTTTTGCCCACCAACAGGGATGGAAACAACAAATGAGTTTTTCAGAGATGTCAGAATGGGCATCAGTTTCTTCAGATTAAGGTGTTCATCCTCTTGTTTCGGGGACAAAATGCAAATAAGCACCTGAAACGACGTCGGTGGAATGGAAAGAAAACTGCAAGTGTAATTCATAGCTCTGCCTCTGAAATCATGTGACCATGCATGAAATAGGATGTCTCTGACTTCAAAACATATTTTCTCTTCTGAAGAAAGATCAAAACCCTGTATTTTGATTTAGTATATATAGTACCATAGATTGGTAACTGCATTTTACAGAATCAAAAAAAAAAAAAAACAAAACCAAAACCCAAACCAGTTATGATCTTCTTTCAACTCTATTGGACAAAGTAACATGGTGGGGTCTTGAATATCTTCTGTCACCACAGCTGCTCTGTTTCAATACAATCCAAGTGGAAAATGCCTCGCAAAAGTACCTACATCACCTCCATCTTTTACAGCTCTGTGGTACTGCCAGGGATGTGGCAAGATGCAGCTGCTGCCACAGACTTGCCAATTCCTTATGTGATACCCAACAGCTGTTGGAAGCTGTGTGTTAAAATTCATGCTGGGATTTGAATTTCTATATAATCTTCCTCAGGAAGTGAAAGCTGCAAAGCAATCTTTATGTCCCCTAACTCCCAGCCTGTGCTCCTATATTAAGCAGGATTCCACTTTGGCTAAGAACGTGCACTATGCTATACCATTTTCTTTAATTCTTTTTCTGAACAAAACTACATTTTGCCATGCGATCACTCCCTCCATCAGCCTGCTCCACATGCAAGTGTTTTCAGTTACAAAGCACTCAGATTTATATCTTACGTAAAAACGCACAGCTTCAGGAACACATCTCAGTGATCTATGCAGATTCAGGAGGCTGGCAGCTTTCTCAGGACCGGCAGCATCTGTATTCCCCTGCCTCAGCCAAACAACATACAGAGGTCTCAGCTCCAACACCATAATTAGAGTTGATAGAGTTGATTTCAGCCTCCTGTTCCATTTTCCAAAAGGTGCTGAGGGTCTCACCACTGATTCTCCAGCTGGAGAAGTGAGAACCCAGAGACAAGGTGCAGAGAGGAGCAAACAGGGAAGCTGTAGGTAGACCACTGGTCCCCAGTCTAAGCACATCTCTGCCAGAAAGGTTCCAACAAACTGCAGAAAATTCAGAAAGGGGCAACAAAAAATTATTAAAGGACTTGAGGGATTCATTTCTAGAGAAGATTAAAAGAAATAAATATGCTTAGTTCAGTGTCGCTAACTGACTAAGGGGGAATTGGATAACTTCATACAAGCATCTGCAGGTGCAAAGAAACTGAGAAACCTTGTTTAAAATTATTTAAGGAATAGCTGGTAACAAAAGAATGGCATTGATCAAAGGAAATGTAGACGAAATTCTTGGAAGTTTTTGGTTGTAATGAAGCGATGGATCACTGAATTCTAGGAACTGATGGAAGTCCCCTTGCTTTGACCATTTAAAAAAAGACTGGAAAAAGTCTCCGGTACTAATTGGGAATGGACAAGATGAATAAAGTCATAGGGAAAAATATGTACCTTTTTTAAGAGGTAGGAACATACCACTAGGAAGAGGGTGTTCCTGTGTAACAGAGGTGCAAGGAAGGCTGCCAGGGCTCTCTCAGGCTCTCTCAATGTACTGCACCAGGAACTGAGCAGTTTGAGTCAGTCAGTGTGCTTCCTTCCTCACCCTTCTCTCCCTGAGGCTTCAGCATCTGCCCTGATGTGTCATAGTTCCTCCCTTTGCTACCTGAGAGAAGTCCCTTTGGCATGTCTCAGAGTAGCAGGAGCCCACTACCCTCTGGTTGATCCAGGTGTGAGTGGCCATGAGACAAAACCTTTCAGGCTTGTTGGTCATATAACAACAAGCTCCTTTACCCAAGCAGATTTCTGCTGCTGGGATTAATGCCAGTCCCAGCAGTTCATATTTCAGACAGGAACTCTGTAGGAGGATGAATCCTATCCTGTCCAGCAGCCACTTGGATCCTTTCTTTTTTTACCTCATGTGGCTCTAAAGTAAGCCTGATCAGCGGAAGGACTATACTGGAAAGACAGCTGGTGCAGAAAGATGCAAAAATAGAAAGTGCCCTTTGTTGTGGTGAAGGAGTCCAAACTGCAATAAACAGAACTTGCGTTATCATTTTAGGGTATGTTATCAAATGACTAACTACAACTTCCTTCCTCAATACCAACAGTTGTTGTTCAAGTTTGAGGATAAAGGCTGGGGACGTTCAGCTCTGCTGAAAAGAAGCTGGGGGTCCTAATGGGGAGCAAACCAAACACGAGCCAGGAGTCTGCCCTTGCAGCAATTCATATCCTGGGCCGCATCAGCAAGAGTACAGCCAGCAGATCAAGGGAAGTGATTATCCCACAGTACTTGGCACTTGTTAGGCCACAACTGGAACACTGTGCCCTGGTTTGGTCTCCCCAGTTCCAAAGAAACATTGAAAAACTGGAAAGGATCCAGAGATGTGTCATGAAGATGATGAGAGGATTGCAGAACCTGACATGATGAAAAGTTGAAGAATTTGACAATTAAACACTAGACTAGTTTGTCCAGAGAAGTGGTGGAATCCCCCTCACTGGAAGCACTCAAGGCTTGGCTGGACAGGGCCCTGGGTAACCTAATAATCAGAGGCCCTGCTTTCAGCACAAGGCTAGACCAGAGGTCCCTTCCAGATGAGACTTGGCAAACTCACTTGAGTTATATAGCAAACTTAGATGACTTCTCTCATACACAGATAATTCTTATTCATTTCCATTGCAGAAGACAAGAATACCCCTACATTTCTTTCTATACCATTCCCTTAATTAGCTTTCTTTTTAAGGTTACCTAAGCAAAGACCTTTGAAATTTCATTTGTTCCTTTTTGAAGGACAGGTGAATTTTTCTTTCTAAGATCCAAAGGAACAGCCCTCCAGCACGAGGTCTGGCCATATTCCTTTGAGTTCCCTGTAGCTGGGTTTTTTTTTTGCTCTGGGATGGAGACAAATCTCCATATGCATTTGGCCCTAAAAGAGGCTTTAACATAAAGAACACTTTTTCTGTCCCAAATCGGGTTTAAAAAAATTAACATTTTTTTCAACCATTTGTTTGAAACAATAACCCAAGCAAATTATCCAAAAGTATTCAGCTATGAGTTAATTGTAATGTTTGTTTTCAGCTTTGACATCTTGCCTTTATTACGTCTTTTTCAAGCATGTCTTCACCTTTCTGCATAGGAAAGGAAAAATAAATTTTGAAGCAACAAATTTATACAGGTGATTTCAGCTACTTCGGTGTGAATCAGGAGATCTGGCAAAGCTGACCTTCTCCTGTGAAGTTTTCAAGCATCAAACAATACCATTTTCCAGTGCTGGACCAAAATACTTTTCTGAAATATTTCCAAGCCACTGAACTATGGATACTGACCTAGCAGAGTAATCAGCAGAAGTTCAGTATATGTTAGAAAGATACAACAGTTGTTTCTTTAAATGCTCCTATGGAGCCCTTGCTGATCAGGAGCACTGCATCCTGCATATGAGCCTTTGCATATAAAAGAAGACTCTGTCCTTTCAAAGAATAAAAGTGTGAATGGTGAAAGAGGCAATCAACACACTCTAAGTCGAACACTAATGAAGTTACCTAGTCTGAGAGGAAGAGAGTGGATGCTCCATCTTCCTCTGTCAAGCCAACATTTCTATGGGCTTTTAAATTCCACACTTAATGCTGAGATGCATCTTTGTAAAAGTGATATTTTTCCTCCTGAGCCAAGCATATTTATCAACCCCATGACTTGCATTTTAAACAGTTAGAGATTTGAATGCTTTAAAACAAACCAATGTGTTTTAGGTAGTTCTTGGATAAACAGGATCCAGACTGGGCCCTTACTTATAAAGAAGTAGCTATATTAACAATGCAACCTTATTAATTTGAGTGGACTTGCATATTTATAAATAAGGTAGAATTTGGTCTATGTGCTATAATAACTTGTTGTTTAGTTGTGATATTCATACAGTTCCATCCTGATGCTGAAAACAAATCCTGGTACAAAAGATTTACAGTCCCAAATTCCGCATGCCCAAACATTTTCAGAGTCCTAAATATAGCTGCTTAAGCTGCTGTTCACCTTGAAGAAAAACTGCATCCAAACTTAGCAGGTTGGAAAAAAGAAGAAAAGAAAAGAAAAGAAAAGAAAAGAAAAGAAAAGAAAAGAAAAGAAAAGAAAAGAAAAGAAAAGAAAAGAAAAGAAAAGAAAAGAAAAGAAAAGAAAAGAAAAGAAAAGAAAAGAAAAGAAAAGAAAAGAAAAGAAAAGAAAAGAAAAGAAAAGAAAAGAAAAGAAAAGAAAAGAAAAGAAAAGAAAAGAAAAGAAAAGAAAAGAAAAGAAAAGAATGAAAAAGAAAAAAGCCTAATGAAAATCTGGAGAAATAAACTCCTCATTTAGGAAAAAAATGAATCAAACACAATTTCCATAGGCTTATAAGCACACATGCCTCTGGGGATTAGTGAGAAAGTTAATTGTCAGTGTACTGCCTTTGAGAGCTTTGCCAGATCCCATATCTTTGACTGTTCTGATTTTCTTCTAGCTGGTCTCCCTGCCCGAGTTTCTCATGCAGCTAATTCCTGGACTAAATCAAAAGAAGAAAGCTTAATTTTAATACCCTAGAGTCTTTGCAAGTGACTTTCACACTGGAACAAACTTGGAACTATTTTAATATGGAAGAAAAGCAATTAACTTTGTCAGTAATTTTTTCACTTGCATGTTTGGTATTATTTCAGCTGTGCTTTTAAATGAGTTCTCCACACCTCACTTTGCTTTCTACTTGATTTGCCAATGAAATCTGATCTCAGTGTTCGTCACATCACAAAGTCTTTTGGAGGAACTAACCTGAAGACAGATTTTACTACTGGCTGAACCTACATAAGTCTGATGGAATGTGATACCCAGCCACTTTGCTACTCACTTGGTCAATAAACTGTAATCTCCTCTGAGGCTGCAGACAAGTGAATGATTTTGAGAAAAACTAGTTGGTTGCAACATAGTATCTGTGCACTACAGCAAATCTGTGTGCTTTTGGGCTCAGTAGTTTGTCACGCTTTAATCAGGTAGGGTTCATCCAGTAATAGACAGTGATGCCATTTTACTGTTTGCGTAGCTTGTACCCCTGTATTCCCAAACAGGGCTATGGGCTCCTGCAGGACTAGTAAGCCAGTGCTGGGTGCACTGCAACCTGGGAGGCACCCTGAGCCCCAGTGAGTGCTAATGAGGAGGAAATAAAATTCCTCGCACATCCTAGACTTCAGAGTGTGTCTTCATCTCTGCTGCTGGCTGCTGGTGAGTAACATGGCTCTGCATCATGCCTTGGAAAAGCAGGGTGTCAGGACACAGCTAGGAGACTCAAATCATTACAGTCAAAGATAATGAGGCATTTCTAGCTTGGGCCTCTGGCACAGACCAGTAGAAGGGTACCTGTGGTAACATCAACTTTAGACATGAAAAAATGTCATGCCCAGAGAAAATCACAATTGTTAAAAGTACATTTTTTTTCCCAAGTTTTGTATTTCCCATTTGCCTTCTGTTTGCAGGCTCTTGAAGGCATAGCAGCCTCCTTCCTTTAAAGAGGTTCTTCCTAGCTGCAGAGGCTAAGACTGTCTTCTTCTTGTGAAGCTGGAAGTGAGGAGTGCTTGGAGAAAAGTGAAATTTCCCTGATGCAGCCACACCTCATGCCTCCTAAGTGCAGCCCATGCCTCATGCTTACATTGCCCCAGCAGTCCAATGCCGCCAGCTCTTTCCTGACTGGCCCATCTCTCCTGCCAAAGCTCAATGCTGACAGTCAGTGGCTGCTCTGGAGCTCTTCATTATTCCTGTGTCCTTCCACCTGCAGCAATGCACCCTCCCCTCTGATTTGCGAAGTCCAGTTGTCCGCCTCCACACCCCAGCCCTCCAGCTGCTGCATCTCCTCCACTGCTCATCCCCATTCAGCTGGCAGGCTCAGGGCCTGATCCTGAACCCTCATGCCTCCTCAGCTTGGGGTCTCCTTCCATTTGCTGAAATCTCTGGGCTGTCTCTCATGTAAGTGCTGAATCGAATCCGTGCCTTTCCCAGGAAGATCTTGGCCACATGTCTTTTCCTAGATTTTTTTCTTGGAGAAGAATTGCTGCTTGGGAGGGAGCTGATGGACTGACTGCCACAGACCCTGTTTCTTCATATCCCTCACAGCCCAGAGCAGGAGGCACACAACTGAACCCTTTACCACCCAGCAGCTCTTTGGCTGCATTCATACCATATCTCCATCCCAAGTTAGTAATGGTCCGTGTGCATTATTTCTCTTGGTTAAGTTTCTGTGAAGTGTGCACTCCATCCTGCTTCTGTAGGAAGCATTTCCCTCGTAATGGATGAATAGCTCGTTTGTAATTAAACTGAGCACAGGGACAGCTCTTAGTTTGGTTTGTCTGCTGTCTTCCTATTCAAGCAGCATCAAGGTAAGAGCAGGCAACGGCTCTATGGAAAAGATGTTAAAGCATATCTTTATCAAGTTCAAGCATTGCAAACATGTCTTGGGGGAGGAAGGAGATATCTTAACTGAACAGACCCCCTGGAGTTAGAGGCATAGGAGGACAGACATGCCCCTAGATGGAGATCCTTTTGGTGAGGGACATGCACTGGACCATGGCCTTGTTTAATCATTTGATCTCACCTAAAAGAGCTGCAGAAGCACCCTGGCAGCTGCAGGGGTCACAAAGGATGTTCTGGAGCTGGGCTAGCCTGTAAGGTTTCCCTTTATTTCTGTGCATCTGTCTGGAAATGCAGCAACTCCACCATTGGTTTTTGGATCACAAAAGTCAAGTCTGTCTTTCCTTTTACCTTCACTTTTCTCTGGGGATCAGAGTGATTTTAGGACAACCAGAAAACTACAGATGCTCCATTTCCCAGTGAAACAATAAGCCATCAAAAAAGCTTGCTGGAACATTCTTACAATTCCCAGCACGTCCCTCAAGACTTTGAGAGTAACTGAGTGCTTCCACCCTGAACAGCAGGTACCACTTTGACTGCTGGTTGTGCAGGGCATCAGCTGAGAGAGATGTCCTCTAGGGACCAGCATTAGCCAGTGTTTCTTGAGTGTGCTGCACAGCGATGGGGAGAGGTTCAGGCCTCCTGCAAGTTTGTAACAAGAGCCAAGAGGGAATATGATTTTCCAAGGCTGGCAGAACACCACTTCAAAGCAAAGGCTAAATAACCGATGCTCCCATCTAGTGGTGAAACTGTACCGAATGGCTTAGACATGTCAAGCATCAACCTGAGCTTCCCAGGGGATGTGGAGTTGGATGGACCATGCCACAGGACAGTGCCACCCCTGGGAACTTCTGTAGGGTTTTGCACTCTGTGACAGACACCCATACACATTCAAAAGCTCAGGAGAATCCAACTAATAATCTCAGTTAAACCTACAGCATTAATAATAATACGTAAAAAGATAACATCAGGATCAAGGGTTCTTTTAAGGCAAGGGAATTGTGGACTAGCATTCTCAAAATTTCTTAAGCAACTGTCACTGAAATGTAAGTGCCCACATCATCTTGGCTTTGGCTCCTAAAGCATGTTATCCATCAAAATGTTATCCAAGGTTAGTAATTAGCAACACATTATGATTTGTGTTGTTGTTATGTTGATTACCATGTAATTAATATGCTAATGTTCTAATACGCCACTGAACTGATAATTATTGGCCAGAACAAAACCACTTTTTTTTATTTCTTTTTTAGTTTACATCTGAAAACTTACAGTAAGAGGTGAACAATTACCATATGCTCAATTTGTGACATTATTGGGAGTCACCCCATGACACTATCGCAAATCACTTCACGAGGCCTGCTCAGTTCTTCCTAATATGCATATTTTCAGTTGTTATGCTTGGAAGCTGAGCAGATCAGCAGGAAAATGGTGCTGTTCTTCTCACTGGATCTTTTTTTTAAAGGCACAGCTGTTGCCTACAGGATATACCCAGAAGCAAAATTCATTAATGATGCTGAGACAGTACTTTGTCACAAGAATGAGCTGTACAATTGGGAAAGCACTTTAAAATATCATGTCATGTTAGACTGTAATTGTCACTGCTCTGTTTTGACTTCACTGCCTTTTTTTACTATACCTACATGTAATAATGCAAATAGCAAAATAGTTCTAACGCCAGTCTCAGATGCACTTTCCAACAACATATTTCAGAGCACTTCACACTGCCATAATCCCCATTTTGCAGAGTCATAATTCCCAAATCTCAATCCAGTACAACCTGTGACAGGGCTTAACATGAGCCAAAGGACAGGACACTCCCTGAGAGGACAAAGGATTCTGGAGTCCATGTCTGCTGTAGGTGAAAGACAGAAAGGCAGCTCTTCTGACAAGCAGCAGGACTTCAAGCAACAGACAAAGCCTGGCTTGCATTTCACTGGAGGTCAAAACTGAGAAGGGACTACAAATTTATTTGTTAACCTGAGTGGGAAGGAGAGGGAGCAACATGGATAGTGCTTGGCTAGATGTTAGCTGAATATCTAGACTGTTCTCTCCAAAAAGCTAATCCAGTATTGGCAAGCCATGAATTTAATGACTCAATACACGATCCAAAGTGAATGCACAGAATGGCTTATGACAGGTTTGTTAATGAAGGATTCTGTTTTTATTGATAGGGATGAAATTAATCCAATACTAGGCAATCTTTGAGACAAATTCAACAAGAATTAATTCAGGTTGACTGAAATAAAGCAAAAAGCATTGCTAAAACTATTGGTATGATGCAAGTGCTGCTAAAATCCATTTCCAACCAAAACATAGCTGGCAGTGTATGCATCTTATGTGGAGGTTATACACCTGTAAATGAAGGCAGAGTCTGTGGCAGATGAATGAGAACCCACAAGCCCAGTGGGTGGCTGTCACAAGAAGTTATGCTGCCAGGGTAAAAGAAAAATCACTCTGCAAAATGAGAACAATGCAAAAGAATGCATAGGTAGCAAAGAAACCAGAGATGCTGCCTTAGTGAAGGAGGAGGTTAAGGAAAGTAAAGACCGCACCAGGACTTATTTTACCTTGTCAGTAAGGTACCAGCTGTTACTGGTAGAGATTATTCCTAGGATGAAGTGCCACTGCAAAGCCCAAGCAGAATTCCAGTGCACCGGTCAAAACAATGCTTGCAAAAGTCCATAAGCAGTCACAGCTCTCAAACCTTGCACAGGTGTCAACCAGAGATTTTTTGATAAAGGACAGAACTGCTAATCATCATATTAAGAGTGTCCATAAGCACACTGCATGCACAAACACATATGGACCCAATATTCGGGTTGTATAAAACTGCCATTCCTGTACTAAAAACCTGAGAACTTCAGGCTGCCAGGATACAACATGATGCAAATCTGCATCATGCTCCAGACAGCTAAGAAAGGAACAAGTGCATCATCAGAGTAAAATATTTTCACCCTGTTCTTTTAGTTTAGGATAACCCTAAGAAATTGGCAGCAAGATGTGCTACTGTTGTTGCATGTTCAACTTAAAAAGATATCAGGGATGGCAATCCATCTTGCCAAGTTTTTACCTTACCTTTCAGAAGTCTTGGTAACACTAAGATCTGTTGAAGATTGGGTTTCAATGGGATGCTGACAGGAATCCACCCTCATCGAAATGAAGTAACTAATAAAATTTCAGATGGATGCATCCAAGCAATGACTTGTGGCTCCGTTACTGCAGGTAGGGCAGTGAGTGGTTTATGTATGCAGCTCTTCCACCTTTACAGTAATAACCTATGCACAGATTGAAAAAGAGATGCATGCAATTGTGTTTGGCTGTGAGGGTTTCCATCAATATGCGTGTGGGAGAAAAGTGATTGTGGAATCTCATCATATGTTACCCACACTGGCTGTATTGCAAAACCATCTGAAAACCCCAATCTATAAATATTTTTATTCCTATTTGAATAATGTGGCTTGTTGTTAAACACCAGGGCTCTAAAATACATACTCTAAGAAAATTTCAATTTTATATTAATTTAACATATCTTATTATTATTTTACCACTGTTAGGAAAGGGGAGGATGTAAGGGATCCAGAAGGGGTGGTACAATAAACACATTTTGATTCATTTCAGCACAAAATTGGTATTGCTGGTGACAGAGAATCATCAGTAAATAAAATGACCTTGAAACCACCAATTGCATGAGGCATTAAAAAGAGGGAAGACATGAAAAATGTGACAGAGCATTTGACTGTTTATTTTCACCTCCCCTGCATTCCCCTGTCAAAAGATGAAGAACAGAAAAGCATAGCATCTGTGCTAAGGAAACGTCTATGAGCATTAATTAATTATAATGCTAGTCCTCTGTGTGCTGGATGTGGTGTCACTCTCTCACAAACACTTTACTCGTTCCTCTGTCATCAACTCAATTATTTGAGATGCTTCTCGGCAGGTGTATATGACGCGTTCTTTCAAAAGCTTCTTTGTGATGAAATATTCTCAATGGCTTAATGCATATTCCCTTATACCACAGACTGTTAAAAGCCCAGTCACATCCCCAGTTCAAAAACCCCTTGGTAACATTCAAGCTAACAATACAGCAAGAGCCAGCCACAATGACAAGAAAATTTGTGACTTATGTATTGAGGCCAAACAAACCACTCAAAAGCATACCACAGCCTAAGTGGGTTGAAGTCTATCCTTGCCTCATCCTCCGGCTTTAGCGTGAAGAGTGTGAGGTTGGGGTAGGAGCACTTGGAAGAGAGCAGGGCAGTGTGACTTGGAGCCTCCTCTCTAGCCAGTGTGGCTGTGGGAGAGAGCACACGCTTGGCACAGGTTGGCAGGCTCTGAGACAGCACCACTGGCTTGTAGCTGAATAACAGCAACCTGCTGAATAACAGCAACAACTAAGATCAATAGAAGAACATTGCACCGTACTTGGGGTCCTATTTTACTGTGTGCCAGAAAAAACTCTCTATGCTTTAAGGGTTTCTCATGGTTCAGGTGAGACCTTTAGCTCTTGAAGAGATTTCAAACTATATGTCAATCCACAATTACTGGTATTGCAACTCCATCCTTGGTACCTGGATGCATGTGGGTTTTTTTCAAAAATAAAAATACTCCCCATATTTAGAGTAAAAAAAAAGAAAAAAGATAGATACCTTCATCAGTGTTGGCACATTGGGCATATGTTATGTGTTCAGACACCAGGTTTCACAGCCAACTTCCACAAAGGCGGGTGGCAGTGCATAGTACTGAGAGATCGAGCCCCCATTTGTTTCACACCCATACCTCATTAAAATCTTACCCTTCCCCATCCACTGCTAGAGACCAATCTGCTCCCATTGTACAAAACCATGAGAAAACTGTAAATGAGAAACCTGGCTACAGATATTCAGGAAGCCCCCTGCCAAAGGTTGCTCTACTTAGCCACAGTGCATTGTATATGTTTTACAGATGTGGAATATAATTAATAGGGAATATTACCTATCTCCATTTTAAAAGCTGTTGTTTCAAGATGATGTCACATACAGACAATACTCCCTGGCTAAATTATACTCCCACGGCAGCAGGGAGGGAAGAAATTTAGGGCTATTTTCTATACAAGCCCAGGTCCCATCGCCTCATTTTGCAATAGAAATGACATACAAGTAGGCTAGCTTGTGCTCAGACCCTTGTCTTATTTACAGTTCTTTTGTACTCTTATTTTCATATATTATGGGGCAGTCAGACCAAAAACATGTTGTTGTTATAGCCATGTACAATCTGTTCTTCCTGCTTTGTGAATGTTTACTTTATAAGGTTGTTTGTCAGCGAGACAGAGGACAAATAGGAGAAGCCCATTTTATACTGCTAAAACTAAATTCAGACCTGATAGGGACCCAAAAAAGTGGTGCCGCGGTTCTTCCAGTTAGGTGTTTGATCCTGCCTCTGCGTTTGATCCTGCCTCCATAGAGAATAATAGCAAATTCCCATTCATCACAGGGGTAGAGAGCAGGGCTTCACTTCAAAACATCAGCTGAACTGCTCTCTGGTGAGTGGTGACATTTCTGACCCTCAAGCCCTTCATTAGGACGGTATGCTGTAAGACACTTTGCTTTTTAAAGAGTTTGCTGGCTTTTTTTATACATAATAAACTTACTGTGCAAGCATGATGTTCCTGCTGCTAAGGGAGGTAGCCCATGGATGATATACATCCTCACGAATTCCCGGCAGGAAGTGTAGATGCACCGTTATAATGCAGGTATATTTACAACTACTCCCATCCTGTTTGACACTCACTAGGCTTCTCTGTTTGCATTCCAGCATACAGGATTTATGTGCTTCTACAGTATTTAAATCTCAGTGTGCTCCTGCATCATCTCTGGTGCCAGGTACTCTAGCATATTTTCTTCGTCTTACAAATGCACCTTGGTCTTACACAGACGCATGACTTCACTCATACCAGGATGTCCCATAGTGCCAGAACTTAGAGTCACCCTTTGCCCAAATCCTACCTGCTGTAATTTTACTTTGAGTTTACAACTTTCTTCTTCTGGGACCACGTGATAGTTGGAGCAAGAGGGCATTGCTGGAGTGGAGGAAAACAACCACTCTTTCCTTTATCAAATACAAGAAATATATAGATCTAAATGGAACAGGACTATCAAGTCAAACTCACATTTACCATAATCTTTCCTTACCACTCTGAAGCTTTCTTTATCTTTAGATCAAAGCCTTGCCTTGCCTTGCCTTCCCTTCCATTCCCTTCCCATCTCTTCTAGCCAGTCTTTCAGCTCTCACTTCCAGGGTTTTTTCCTCTTTCTCCAAATTGCTGGTGAACGATCCCAACCTTAGCAACACTTCCCACTGACTTGACCTGTTCAGACTTTGGTAACAGACTCAAATAATTGTCCAGTTATTTAAGGTATAGCAGCCAGTTATTAGCCCAAGAGGATTTCCATGTAATGGAGAAACACAGATGTTCCAGCAGTTCCCCCTTATTAGGTGTGTGTCATTGCTCTTTTAGTCTTCCTCTGGTGGGCAGATGGGCCAAATATTCCAAGGGCTGCAATCTGATATAGATATGTATTCATGGTCCCTGATGAGAAACAGAATAAACTTTATATGGAGGCCCCAAATTGATACCATTGTTTGTTGCAAATTTCCCAGATGTTATGATTCAAATGTTTTCATGATGCAGGGGAAAACAGCACTTTCCCTGCAGTTAGAGGAACTCAAGGCTTTCCAATTACAGTCACATACTCAGTCTTATTAGCACAAAATTTAATTTGCGTTAATCAGACTGAGGTGGGCAGAGCGCGAAATTAACTTGACTTTCATTTTGCATCGTACAGTAAACCAACTTGGTGAAATCACTGTAGAAATCTGAGCTGTGAATGATGGATGAGATGAAAAAAAAAAAGGAGAATAAAGAGTGTTGTGTAATTATTACTGTACTAAAAGGGACACAATATACAATTCAGTTGTTGGGAGAAATGCTTTACTTCCCTGGCAAATCAAAGGGCACATTGCCCTCAGCTGCACCCATGTTTTGCCAGTGAAGCTGAGAAGAGAGTTTGGACCCAACTATTTTTCTTTAGCATCCCCTCTATTCTGAGAGCTATCTATGCTTGGTCAATCTTGCCAACAATTTTTCAAACTATTACTTTTGCCACAAAATTACAATTTAATGAAAATAGAAACACATTAGTTTCAATGAAATTTCCATTCTCAGTTCAAGCCTCTTGTTCAAAATCCAGAGGGAAAAAGAAGCATTTACTAGACATGAGCCAGAATCCACGGAATGTCCTCCTGGGATATGGGCTTCAAGTGTCTGTTCCTAGTGAGGAAGAGTAAGAACATACACCTGAAATCTTCCACATCCCAGAGAAGTACACTGATGACTGGCTCTTCTGGAAGTATGTTTTCCCTTGAACTTACTCAAAAGGCTTCTGTTTCACCTCAATGGAGAACAAAGTCTTGACATTTTCTTTTTCTTTTCTTCTCTTTTTTCAAACCAGAACTCTATTTTCCAGCCAAGGCTAACTTTAATTCCCTTTTCCCAACTCTCTGCAACCTTTCCTGTGTGGCTAAAATAAATGCCTGGGAGATGGAAGCTGCCCTATATACTGGAACTACAACTGCCTCCACCTGAGCCATTTCGTTATAAATAACAGGAAAAATAAAACAATGCTTCTCAAACATTGGTCTCCAACCTTTTCAGTAAGATTTTAACACTTTTTCTCACCCCTTTCCATAAGCAGAGAGATTTCTGTCTGGAAGCAAACTGCAGATTTGAGAAGGGTACTGGCACAGCAAGAAAGCTGCAGAAAAGTTTGGAAGATAAAAAGGGACAGGTTGGGGGGGGGGGGGGAGGGGGAAGAGAGAGAAAGACAGACATCCATTTCCTTCAACGAGAGCATAGAAAACTGAGAAACAGTAAAGTTCACTTTTGTGCAGGAAGACCTGGGTGAGACGAGGACTGGGGCAACTTCAGCTGGGGCACGAGAATCAGGAAAAGGGGTATGTGCTTACAGCCGTGGCGACACGTGCCCAAATGCCACCTGCCTCCTGACAACAGGAAAATCCTGCTCCTGTTTATACCCAGTGCTATATACAGGGGCAGAATGTTCCCTGCGCAAAATGCTCTT
Source organism: Nipponia nippon (assembly GCF_047370975.1). Classification (NCBI taxonomy): domain Eukaryota; kingdom Metazoa; phylum Chordata; class Aves; order Pelecaniformes; family Threskiornithidae; genus Nipponia; species Nipponia nippon. The sequence goes on along the minus strand of NW_028262336.1, from coordinate 63,710,718 downwards.
AATTATTTTTCTCAGGAAAAGGGTAGATTTTATCACCAAGTGGGAAACACTGCTTGCTGTTTACTATCTTTAAACTGTGAAATGTGCTGGAAAATAAAGACTTTAATTAAAGTTGTCTTTTCAATGCCTATTCCTTGCAGAAAAAGTGACACCATTTCAAAACACAGCTTTTCTTGTATGCCTCTATTTACTTTCCCATTTTTCATATAATAGCTTCTATTTAACCAGTTTCAGCAACATATTTAACATCTTTGCAGATGTAACTGCAACACATTCAAGTGCCTTGCAGAGTAGAATAAAGTTGTATGATATCTTCTGGGCCTCCAAAAAGGTGGGGAACACAAAATAAACCAGCCTCAAAGTTGTTTTCCCAGATTAACGTCAGAACTCCTGCCTTTATTATTTAAACAAACCAGGTAATGTTTGCACTGTAAAGTTCTGATCTGAAAATACCAAAGCAAGATAGGAACAGGTTTTGCCATCTCTTCCTATTAACAGTGGAGGGTAAAAATTGCTGACTTGCTTTGTGACAGTGATTGGCTAAAACCCACATACAGTGCTTTTAGCTGTCTTAAAAAATTTATTTACATATTCAAAGTATGATACATAGCTTGTATGCATGCAAATAGCCATTAAACCACAGCAGTGTTCATATTTCTTTATTTGTCTTAAAGCATTTGGAAATGACGAGAACAGCTTTGCTACACTGGTCTATCTGCGCTCCCCTGCAGCGGAGAATGAGCCATGGGTTTTTTAGGCTATGTACAGCAGAAAGCCAGGCAGCATTTCCCAGTCCAGCTACAAAGTTACATGAAACAGCGTACTAGCAATAACTAGCTCTGGAGCAATGAATAACCAGCAACCGAGCTACTCCTGGGAAAGCTCCCTTGCATTTTAAATCAACAAGAAAACAATGACCCATTTTCAAAGCATAAAGTAATTCCTGTCAGAAAAGTAACTGTCTTGGGTGGTTCCTAACCGGGTGAAACTGGCGTACGTGAATTCTGCAAAGCTGCCATCCCACTTCAGGCTATGAATCCTGCCCTCGATTGCGCCTGATTCGAGACGCTTCTCTGCCTGCAGGAACATTGCACCTTGCCCTTGAACAGCAAGTGCCTGTGTTTAGTGGCCAGATGACACTCTGGGGGACACTTGGAGTGGAGGCGGGCACCAAGCATGAATCTTTGAGAGCTTTTCAATCAAATGGTATGGGGCACTTTTTTTGGACCTTTCAGTTATATCCGATAAACCCTTAATGCATGAAGGTGAAGGCTGGCCGTGGCAATGAGGACAGCCTGAAGGATCTTCCAGATCCCTTCAGGCACGGGGGCCCTAAATCAAACCTCCCCAGTGGTCAGTAGGAGGTCAGAGAAGGGGAAGCGACAGCAAAACAGGCAAGCCCTCTCCTCCTCCGAGCAGGTGCACAACTTGCTGCGGCGCCGCGTGCTGCCTGGCCTGAAGGGATTAATTCTGGCCTTGCACGCTGCCCTGGCCTCTCTCTGCACAGGTCAGGCTGCCTCTGAGCGGGCACGTGCTGCAGCGGGCAGGCTGGGTAGAAAGGGCTGTCTGCCAGCAAGGGTTTCAGGGAGTGAATATGTATTTGCCTCCCTGCTGATAACACCATCCCAGAAAACAGGTATTTCTTCTTTGGAAGGAAGTACCCCACTATACACTGAGAAAGCTGTCATTCCGAAACTAATTTTTTTCTCCATTCTCCCATCTTGACGGTTCAGCAGATGTGGCACGGCTTTTTCTTCAAAAACCTGCTACATAAAAACATGTTTATTTCAGTTAACCTCTTCAACCAAAGAGCCAGCCCACTGCAGCTCTTCAATAATGCCTCCATAAATCACAACCGCGCAGAGTGAAGGCAGAGATTAATTCTAAGTAATTTTGTGTATAAAATTTGCTCCAAAACTCATCTATCTCTAGACGTTTATTTACATACACAGAATATCCAGGTTTTGAATTCCAGTGAAGTTTGCACTGACTGATTTTTAATAAAAATTGCCTAAAGGCTGCAAACTACTTTAGCATCCTCAACTTCCATTGAAAGGAAGTTGACAAGGAGTTAAGGCACATAGCACCCAATGAGTGCTACTAATAGTAATAAATAACAGGGGGGTGAAATGGACAGAAACTTCCAGAGCTTCAGCAGAAAAGTGGGTGAGATCATTGTTCAAGTTCATCACAGCAAGCAGCCTTTAGGAACATTTTACTGCCCATGTCCTTAGGATGCTACAGTCTTCTGCTTGTGAAGGCTTTGCGATCTCGTTAATGTGACGGATGGACATTTACAATGTTTGTGATTTTAATTGCATGACTCTGCCTATAACGTTCATGCAGTGCCACAGAAACACTGGCTGGAGGACGTCAACTGAGGTTGGTGGGACGGAGCACCAGAGGGGAAAGAAAGGAGCTCCCTGCCCTGCTCACGTTGAAGTCCTCACCCTGTTACCCACTTGTTTTACAATGCAGCTGAAGTTCACCTTTTTCAAAGCTTGGGGATGACTTCTGCTGTAATGTGACAATTGGCAGAAAAATCCAAGCTGAAGATAGCTTGGGCACCTTTGTCTTTTCATTTCAGCTCTTTACGGTTTCTTATGAATCTGGCTCCTTGACAAGGAGAAGTCACAGAGGTGACGAGCATATGTAAGGGAGTGAACGGACAGGTGACCCTGGTCTGGTTGAAAGTCCATGTGGTGGACACGGAAGTCCGTGCTTCCTTCCTAAGGCAAATACGAGGTAGAGGAAGGCAAAAAAATAGGCTGTGACTCTGCTTACCAGCTTCCACATCTGAGCCAGCACTGAAAGATAAGAATTATTTATTAATACAGGTCAGGTCAGCACTAAGTTAGCACTTTCCCTCAAGAGCAGAGAAAACTCGAAAGAAATTGTGTCCCTCATATCTTTGAGTGCCAGGGCTGCTTCAGATGGTGCAGCTCACAGTCGGTGGCAGGCTCCGAATTCACAGCCATTGCATCTCCTACTGCATCTTGCTGAGACGCAGCGAACACTGGCCTGCAATGGGGCTGGCTCATCAGACACACGTGCAACAGGATGCACATTTTTTTCAGAGACGATCTATGCCATACTGGCAGACACCCTCCCCTTCTTTTTTTTCCCCATCTGTTCTGTGCAAACAAAAGGAGTTCTTAGAAACACCCTGTACACACACCAGTACCCGTCAGCCAGGATGCGACAAGCCCTCTGAGCCCAGCCCAACGTACGTACACATCTGAAACTAAACCACCTCACCACTGAGTCAGGGAGGATTTCATCAGGATGTTTCTGAAGGGCAAAGAAACAGCTTGCTTTGGAGAGGAGGCAGTTCTACCAATCACCTGCCACGAGATGATACGAGAAAAAGAAACCAGGCCACACTCTCTCCTAAGGGAGAGTTGTTAATTGAGCTCTGTAGGCTCCGATCCTAAATCCATGTCTGCGTCTGAACAGCTACAACACCGAAATGCATCTGAGGTGCGCAGAAGCCAACAACAGTATCTCCAGCTTATTAAAAACCTGCTTGGCGATTAGAAACAAAAGGCAGGTCAGCACTAACAAGAAGCACGGCATGTAACGACCGCAGGTCCCTCTGGGTGCAGCAGGACAGGAATGCCCGGTTGGAAGAGCCCGACCCGGAGGCAGCGCTGCTGAAGGACTAGGAGGTTCCCCTCCTCCCGATGTGAAGGGAACAGGCGGCAGCGTGCTCCTTCCTTCCCTGCCCCAAACGGGGATGGCATGCACCCCCGAGCTGCCTGAGGGTTTGCAGAAAGAGAGCAGTAACCCACCTAACGTGTCCCCTCCAGGACTGATGGCAGAAAGCTATTTTGGGGAATCGTGAGAAGTGGGAGATGCACGATCTGCAGGTACCCAGGGTTTACTCACGAACGTAACCTTAAGAGCACCTCTTCTGTTCAAAACCTGAATAGCTCTGAAATAAAATTGCAATTTCTTGGGTGAAACTCAGCTTTGGTAAAGTCAATGGAAAAATTCCCTTTTACATCAGTGGAGCCATATTAGCCAAGGATATATTTTGAAAAGGTTGAATGAGTTTGTGCCAGGGCTTTAAGGTTCTTTGTGCACTGTACCCTGCCAGTTTAAATGATGACTATGAAGATCTGTTATAAAACTTTTTCCAGGAGAGGCAAAAGCTTTCTCTGTGTCACAGTTTTTAATATACTGTGACTCTTACTCATAGTAAATTAGGTTATTTATCCCCGTTATTTATATGTACTGCTCTAACACTGTAACAAAACAAAGTGATAGATGCACCTATACCAGTAGTCAAACTCAATAACAAAGCAACAGCAACTGTGTGTAACTTTACCCTATTGTTATCAATTTATATAAAAGACAAATTCTTCAAGCTGTGAAAGTGTGAAAGTAAATTCTTTACCATTCTGGACTTGCCAGCAATTGCTTTGTCCTCTGATCTCAAACCCTTCCACAGGCTGCTCCGACAACATGGGGGCCCGATGCTGATTTCACAGACCTTATCCCAATTCACTCTCCTGGTTTCCAGGGAAGCTGTTGTTTACTACACCCCTGAAATTGAAGACAGAATCAGCGCAATGGTCAGAAATACAGGATGCAGAGCTCTTCCATTCTGGAGTTCAGAGTCCAAGCCAAAAGCAGAATGTCAAAGGCAGAAGCAAACCTTACTGGATTGCAGACTAACTCCACCTGCCTTCTGCAGATAAATTTTACATTTAGATGTGTAGGGACGACTCCCACTGCAGTCAATAAAAATTGTGCTCAACCAGCGTTATTTGTCACCAATCCAGCTGCCCATTCTGGAAGTCTTTTGCTGAAAGAGAGGGGAGTCTTTGGGCTCTCCTGGTACTGTGTTTAAACTATCTCAGATTCCCATGTAGAATATCTTAGTGCTACCAGTTTCCCTGTAATATTCACTTAATTTATGCTATTCATTTACATTCCATTCCAAATTGAAATTCTATTTCACTGGTCTATTAAAAATGAGCCCACTAAAGAACAGCACATTTTAAAATAGTAACAGATGGAGAAGTCTGTGGAGTTCTACAAATTTAGATTTCTACTTTAAAATTAATTAAATAAATTAAAAAAATCTAGTAAGCAGTAACTACCTTTCACTTTGTTTCTTAAAACACGTGCTTATGGTTTATTGTATGAGCCAGCACATCATTTTCTAAACAGATGCAGCAAGCCTGGGCAAAAAATTACTGGGAAAATATCCATCTCGTAATTGCTAATTGTGTTTATAAATTTAGATTTTTGAATGAATGCTACACAGGACTATCCCTCAAGCAGCAGTGCGCCCATAGAACCAATCTGTGCCTACATCTACATCGCAGTCCCTTTCAATAGCATTTTTGTTGCCTTTATTGCATGTATGTAAGAAAACCCATTTGCATCACATCATATCGCATTGATAAATGAGGATTTTCATATTTTTGAAGAAATTAGCTCTAGGTTTGAAAGTTGTTTTCACAATGTCCTAGGCTGAGGGGGAAAATGGTATTTTTATTCATTAATTGCTTTGCAATTCATGAAACTCCTCAGTTAAATGGAATACATAAGTGGATGAACTTCTCTGGGATTTACAGTCATTATTTGCTTTTGGCATGGAGTGTTATTTCAACAATCATATTTTTAAACTGTTAACCCATTCTTGATTGCGTTCTGTCTTTCACATCCTTGTGATTTTTCTTCTGTTTCCAAGATGTTACCTCTTAATTTAGAAAATTGCATCTTTTTTACTTTAGTACTAATTGTTTTGAATTCAACGCTTGTTTCGCAGCTTTGAAGACATGCCTTTTGCAGGCATGTTGTTCCAATCACCTTACACCTTACAAATACGGGCACAAAGAAGCTACAGTCTTGGATGCATTCACACAGATGCTTAGCTTAGAGCATAGATTCAGCACAATAAAGGCTATCGATCATTGTACTGATTATTTGTAAGCAAAGACTTACTTAGACTATTTGCAAAGTAAACTACTATTCAATCCGAACAAAGACAGTAAAATATGCTTTAAGGTATTTTTAGCTCTTCAGCAAGCTGAGAAAGGATAGCAACGATTGCACTGCAAACATATCTCTTTCTCTTGTGCCTCTGGATAGACACTGCAAGTACGACAGGGGCGATCCGTGTCGTTCGGGTCCAGCGGCGTGAGGGAGTATGTGCCGTAGCTCCTTTAGCATCTGTTTGATCTCTCCTTCCCTTTGTGCTCGCTCATCTAACAGCCCTGTACCGCATTGTTTTCCTACCCGCTTTATGAGCGAGTTAATGCGTTCCTTCTCAGGAGACCTTTAAGCTTAAAATATTTCCTTAATTAACGGAGCCTAATCTTAAAGAGCCAAAGCTGGCTGCGGCGCTTCCACGCCGCGTGGGTGCCAGAGTCCCACCACCCCGGCTCTCGGGGGCGGGCTGCGTAAAGGACCATGCCTTCAACTTTCCGGACCGGTCGCAGGGAGACCTCCCTCGCCGCGCCGGGGTCCCGCTGCCAGAGCTCGGCGCCCGCCGCCGCGGTGCCGGAGCCCCGAGGCGCTTTCCGTGCGGGGTAGGCCGGGGGAGGCGAGGCGAGGCGAGGCGAGTGGGCTGCCGGCCCGGCCCCCGCCCGCTCACCTCCCACCCTTCCCTCCCGCTTTCAACTTCTCCAGCGGGCACCCCCGGAGGTGCAGCGCGGCCGCCCCAGCCGCGCCAAGGCGGGGGAAGGCGCAGCGCGGCCCCCCCATCCCCGTGGATGCCCCGGCCCCACGCACTCCCCCCACCCGGGGCAGACGCAGCTCTGCCCCCAGCCCCCTGCCCACGCCCGGGAAGGTGCGGCGCTGCCCCCTCCCGCCGCAGCGCCCGCCCCTCCCGCCGGGGCCGCCCCGCCCGCCGCTGCCCTTCCCGAACAATGAGCCGGGACAGCGCGGCACGGCCCGGGGGCAGCCCCGGCATGTCCGCCCCTCCGCCGCCCCGGCCCCGGCCCCGGCCCCAGGCAGGCGGCCCCCTCCGCCCGGCAGCCAGCGCAGCCGCCCGCCCCAGCGACCGGCTCCGCCCGCGAGGTAACGGGGGCGGCCCCCATCCCGGGAGGGGCCGGGCAGCGGCGGGGGCGGCCCCGGCGGGCGGTGGCTCCCGGGGGGGCGGCTCCCGGGGGGGCGGCTCCCGGGGGGGCGGGCAGCGGCCGGGGCGGGGGGGCGGGGGGCGGTGCCGCGCCGCGGCGAGCCGCCCGCTGCCCGTTGTCAGCTCCCGGCGCCGGTGCCGCTGCGATCCGGCGGGAGCCGGGGTGCCGCCCGCCCCCGGCGGCTGCCCGCGCCCTGCGCTTTGTGCGTGCGGCGGCCACCACCATGCGGGGGGAGCGGCAACTCGTGGGAAGCGGCGAGGCGGAGCGCCCGCGCCGCCCCGGCTGCTGCACCTCGGGGGGCAGGCACCCCAGAGAGCCCTGAGCGCCCCGGCGGTAGGTGGGGGCACCCCGGGCGGAGAGCGCTTTTATTTGGGGGGGGGGGCGGGGGAGGGGGACGAGGGGGAAGGTTTCTCCTGTGCAGCGTTTGCTGGCAGGAAAATCCTATACGTGAAGCCGTACGGATTCTCAGTGGCATAGCTGAGTGGCTTCTTGGCTGAACAGTTTTCAGGCGGGGAGTGCGCAGGGTGTGTTTTCAGCAGGGTTCGCCTGCTCAAGAGAGGTTGAATAGATATGTTTGGAGAAGCAGCGCTTTCCAGGAATTTAAATGAGACCTTTTTTGGGGGTTGCTTTTCAAGGCTGTTCTATTAGTTCTATATTTGCTTTTGCAGATTGCGCTTATAAATAGTTAGGCAGTCGTATTAGCATGTAAAAATCGATATTCTCAACGGGGGGAAAAAAAGGTCTCTGCGAATTTACCTCTAGTAAGCAGTGTAGATCGCTTTTGTGGTCTGCTTATATATTTTATCGGGAACATTGTCATCTCTAATACTCAACCACCATTTGTAGTTTATTCTGTCACGGTAATGTGTTTCAGCTGATACTAGAAAAAATTTTGATGAGGTTACTCGTTGAAGTGATTTAGTTGATAACTGTTGGAGTAAGATTTAGTCATCTCCTCTCTTCATGTGGAGAGAAATGTTAAGTGATAGGCAGGAGGCAGCAGCAAACCTCAAGGTTAAGGTTTTTGCTCGTTTTTCAATCTGATTTTCCTTTTTCAGTCTTGCAAACTTTCTCAACTTTAACTCTTTGCAATGAAACTTTCCAGGCGTGGTGTCTGCATCCAGGTAATTTTAATACGTATATACATATGTATCTCTTTTTTTGTTTGGAAAACTCATGCAAAAATAATTCAGCTGGTTTCGATAGTGCGGGACTTCTGGATATGGGGAAAGAATTACTACGTTTTTTCCATTTAAAGATGAAGCTCTTGGAGGGTTTTTTTAACAATTTTTTTTTATTATTATTTTAAATTTGAAGTATAGTTTATAGGTATTTTTCCTTTATATGCGCTTTCTGCTTAAAATACTGTTCGACTGGAAATGCTGCGGTGGTTATCTACTGGTTTTGCGCGTCTTGGTAAGACCAAGAGCTGCACTATTGGGAAAAGATGAGTTATTTGTTGCTGAATGAGAAGCTGTGATAAAGGCTCTGGAGGTGAGGTCCTGCCTGTGTATTCAAACCCAAGGGTGTTCGGCACTGATTCTGCAGCTGACAACAAAGGGGCGTCTTGGCAGACACCTCTGCTGAAGCAGGCACGGCTCCACTTGCCATTTGCTGTGAACGTGCTGGATTTGAGATCTTGTAAGTGAAGACTTTGAACTATTTGTAGGCAGAAGTCTTCGATGATGGAGTTTAGGACCTCCACAGCTCCCGATGTGGTAGTCGGAGAACTCTTTTTCTTCCACAGTTCATCTGGGCAGAGGACAGGATTTCCCAGCATTGTCCGCACTGCACATTCAGAGTTGGAGGATGTATACAAAATGTTAGAGGTTTGTTGCAAAGTTGCAGACCTCTACATCTCTGTTTTGTGATGTGTTTTCTACGGAGGAAAGGAAAAGAAAGGCCAAACAATAAAGAAGGTGTTATAAAAACTTTATAAAAGGACCTTAAAGGGATGTTAGGATTGCATATTTAAATGTCCCAGTGGAAAGACATGGATAAAGTTATATGTTCACCTTATCTCTGTCCTTCTTTGAAATCTGCAAAATGATTGTTAGATGCCCTCTTAGATTAAACATAGTTGTGCATAAATAAAATCTGGAGATACCAGTTCCTGATTTAAAATTAAGAAAGCAAAATAGAAAATAATTGTAATCCTACAGAATGTGATTTTTTTTTTTTTCTGTTTCAGATTAGTGAAATGAGAGAAAACAGCATCCAGTTGGTAACATCCTAATGATTGCATTGCGCATTGATGCTGTGTATGTTAGTTTCTGAATATACTAGTGGAGCATGCTGGATTTTACATAAGTTGTTAGAATGCTACTGGTCCATCAGAAATTGTATGCAAATCTCTCTGCAGTAATTTTCAGTTTGTGTTATGGGAACTTCTCGGTATTTGCTAAGCAATTGGCTGGCGGTCTACAGGGGAGTACTCGGGCATATGGTGTTGGCTCGTTTTCCATGTATTTAGCTACTAATGATATTAAAAGAAGCCAAAATGTATGAAATACCTCTCTAATATTAATTATCTTGCTAAGAAACTATTGCAAATGCTATTAAAATTGCAGATGTATACAAATGCTGTGTGATCAGGGTGAAGGCCAATCCAGGGAATAGGGTCAGTGGGAAATCTGTTGGATCTGCAAAGGTCTGTTGAGATGCTGGTGCTGCTACAAAAAAAATGGGCTTCTGTGGCACTGTAACTTTGGAACAAAGGCGTAGGGGCTTGATTCAAGGAATGGAAAATCTGGCTTTGCTGTTGCTTTCGTAGCGCAGAAATAATTTTTGTCGAGTAAGACTGTTGGCTTCCTCAGAATAAAGGTTTACAACCCTTAAACAGCTCTTCCTGACACTAAACAATATCCATTTCATGCGTTTGAAGCGTGTTAGAAAGGCTGGCTAGTAACATTGGGACTGATGAATGAAAAAGAAAGAAATTTACAACATCGGATACTTTTCTTTAAATTGTTTCCCTCCTCCTTAGTTATTACCAAGCATTAGACTGCCACACTTGAATATAATTAATGTAGTAAATGGTTTATTAGGCACCATCTGAACTTTTGTCTTGTTTAATTATAGAAGCTTAGTGCAGTGGTCTGTGTACAATATTCAGCCCAAATAATTGCTTTCAGACTTTTATCTGACCATGGTTATTTTTGGAGCAGCTGCATGCATGGCTTTTTCATGAACTTTGCACTTTTTAGGCTCTCATTTGCAGTCATGCTGCTACATTTCCAATTTGCATAACTAAAAGCAGTTGCGTTGTGATTTTGCTGGTAGTAATTCAGAGCAATTTGTCTGCATGCCGTCATATGGTAATATGTTTTGGTCTTCCTTAAAACTCTGTCGTTCATATTTAGGTATCCACCAAACCATGACACAAATGGGAAAGCTGCAATTATTTTTTTTTTCTGAAAGTTTTTAAACGGTTGCTGAAGTTAAGAGTATTTCTTCCAGTGTCATTGTGTGTCTTGAAAATTATTTTAAGAATGCAAAAGTAGTGGCATGGGATGAAATCTGCACCACAAAGAATTTACAGTAAAGGGTTCAGCTACAGCAACCCCTGCTTCATGTGCTTAATCGTATGTATTAATTCCGTAATAAATGGAATTTATTAGAACTCATGGTGTCATATTTAGGGTACAAGATCATATGAAAAGCTGACTACAACTACCATATTATACCTGAGAATAAGGTAAAAAACCCTGATATTTGTTATGGGTCTTACGAGCATTTTGTATTTTAGATCCAGTCTTTTCTATGGTGCAACCATAGAAAACTGATTTTCTTCATCAGTAACACTCTGAGAAAAGCAATTTTGAAAAGCGATTCAGACTTATTTTTATTTGGTCTGAAAATTTTATGTAGACTAGAAACAGTGCTTCAATAGTTGGTCCTGAGGGCAAAGCACACCAAAATCGTTATGTTTGTTGGATACATTTTTCAAAGATTGACCACTTCCACGAGGATAAAGGCTTGAAGAGTTAAATGTCAGGGAGCTGTTGCCAGTGTTCTTGATGAGGGTCCTTGACCTTGGGAACTTGCTCCTGACAGATGCTCTGACAGAGCTTGTTTGTCCACAGGCCTTCAAGGCCCCCTTCGATGCCAGTCACTTTGGAGACGCCAAATCTTCCATGTTGCTGAAGATGGCCAGAGGTTCAGTGGGAGCTGGGGAAGTGGAGCAGAGCTGGGCTCTGGGATGTGGTGGCCTGGATTGCTGTTACATTTCATTGGAGATGCAACCTTACATTTGCGTGTGTGGTTGTGTGTGTTATTGCGTTGTGCTTTCTGGAAGGGTGCACTTCAGAAATCTAAATGTAAATGAAAAGTAAATGTTATTCGTGGCATAGCTCTGCGATTGTCATCAGAGTAGGATTCACCACAGGTTTTGTACAATCCACTGTTTATTGTATTAAGTTGTATAATTACTGTCTAAGATTAGGGTGTTTTATAGCTAGGGTTGCGAAGGGACTGCGAGTGCTCTCTGGGGACTGAACGTAAAATCACATGAACCAAATGGCTGTTAACTGTGGAAAGGAAAGTTTTTGTTCTTCCCTTGTGATACGTATCTGGGTGGAAGATATGTGGCCCACCACATGGATTTGTTCTGCAACTTTGTGAATTCATTGTGTCATTGATGGAGCCAAAGGTCTGGAGGGTGTAAAATTTGGTGAGGGATCTTTATAGGATCCTTAGTTTAAAGTAGCTCTGCTATGCTAAGTTCTGCATTTAGTTTTGGTAGTGGAGTTGCCTTTCAGTCCATCACTGGAAGGACTACTTTTGGTCTGGTCACTGTCCTATCTGTCCCTCAGCAAAGGCTCTGATCCTCTGTCTGTGAAATACCAAGTTTGTTCTACCCGTGATGTTCTGTTTGAGGGATGGGGACCAAAGTAAACACTTCTTGTGTATAAAAATGTGGTGATGTGCTCTACAATCGTGGTCCAAAATGCCCTCGGTCTTTGCATAACCGAGTAGTGCAGAACTTGACATTCTTTTATGAAGCTGATTCCTAGATAAGAAGATGCTGGTTCACAGTGCTGTTTCAACACAATGCATTGCAAATCTGAAAAATACTGTAGGTATTTTATAATTCAGTATGCAGAGCAGGAGGTGTTTGGCTCTGGAGTGGCAATGGGGTATTGGGCCATTCGCCCTTACGCTGCTGCAGTGAATGGAGGTCAGTAACAAATGAAAGCTGTTACCATCTGATGGCTGTTTAGTCACCTGTGAAATGTGATTTCTAATAGACAGGTTTCACATCATAGGAGCAGCCATGGCAATTAGATGAGCAGAGCCAGCCCCCTTGTCGAAAGACTCGTTAAAGTGGCTAACAAGCACATCATGCCCCATCTTAGCCTAGACCGATCCCTCCAGTTAAGTGTTTCCAAACACAGCGTAGGGACCCGTGATTGCTAATCGTGTTCTGTCTGCTGGTGGAGAAAGAGCACATTTTATTGTCGGAGCTGTTGGCCTGTCTCTCCTAGAAGGGCTTAATCTGTAAAAGCAGAAAAAAGTAGAGCACGCAGCAGCATCCATGAGGTCCTGGCTCCATCTGAAGTTGCTTGCAAAATGTTCCAAGGCTTCATTAGGTTTAGGATTTCATCCTGTGGAAGCGTTGCAGAGGGCATGCTGTATCTCCCAGTGAAGCTAATCATGTCCAGACTTGATAGTAGTTGCTGACAAATTGGCTGAGAAGTCAGTGATTAATTTTAACAAATGAGTTTTCTTTGAATGCAAGCTCATGCATGCCAATTATAACAGTATGCCTATGATAAAAATAGGGATTTTTTTTTTTTGGTCTTCAAGCTTCAAATCTGCTGGTAACTGATTATTTTTTCCAGTGTCATTGTAAAGGGGGGAAAAAAACCCCAGAAGTGCTCTTTCTCCCCCAAAATACCAAAGAAATGTTCAAAGTGGTTGCAAATTTTTATTCTAGCGGCTAAGGAGTATTTAATGTATTCTATTATACCGTCTGGAAGGCCTCTAGTGTCTTCAGTGAAGTACAGGCCTGATACCTAGCCCCGTAAAATCGGGGAAAGGTCTTGCACTGCCTTTAAGTAGGCTTTAGATCTAGACCCCTGTGATTTCTACTTTGTATTCCAGCTGCAGGCTCTTTTCAACAGGAGACAATAAACTTGGGTGGTAGGAAACAAAGCTCTTAGGAAACATACGTGAGTTGGGTCATATTTTGATGTATTGAAGACGCTGGTTTTAAAACAAAGCCTGCTTGGGCTAAATATATCATGAGGCATTATAGAGGAAGCATTAAGAATAAGAGGAGCGCGGGAATTTTTTGAAGAAAGCAGTGTACACTATGTGATTTTTTTTTTTTTTTCTGAAGGTTGTGGTGCTAATGTAGAAATTGCATTATAACTGATAGACAAGAAGCATTATTTCTTAAGAACACAAATGTGGTTTATAGGAAAAATCAAGCAGTGACATGTTTTTAGATGTTTAACTTGGATATAGTCTTGCAGATGGATGCAAGACTGTGCTCTAACTACCTTGACTCCACACACAGACCTTTTATTAGCACAGCTGAAGGGCACAGAATATCAACGGTGGTTTTACACTGATGAGTTTGCATGGCTGTAGCTGTGTGGTGTTGACATTTTCTTTATAATATGCCACCTTTTTTTCGGAAGCGTATCATTCACCCATAAAACACATGTTCTGATTTAAGGCATAGTTAAAAGGTCTACTTAGCAGAAGGAGAAGTTTTACTAAGTATAAAAATGATTGCTTTGACAAAATGGAGAATAACGTGGCATTAACAAAGAGAAGTCACTTTTCTTTTTCTTTCTTTTTTTTTTGGTTTTGTTTAACATGCATAACTCTCGGTACCCTTAGATTTAAAAGACATTTAGAAAAAGACATTTAGAAAACTGCAAGTCCCTTAAAAGATTGTTTCTTTCATTATCTTGACAAACCTTGAAAAGTAGTTTCTGTGCCTGCATAGTGATTATGTTTCAGAAACAGTTCTTAGGGATTTTATTATGTGCTGAAACATATGTTTATAAAAAAGACTATAACCTGGCGGAAAAAGTGTCTTATAATAATAAACCTGTCGATGGGCCATATGCTGCCATCAGTATGTTTGAAAAAATAAATTCTTCTACAAGTGTTAAGTAAGTTTACAGCCCAAGTGTTAAGTTAGGGTCAGACTGTGACTGGCCCGCTGTGGATTGAGAGGGGGAGGAAAGTGCATGCAGATCCTCCTCATGCTCTTTTCATTAGCTCACACAGCGGCCGGCGAGATGGAGCGGGGTAGCACCCCTTCCCAAAGGGCAGTGGAGACAGGAGCTCCATCGGAGATGGCGAGAAGTCCTCCTGCTGCAGCTTTCCCTGGCGCTCCCCAGGTTTCTGCCGACTCAGCGCGGGGCTGTGTATTTTGTAAAACTTGGCTGAGCTTTGCGTGGTCTCTCCTGAGAAGAGCAAACCTCTGAGGTAGATTATCTGCATTTAAAAGGTGACAGAACAGATATATGAAGCCAGTACAAATAAAAGAGCTCTGATAACTATGCAACTGGATGAGAAATGTGGAAAAACTTCCATTCTTACTATCTACTAGGTAGATCATTTATATTTTATGGATTTTTTTTTTTTGTGCTTGTATCACCAACTTTGTTTTTTAAATGTAGGTGATGTGGTTGTGGCAAAATCTTTTGTTTCTGAAGAGCAAAAGTAAGATGCGGTAGGTTGAAGAATGTGTCATTCTCAAAAAGTGCTTCTGTGTGGGATCAGCGTTTGGTAAATGTAGACACTTTCAAGCCTATTCTACTTTGGATGCACTCGCAGAGATCCTGTGAATGGGAGTCATGCGTGTGTCCATCTCAGAATAGGTCCCTTTGTAACTGAGGCATTTTCTGTGTAGAAACATACTTCACCGAGAAGTGTTTTTAATGTCCTAATGTTTTCCACCACTGATCAGCTGTGCACTGCTTGTTTTCCTGGCAACTTGGCAGGTGACAGTCATTGTCAAAGGAAATATTAAAGATTAAGGAGAATTGTTTAAAGCAGTTGACCATGCTGAAGGCTGACTCAAGAGATGCATGAGGTTGCCATAGCATCCGTTATCAAAATCAAGATTGTGAACAGAGCAGTCCCCACCAGGAGCGAGTTCCTTACCCACAGTCTTTCCAGGGTTCATCAAAGCTTTTAGTTTGCTCAGGGGAAATTTGCTTCTTGAGGGCTGAGATCTTCCCTGTGGGTTTTCCTGCCCAGAAGTCTAATGAGGTATGTTGTGTCTATGTGTACGAGGCTCCCAGTCTGGAAGAGGGCCTTGGAGACTGAGGGAGTGGAGCAGAGAGAGGGAATAAGCTGCAGAAGCAGCACCCAGACCCCAGCACGGAGTTTGCTTTCACCGTGGAAATGGAAAATAGGTTGGATCAGTAATCCATGGAGGAGGGGGTACTTGGGAGTTATATAGATGTTCCCTGGGATAATTTTTGTGCACATCAGAGAGTAAGGCTAAGTATAAATTGAAGGAGTAGTAGGACGACGGTAAGTCTGGGGAGGAAACCAGCTGTGCCTGGTGTGTGCTTACCTTTCCAAGAGAGGCACTTTGGTACTAGCAAGGCTCAGAAGCACCTTGGGACCACTTCTCTTCAGCCTGGTGAGATGTAGCTCCTCCACAGAGACTGTAAACTACAGTCAAGCTCTTACACCCAGTTGGACCTGAGGGAAGGGTCCTGGTCTTCGGCACTGTCTCCTGAGCACAGCTGATGAGGTGATGGAGGAGCTTGCAGTGGACCAGGCTGGCATGCCTATGGTATATACAAGCCAACATGTGGTGTTAACAACTGCAGCGCTTAGGATTTGCACAAACCCACATTTAGTAATAAAATAGCCTGCAACTAGTCAAAGGCACCAGTAGTAGCCAAGCAAATTTGGAATGTCTAAGCCAACCATTTTTAAGTTATGATGAGCCAAAAAAAATTAGGACACAGCCCAAGAAATGGAGAACACCTCACTTTTCTGGAACTCTCATATCTCCAAGATGACTTGGCTGATCTACCTCAAACTTTCCAGAGAAGCTTTCCTTGGCACAAGACCATGACTGTGAAATTTCATGTGACTGGGTTTTACTTTGTTGAAGTTACGAAGGTTAAAACCAGAGTTTGTTGTAGAAAGCTAATCTCTCCATTAGAAATATTTCTGCATATTTGATATTCATTCCATCGTAATTGTTCATTGCTATTTCTTGTTCAGGCTGATTGTATTTTTTCTATTTATTTTAGGTTTGATTTTTTTTTTTTTTCTAAAGGATACATTCAGAGCAGTATAGCTTGGAGCCAAATTGTGTGTGACTGTGTACAGGCGTATGTGGTAAGGCAGAAGCATTAGCCCAATATCTACTGGAGAAGGAGCCACAGTTAGAGTCCTGCTCCCACCTGACTATCACTGGAGAGCTTTTTGGAGTGTCTGGTTTGAGAGCTCCCTGTTTAATACAGCTTTTCTCTCTCTTCTTGGTAGAAGAGAATGTCTTTGTTGGCCTAGTTATGCTCTCACCTCCAGGTAAAAAATATTTCTGTTTGATGGCCATCTTGTCATTCAGGGTTTCCCTAGTGGCAGCTCCTGCTGTGGAAAGCCATGAAGGTGGCAATAGCCTAAGACTGGGATCAGCGTTCTCCATGTGTGCTCTTGAGCTGCTCTTCACTGTGTCTAAACATCTGTAGCCTGAAACATCTAGCTGCCAAAATTGCAAAATTTCAGATAGGCATTAGAAAACATAGAGAAAATGTTTGTGGGCCTGGAAGTGCTTTTTATTTTTCAAGTTAGGGGCACCTTAGCTGTGAGTTAATTCTGCATAGGAGTGAGACCTGGTTGTGCACCAGCCATTTCCTCTGCTCTGAGTGCTGTTTTCTGAATGATGTGAAGACCAAAGCATGCCACTGCAGATACTTGCTATTGCTAGATGGAACCAAATGAGCAAAGGTCTCTAAATGCGCTGTATTTAAAGACAGTGAATTAATTTGACTGAGTCACTTTACAGAATGAGCAGAGCTCGAACAGATGTCAAGCTGGAATGAGCCCTCACCCCGAGGCAGGGGCTGAGAGTGTTTGAAGTTGATGCTCGACTGTATTTTTCTTTCCGGGGCTCAAATTTAAAAGCGGCAGGAGAGACGCAGCAGAAGCCAGGAGGTGCTGCTCCAGGAAGAGACAAGGTGCTGTTGATCACGGTTTGGTAGGAGTCTCTTTCAGGCAGGATCACCCAGCACCTGCTGAGCTCTGCAGTTCATGAGGCCAGGAGGTGCTCCATGTCTGTGCAAGGCAGGGTCTGTGTCCTGTTTGCCATCTGTACCGGTGCTAGCATCTGTAGCAGAGGGACATCACTGCTTCTTGCTTAACACACCTCACATCAACCATACAATTGTCTGTCAAGATACAGTAGATTATTATGGGTTACATCCTGAAAAAGGGTGTCTGCATAAAATACCTATCAGAAGGTTTTCTATTTGCTCAGGCGTTTTATTATGAGGAGCACTAAAAAGACCAACAGAGCCAGCTAAAAAATCAATCTGCCGGTATATAGGCAGCCAATGAGAAGAGTGCAGGGTGGGTGTAATGTGATCACAGCTACTTAAACCAGTGATCAGATATACTGCTACAGTCTGCAAAAGCTGCAAGCAGTAGAGAAATCCTGCTGAAAGCTCCTGGACCACGGAATTAAGATAATTAAGCCTTGCAGTCACTGGAATATGCGTTGCTCTTGCAAGGTTGTCATGAGATAAATAAGGGCACAGCTAGAGCACACTGTATATGTGGAACTTTGCTTTTGTTGTGTGTGACGCAGAGACTCTTTATTTTTTTAAAACAATAACTGATTGCAGTTGAAAGTGCCCCAAGGATTCTTCAGGTGATGCTGGCACCAAAACCATAGCCATCAAAGAGGAAATGAAAAGCAAAATATATAGATATGAGGATGCATCTTTTGATTCCTGAGCTAGCTCAAGCATCGCTGCATGGCACTGTAGTGCTCTGCATAGACTCCCTGAATGATTTCTTCAGTAAGCAGGGCCCTGATGGAGGAGATCACCTCAATGAATTTTTATCTTCTTGGCATTTCTAGAAATAGTGTGTCTGCGCTCTTCAGACTGCAGAGCTGCAAAGCTTTGAATTTCTACTGGTGCTACTCCATCCCATGCTTGCAGATGAAAGTTTCCAAGGAATCTCGTAAACCCGTTGCACAAGCTGAGAGAAGGGATAGAAAACTGCATAGCCTGTAATACTGCAAATATTATAGTATTGTCTACTGCTGCAGTAACCCCTGCTGTGTTTGGAAGGTCTCAGGCATACCAGCACCATGTCTAATCGGTGAAGCAGCCAATAGTAATT
Organism: Nipponia nippon; assembly: GCF_047370975.1. Taxonomy (NCBI): domain Eukaryota; kingdom Metazoa; phylum Chordata; class Aves; order Pelecaniformes; family Threskiornithidae; genus Nipponia; species Nipponia nippon. Next base: position 63,692,284 of record NW_028262336.1, on the reverse strand, counting down.
CACAGCCTTGACTGCCGAGAAATTCAGCATGGCTAAGATAGACATCTGATCCAGCTCAAGAAAGTAAAGGCCTCTTTCCACAGTCATTTGCTTTTTGATAGTGCCACTTTAACCCTGTTTCTGAATTTGCTCACTTATTTTTCTAAGGAATAGTTAAAAAGTATGACACTTTAAAATAATTAAAATACCTCCCATTAAATCCTTGCTGTTATTTCCTTATTTACTGACTTTTAACATTTTCAGTAAATGAGGCAGGAACATTAACAGCCAGACAATGATACAGCTGTGCAAAGACCATCAAGCTGTTAGGTGGACACTGCTGGAGTTTTGTGACTCGAAACTGTAGGTGCTGAGTGCACCCAGTAAGTGTATGTGATAGAGTATGAAGTCTTCCTTACCTTACCACTGGATTAAAGTCAGCCTCCTTATATGTGATTTCCCCCTCCCCCCAGTTGTTTGGAATCAGCTATAAAGCAGAAGTGTGGTCAGTAACAGCAGAGCAACAAGACAGTTGCTCATTACACCACTGTCCAAGTTTCTCAGAAAGTAATATTTAATACCACATCAGTTCCACTGTGGTTTTGGGATATAAACTGAAACTGAATTTTTCATCCAGATTCACTAAACAAAACAGTTATATTTTTGTTCTTTGAAATGCAATACCTTTTTAAGCAAAAGATTCCCGTCATTTTCCATCTATCTGAAGTGAGGTTACAAAAGAGGAAAATTGCAAGTCCCATGTATGAGAAGTACTCGGGAGAATGTCAAGTGACTTGGAAACAAGCGTGCTGAATAAAAGTGTCATCAAGAAAAAGACAGATTGGGTCAAGACTTGCACCAATGGTGACTGGTTCTTAGGTCTTGGAGATGGTTCAGAATAGGGATGCTGCTTCTGAGGTTTTGGAAATCAGGAGGTGGTTACAGTGACGTGGTGATGCTGGAGGAAACACACGACTGTAATCTGGAGTCATCGGTCACTGGCTGAAATGCTGGAGAAGTAGCAGCTGTAGAGAGAGTACATAAAGTATGTGTTATATTAACAATGTTACATTTTTCAAGAAAGACAGTGCTTTTAGAAAGCAAATGTCATGTACTAAAAGTCTATTTTTTTCCCCTGATTCTCTGATGTCCAAGCCAAGTGAAATTGATTTTAAACTATAGACACCAATGTGCCTGTTTCTTACAATAGTGTGCTTGGCAGAAAGGTGATATATTAGAATTCACATGAACTTAGATTTTCTGACTCCTGGAAAGGAAACTGTATACATTACCCACAGACGGAAACGTGGGCTCCTCTACAGTGTGCCCTTGGGTGTGTTCTATTTAAGTGGCTTGAAAATATGTGATTATTCCTCATGTGCTTGTCCATACTCGGTTCCTTTGTGGAGACAGTGACATTTACAGTATCTGCAGTCAGGAATACTGCTTTTGCCATAGCTTTTAATGATTATCTCCATTCACTAAAAAAAAAAAACCTAAATGGAGACCGCGGCATGGTGATGGCATGGAAGGTTTAAACAGACACAAATTGTTACCTGCATGTGGTGATAAAGTTAGAAAACACTTTAAAGAAAGCAAGCTTTCCATTTGCTTAATCTGAGCTCTACAAATTCTTTTCCTTTAATTTGTCTTCCCTCATGATATAAAACTATGTAAGTCTGCTCATTCTTTCATCAAAAATGATTCAGACCTAAGGGACACTTGTAATTTGGAAGTAATTAGTAAATAAGTCAGATAAATACTATCCGTTGAGAATTGTGAAAGCACATTGGATAGGATTCTTAAAGAGCTGTGTCAAATTTGAACAATTAAAGCTTAAAAAAATTATCAGTAGTTAGTATGATAAGTCCATTTCATCATAAATTAGTTCACTGTTAATAATTTCTGCTGCTTTCGGAGCAATCTGAAGAGATTTAGCAATCTCAAAAAGTAGTTAAAATAGAAGAAAGAGAAAATCTGTAGAAGTACAGCATTGTTAGACTATAATGTGGTGGTATCCAGCTACCTGATTTGCAATGTGAACTTGGGGTGTGCGCTGGCAGTCGGTGGGGTTCTGCATCCAGAGCTGGACCTCAGGTCTGTGGGTGTGGGTACTCCCTCCTTCCCAACTAACTTTAAACAGTATTTCTTTTGGTTCTTCTGGGGCACAACATGTTGCCTGTCCGCTTGTTTAAGAAAAGCACAGTGGTGCTCATTTTCTTATGCTGAAGTCAAAACCCCAGCTTGTGTGGCTGCTACTGTTCACAGATTTGGGCTCTTTAAATGGAAAAGCAGAATGTGAGGTACAAGATATGTTTGAATAAATGTGGTTTGTAAGTAGACCCCTCTACCACTGCTCGTAAATTCATCTTAAAATCTTTCTATTCCTCTACTTATATGTCACTTCAGGATTGTGAGATGCTACAGGATTCTGAGGTAGCTTTGTATCAGCGCAGGGGTGGGGTAATGGGAATGCACAGAACTGTGCCATTCCTCCCTGGGAATAACCTGGTGTCTCTCACGACCCTCCAGGATCTGTTAGAGTTAATATCAGTTTTCATATTTGGGGTTTTTATATCATACACTTCATTATAGTTACTAGAAGTACTATTAAATTGTTCAATGCATTAAAATAAAGTACAAGTTACAATGAATTAAGGAAATACACTATGCCTATGTAGAGTTCCTCCTGCTTTATTGGATTGGTAAATTTTGTTTAATCAGTTCACCAAACTGGGTTTGATGATTGGTAGGTTTACTACTAGTGGCAGGTTTCCTACCAGGGAGCGTGGATTACCATCACTTTGCTATACTACCTCATGTCCACGTATAGATTCACAAGAATTTTACTCTTTTACCACAGCAGAACAGGCACAACAAAATGTTTTGCACAGATACTGAAAAATCCGAGAAGTTTGGAGTAGATTGGACACAGCTGAACACCAGAACAAGAATCTTGTCACTGTTTGGCATCATTTGTGATTGCTGCCAGTATATCTTTTTGCATTTTTATACCCATATTTAGCATGAACTTCAATGTGTTTTTTTTTCAACAGTTAAAAAAACCCCAACCTGATGAAAGTAGGAAAATTTTTCTTTGCTTGCAGTCATCCTGTGTAGTATACCCTATACCTGCTACAGCAGTTTTAACTGTTAGTAAAACATCTCTACTATATGCTGACTAGAAATATAGATGCAAATCAGGAAATAAAAGCAAGAATCATGAAAACGTTAGAAACATTAAGCACTAGTTTTTTAGATCAGACTAAATGTGTTTTTTTCATTTATTTAGTGTCTGAATGGGATTGAAGCAGGACTAAACCCCATCAACAGAATAGGTTTGACAGGATTGGGTGTTGCTAAGGAATCAATCTATGTTAAGACAAAGATTTCTTTTTCAGAACAGTCTCTTTTTATGTTGGCAGAGAAAACCTTCTGATTGATTTAGGGCAGTGAATTGGCTTCACTTTATTACTTGCCCTCTGCCTTTGGCACTTAAAAGCTGCAGACATGGATTGGGGCTGTATTATACTAGGCAAGGGGCAAAACCACCTAAAAGTTTGTCTCCATCCTCGCGAACTTTTTTCCTGGTTCTCCAAATGGTTGGCTTGAATGTTGCTGATACCCTTCCTAAATGGCAGATGGTGCCACGGTAAGGGAAAACTCACGTTTTCTGGGAAGGCCACGAACCTGAAGAGAAGCAAGCACTGGCGCAGAAGAGGCTTCCCGGGAAAGCAAGCAGGCAGATATGCTAGGGGAGCATGGGCAGACCCCAGCTACTCCTTGCCACAGCCAGGAGGGGGTCTGTTCCCATGGGTGCTGAGTTGCCAGTGTGCAGCAAGGGAGGAGAGGAAAGGGAGAAAGAGAATTTCGGACGTGTCTGACATCTTGCTGAGAGGATGCCTATGCTGTGTGCTGGGCAAGAGGAAGCGCTTCATCCGCATCTTCTAACCAGATGCGTCTGCGTCTTCTAAGCAGAGCGTGCAAAAGATAGGCAGGGGGTTTGCATGTCTTGGCTACTTTAAAGGCAGTCTTAGAAGGAGGGCTTTTTAATGAAATCAGTGATATTTCAAAGGCCTGCCTGTTGGCTGAAAACCAAAAAAAGACATAGCCAGCATTTGAAATACTAACAAATATTTTAATGAAAATGTTGAGAATCCCACCTGTTGAAGAATTGGAGACAGGGAATATATTACATGTATACTGATTAGCTTCAGACTTCAAAGTCAGTATTTAAATGGAGACTTTCCTCTAGAGGTAAAGGCAAGTCAACAACCTCTGCCAAATATCTCAGTAAGAAAAGCATTTACTCTTTCACAGATTCATCTGTAGTAGCTTGTAGATCTGAAAATACAAGGTTTTAGATTCTGTTGTCTCTTATGATGGTGCAAATTAGCATCAAATGGTAATTCCACAGTTGTATCCAGTGAGGATGGGCTCAGAATCTTATCCCGTCATTTCAACTTTTATAACAAAAACAACTAATGCAAATAATCTTGCAAACTGGCCAACTCTGTCTTGCCTCTCATTTACCTCAGTTTCTCACTGTTTTAATGGTGTCGGAGCTTTCAGAGACCCTAATTTTTTTCTGCTACCTTCCATCTTGTAAAGTCATCTGTACTTGCAGGGAGTGAATGGCTAGCTCTGGGAGAGAGGTCTTCTTGTGCACTGCACGTGGGCGCTAAGGACTGCACGAAGGGGAAAGCTATGAAGAATCCAACCAACAACCTTGATTTAATTGTCACTGTTCCTCATACTAGTTTCATGATGGTAGTTCTTAGAAATCCTGTTTCTCTGCAAAATTTCCAGACAGGTAGGATTCATGTTCTAGTGGTTCGTGTCAGGTTACAAACAGCTGTATCCCCCACAGAAGAGATTTCTGTTGATCTAGTCATAGTTTAAACTAATATTGCCCTGAGCCATGCATAAAACAGTGCCAGAACAGAGAAGAAAAAGAAAAAAAAAAAAAAACACAAAAGAACTTAAATACTAATACCACTTTATTTTGCTTTATGAAGCCAAACAAAACATCCCAGCTAGTGTAGGTTGGCTTGTCATCAGCATAGTCATGTTAAGTATTAATATATACAAAAAAGGGGGGAAAAAATTGTTCCAGTCCAGGAAACTTCAATTTTGGATTGTATTTGCAATGTAACAAGGGCTAAACTGACTTCATCCCTCAGTTTGGCAGGCCTTCTTCCAAGGTGAAACCTTTCATTCAAGCTTTTAGCCTAGAGCAAATTAGCCTATAGAAGGCATGTTGTTTGTATGTAGTATATAGAAATGAGACGTTAACAATGATAACTTTCTAAATGCTCTCTTGCAATTATGTTGCTAACATAAACAAATAGGAATTGGCACTGAGATGGAGCTGAGAAAGAGGGAACAATTTGTTTACCATTGTTCTTTTTTAGAGTTTTAAAACAAGGGCTTGCTTGCTTTCTGGAACAAATGTAAAAAGACAAACTAGAGTCTAATAAAAAAGTTAGTAATAAAAAGCAAAGCAAAACACAGTGCCTATAGGACTTGTTTTATTGGAACATACAGTAGAAACATACTCTGTGGAGGTAAAATTTACTGCTATAATGAGATACGGATAATCAGTATATCTCAGAAACATTGTTGCTTTAGAGTGGAAAATCAAAATTCTCCAACCCTTTCTGCCTGGAAGAGTTTGAGAGTTTGGTCAAGTTTTTTGTGATAGGATTGAAACAGACCTTTTGTAACTGCACTCCCTGTTCGTGCGTGTGTTAGTATAAACGTTTCCTTCTTTCAGGAAGCAATTCAGATTGCCCTTTTTCAGTGCAATTACTGCTGTGTTAAGTTCAAGTAATATAGCATCTAAAAACATTTATGGAGCAAAGAAAAGAAGCCTTTTATTCTCACCTTGCCAAGAGCAGAAATAAAACGAGCTGTTGTGCTGGAAGTGTAGAACTGCGTGAGGATTTGTAACGTCCTGTTTCTCGTGGTTTAGTCTTGTGTGAAGCCTGAGATTTGTGTGATTTAATGAGACTGTGATTCGTTTATCCTGTCAAGCTTTAAATAAAAAAACCCTTAAAGCACTTCCTTCCTTTTTTGAATTATGTGTTTTTGCAAATACAGTATCAAAAGCTGTCCCGTAAAAAGAAGTGGGGGGGGACGGGGGGACAAACCAAATACAGTTATGTATGTTGGCTGGCTTTTTTTTTTTTTTCCTTATGCTTTATTAGACACTGAGTAGACTATCCATTTCTCTGCGTCTCTCTGTCTTGTTTCAGGCCATTAAGAGACTCCTGCCATCATGTTCAGTTACATATGACATCAGAACATAGGCATGGGCTGCTCCTGAACTGCACTTTTGCAGGGGTAAAGGGATTAAAACCTTCTTCTATGGACAGGGAAGGATGAGTCCCATGGAAAGCCAGGCTGTGCTTAAGACGGGCAGTAACTCCTGCTTGTGTTGTGGGTCTTCAGGGACCAACCGTGCCTGTATTTTGGAGCATCTCTGCATGAGGTGTGAAGCGATGTTCACAGGGTAGAAGAGGGGAAAACAGGTGCAGCTATTTTTGATGCTAATCCATTGCAAAACTCAGTCTGAGGGTGTCCTGGTGCATAGGATGGGAGGGGAGCAAGGGCCATGCTCCACCTGCAAGGAGCGCAGTCGGTGCCCCAAGGTCCCCTTTTCCATGCGCAGGGATGGGGGGAAGCAGCACATTGACCTGGGAAGGGCTGCCCAGAAGGAAGGGGGGAGGACACGGCGTGAGTACTGCTGCTCACCCAGACCTCCCATCTGTTGCAGGAGCGTGGTCTCCTCTTTCCCATCAGTTGCTTGGGAGAAATAGGGTAGGATGCTCTGGGCCAGAGCCTGCCCTCAGTAGTAGCAGGGCTCACCCAGTGCTTCCAGGGAGGGAAGGATGTGATCATTCTGGTGGGAGGAAGGTTTTGCTTCCAGTTCTCAACCCCTTGGTGCTGAGGTGTCCCTGCCTCTGGCAGGTGTTGTTTTACTCTTTCACTAGCGCTGCGGGCATAGTTCCTTTTGCATCTCTCTGCCGCTCACCCCTGCCTTCCTGCCCTCCACGCTGCTCTGCAGCCGGGCTTCCTTCCCGCCTGCCCCAGCCCTTTCTTCTTCCTCCCAGTTGTCGGTGTACTCGCTTCCTCCTCATTGACCTCACCTCAGCAATAAAAGTAAGTACACTAATAAGGTAGTTATGTATGAACGGAGGATGCACAAGTAAGGTTGCCTTGTTTCCACACCTGGCTTTTATCTGCAGACAGCTTGTTGTTTCAGCCTGCATGCCTCCTGCAAAGGCACAGCACTTGGCTTCCCAGGACCCTAATGCTGGTCAGGGGAAACTGCAGTTCTTCTACAACTTGCAGTTTATGGGGGGGAGCAGAGATGCACAAATGTAGTGCAGAAAAAACAAGGGCTGCTTTGTGGCCTGATGCGCGAGGCTTTGCCTGTGTAGAGGAACTACTGAGGTGTAAGGGTGTAGCCAGCTGGGATGGTGTATGCACAATGCTGGATCCCTTTGTGATTATCCAGTGGCATACTGAATTTCACTTTGGAAAAGTGACTTGCACTGTCTTTGGATATTTGCAGTGGTTTTATACTGATGTAAATAAGAGTTTATTTTTTTTCCCGGTGCTTGGATCAAGAGACAGTGCTGTGGCAGCTGAAATATGACTGAAAACTGTCCAAACTGGCCAGCTGGTAGTTCTGCAAGGGCAGAAAAGATACCTTAGCTACTTCTCTACTGTGTGTGAGGACATGCTAGGGGCTATGGCCAAAGGGGTGGTTTCTGCACCCATGTCCCATGGTGGAACCAAGCACTGCTTTGCTGGAACTTGAAGCAGCCTTGAACTTTTGCATCTCACTGTGAACAGGGCCAGGACACAGCAAAGGTATGGCAAAAGCAGACAAAAAAAGGGGTCAGAAGTAAGTAAGGCTCAGTGCAGGTAGTACATGGCTATGTGAGGGGCTTCTTGAGAGGCTGTAGGGCCTGATTTGAGTTATGTTGTGAAAATTGCTTACTTTCAGCACAACTATGTGACGCTTCTGCCCCTTTCTAGTTTTGATTGAAGAGCCTGGAAATGATTTACACTGAAGTTGTTCTAAATTTCACATAAAGTCATATGTAGCACATTTCTATAGAAACCTTCAGTTATGATAACAAGACTGTGGTCGGCTCATAATCAGTCCGTAAAAGACAAAGAGGTTGCATTGTATCCCCTGACCTGAAATTTGGGAAGAAACTCTGTCTGGAGTGTTGAAACTTAATGGGTATTAGAGCGAGAGCTGCTGTCACAGCGTGTGAGAAAAGGTGCTGCAAGTTGGGTAGGTGGAGGTTGACCTGAGAGGTGCAGTCAGTCACTACAAAGCCAAGTTTTCCCTGGCCCTTGATTCCGTGACGAACATTTCCATTGCCAGTGGGAAAGTCTGAATGTGAAGGCTAAGAGCTGGTGTGGTTATTTTTACTTCCCTCCTGTCAGCCCACACTCGCATAACCTGTATGTGGTCCCTGGGCTGTGCAGGCAGCACTGTGGGCTGTAGGAAAGTGATAGCTGGCTTCAATGCCAGGCAGCTTGAACTTGATGATGGAGTGTGGAGAGTGGGTATCAGATGCATAGAAGATAGCTTTGACCTCCCACTAAAACCCGGAGATTTATGCATCTAAGCCCCCATGCTCCTACAGAATAATCTAGGACACGTTCCTTGGCAGAAACCCCACTGAGCATTTCTCCAGCTGCCGGTTTGCCAGCTCGAGTGAGTTTTACTGCAAGTCTCACTATATTTGGTAATTTTCTTACAGTCTGAGCTCCTGGAAATGGGTCATTAGTAAAAGTAAAAAACAAAAAGACACTCCAACCCCACTTCCTTTAACTTGAAATCCTAGGTTTTATCAGTGGACCTGAGAACAGGCACACTGCCTGCCTGCGTCCCCAGACGCAAACGAGAACCTGAGACTCTGCTTTCCAAATGCCCTGGCTTGGGATGCTTGGCTCACATTTAACGGGTGATTCAGGTTAGCAATACCATCGTTTGCATACCTCCCAAGGAATTTTCCCTAAAAAGATAACTAAATATAGGTCAAAAACGCACTGAGCAATATTGAAAAAAAAAAAAAATCCTCCTCCTGAGTTGTTTGGATATTTCTTCTTTGTTTCAGAAGACATTTTCTTATGTTGCCACAAATAATACTGAATGCAGCTTGACTCCTCTGAAAATAATGTTGAAGGAAAGAGCCAGATTTATCGGGACTAACAAGGAAGTTGTCCAAAAGAGATTCATTAATTAGGAGGCCTAATCACAGCCAATAAGACAAGTGCCCAGGCCATCAACAGACTAATATACATCTTTTGGCAGTCACCACTCCCCACAGGCTTGCCTGTCTGTTGCTGCCTACTGTATGGCTTGCACTGCAGAAATGATGTGATAATGCTAAAACCAATTTGGCACTTCCCACATGAGAGGATGAGTGTGTTTCCCCACCCTGGAAATGCAGCCTCCAGCTGTCTTGCCCTATGCCAGAGGTTTCTTAATACCCTGGAATTAGCTGACTAAGAGATGAAGCAAACTAAAGGAGCATTTGCTATCTGTTTAGGCTGCCTAAGCTTTCCATCAATAAAACCCTGGTCTGCTTCTCAGCCCTTTGGGAACGGTTGCCCACAGCTAACATTTGCTACCCCAAATAACCCTGAGGTGACCTTCTCGCTGCAAAGCTGCAGCAAAGAAAAACCCTGTTTAACATAACAGTGCACATCTTAGAACATCAACTTGAACCATCCTGACCTCTGAGCTGCTGGGGTCTGTACAAATTAATTTAATAATAGACAGTGTTGAAAGGGAGGAATGTTTCAAAGGAATACAAAAAAAATCTCCCTCATCCATCTCTTCTCATTTAAGAAATAGTTAGGAGGCCTACTTTAGAAAAATTAAAAATGCTCCTTGTTGCAAAACAATGGGCTATATAAGGGGAGGGCGAACACATTGATTTCTTGCATCTTAGTGTAGCGAAATGAAATTTCCCATAAATGGGTGCTGCTTTTGGAAAATCGTTCTTTAATTTCCGCTGGGGAAGGGGCTTTATTTCCTGGGATGCTTCAAAGATACCCTTGGAGTTTGCCCTTCTTTTTCATAGCTGCTGCTAGTACTTCTGTTAAGCAAATAAATAAGCCTCCTCTTTCTGCCCACCTCACTGGTTTGTACCTTGCCTCATGTTCTCCATGGCTTTCATGCAAACAACCAGGCTGGATAAGAAAAAAGCCCCTCTCCATATGATAGTTGGAGCTTAATTCAGTTAATGATTGAAAGAGCCCATCAGAAAGGAGATATGTAGGAAAATGAGACCTTTAGCCTCTGGGGCAAACACGTTTATTACTTCTGCTGTAGAGGAAGCTGGGTTGGGTTAAGTCGGGTGTTTTCCCCAGGTGCAGATTTATTCCTCTGGTCCTCCACAGCAGGAGCTTTGATTCCAGCAGTCTCATTGTTTGTAAGTGGGGAGGATTATTATGGCAGGGGTGGTGAAGTTGGAGACAATAAGCAACGTTAATGATAATTTTAAAATTTGTGTAGAATTGCTTTGATAGCTTGAAAGCTGTATGATGAGCATAGATGAGAAAGATAGAAGTTTCTTTCTAAAGCATCCAGTGGACTTCAATAATTACACCCATGAAACCGCCTGGTTTTCTTTATTTAGCCAGCATAATTCATTATGATCATCATTTCTGGTTTCCTACGCAAATGTTTTTCTCTTTGCCATTGAGATGTGCTGCCTCCAGGAACACAGGGCATGACCCCAAGCACATCCCCAGGTGGTACCGAGGGAGATTCCCCAGTGAGCAGCGGAGGGTCTGCTGCCAAGGGGATGGGGGGGAGCGTGTGGAGAGGCTGCCCTCTCCTCCCAGACATTCCCAAAGCCGGGGACTGGGAGGTGTGAGAAGCTGCAGGGGCTGTGGGGGAGAGGACTGGATGTTTAGTGCAGAGAGAGATAAGATAAACCGATATTTCTCTGGACTTATTGCAGCTTTCCATGCACAGCCTTGAAGATCCTGTGAGGTTGTAGGGGTCCTCTTGCAACTAATACAGTAATGACCTTGAATTCGCTTCCATCTCAGCTGTACTGCTGGAGGACAAGGCTTTTCTTGTGAGCAAAAAACATTAAAGCAGCACAGAGATTTGCCTGCATAGCTCCGGTCTTCAAGAGATTTGAGTATCCTTTTTGAGGCCCCGCTTGCAACAAGGGATTGTAGATAAGCTTCTGCAGTAGTTAATGTGTAAAGTTTTCGGATTTATTCTCATTGGTGCCTCTCCTTTTGTTCGCAGTGTTGACAAATATACTGCTGTATGCTGATTTTTTTGTTTTACACGGATAATTTTTTGCTGCATGAAAAAGGTAATCATGTGCATGCTCATATGTGCGTGCAGACCAAGACAAGTGTGCTTTTATGACCTTGTAAGTGTTAGGGGGGAAAAAGAAATCACTTTAATTTAAAAATAATTAATAATGCAACTCATTCCTTTTTCAAATTGTAACCTGAACATCAAATTTAGGAGTCCAGACTAATTCTTCATGCTGAGGCAGTCTGCTGCACCAAGCACATGTGATCACAGACAATCAGAAACTTTCATAGTTTCACACCTGAATTAAGACTAAACCCTTTCTATTTCTTATCAACTTCTGGTTAGAAGATACAACAAAACTTGGAAAAATTGAGAAAACCTGAGATTGTGTTATGGGTTATGTTTAAATTGTGTTTGGACTTGTTACATGACTCAGTGGAAAATACTAGTGACCTCTTCCTTTATAGCTTCCACTTCCTGCAAGCTTGTCTGTTAAAAAGATTCTGCAAGATGCTTCCTTTGCGGATCCTGAAAGAAACGTATATTCAGCAGGAGAAACATCTGACTGAGCAAAGACTAACGTACACAGTGGTTTGGAAACCATGTGTTGAAAAGTGCTGGGGACACACAGCAGGGAAAATGATAAAAAGGGATGAAAGGAGTTCAGAGGGGCGAAGAATGCTGATTTAAAAATGCAAACCATCTGAACACTGATGAGTGGGCAGGTTGCAATAACTTCAGGGCAGACCTAAGTTGCACAACAGTCATACACTGTAAGTCGACTCCCACAGGACATCGCCTGCAGTGATTTAAAATTGGAGGGGGGGTGGCATTGAGATGCTGCAGAGAGCAACCTTGCAGCAGCAGAGTGCAAGTAGGAAATGGGTCAGTTGGAGTAATAGCTTTTTTCCATGTGGTTTGTGTGAGCCAAGCCAAATGTGTGTGGAGCACAGGGTTATCGCACTCATGATTTTTTCTTTTTCAGTGTATTAGAAATGAATGTGTTTGCAATGAAATTTGGTAATCCAAGTCTGATATTATGAATCCTCTGTCTGTTTGGGCACTGCCTTGAGTCCCAAAGTCAGCTTGCTTTTTTTCAATGTTCTAGGCTTTGTCTAGATCATTAAAATAGACTGTGTTTGGAAATGTAATGCTGTGGCCTCACATTCCCAGAAGGTCAGCAGAAATGCTAGTCTGAAGTATCCCTGCTAATACCACCTGCGGTTTGTTCTCGCCTCTGCGTTGTGGTAGGCAGTCTCCTCATTTGTGCTGAGACAGCTGGATGTGCGACCACACTGAGGTGGATAAAGGGGCTGACCCAGTTTAAAAACAAAACAAAAAAATGTTCTAACATATATTTCCTCACCCTGACCACCTGCTGTATCCATTTACTGGTCCAGTTTGTAATATGCCAGCCATACACAGGACTGTTGGCCGCGGTGGAGGCCTGGTGCAGGAATGAGGGACAGAGCGGAGAACGCCTTATGCCAGTCTTATTGCTGGTTTCTTTTCTATGTGAAAACACAGTCTTAGTTACAGGTTCGGCCTCGACTTTGCACTCAGCTTTGATGTACTTTAGCACCTTGCAGCAGGGTGATAGCGTATGGTGACTGTGGTTTTGGTCCCTCCTGATGGTCAGGTATAAGCAGGCAGTGTGTTATCAGAGGTGTGTGTGCTGTTCGGATGCGGTGTGAGGAGATGGTGGCTGTTAATGAAATCCAAGCCTGCCCCCACTCCCATTCCCCTTTTCTGATCACAGCTGGCTGGGACAAGTGGCTGTTAAGTCCCACCATTAAGCAGTCATTGAAACAACTGGGGTTAGGAAGAAAACTCCCGAAGAAGGGGCTTATTTTCAATCCAGATCAGGGAAGTGATCTGTCACTAAGTAGTACACTGAGTTACACTGCAGTGTAGCAACTGAGGCTGATGATGACTATGGTGCAGGGAGGTGAACGATAAGGCCAATGATAGGGGAGGGCCGGACTTTCTGCAGCCAGCTTTGCCACTGATGCCCACACCACTTGATTAAGCAAGTGAGTTCGTGTAAGGGCATACTGTGTGTGATGGTCCAGCAATGTGTTAGTATATTTTCCTTGGAACACAGCCCCCTCCATCAGACTTTGCTTCATTTTGGACCATGCATCCCTCCACTAACGCACAAGCTGTCCAAAATCCCCAGGTATTAGTAGAGCACAGATTTCCAAGTCATGGTCTGACATTCCCTACCCACCTCCTTTATGTAAATCTCTATCACTATCCTAAAGGCGTGTATTTGGTTAGTTGTGCCATCCATCCCCCTTTTTGGAAAATGCCATCCCCTCACGCCTTGACATGCAGAACTCCTTCATGCCACCTCAGTGTGCACGCAGCATCCATAGCAGAGGATGACTTGTAGTCACTCCTGTCTGGGTCTGATCCTGGGCAACAAATGATGTAGCCCACTGATGCTGTGTCTGTTCATACCAGCTGAGGAAAAGAAAACGTTCCCCTCCGACCCGCTGGTGTGATTCTCTCCCCTACTCCCCTTCGATGATATCCACAGAGCACTGTCCTTTCCAGCCTGTGGGCAGAGGAGGGCTGAGAGTTTGTACTCCCTGCCTGGTCTCTTTGGGGACAGGCTTGCTCACGGCCCCACTGCCTGAGGACTTTCAATGGCAAAAGAGAAGACAGCTAATATTGTCCCCACTATGCATACAGCCAGGCATGGGTTTTGCTTTTGCTGTCTTAATGCTACACTGAGTATAGCAGAAGCAGGCAGGCACATGATCTCCCTGAAGGCAGGATCCAGTGTTACTGTAGAAACTGGCCACCAGCTTCTTCTGTAGCTAGCAGCTGTCACTGTGTGGTTACAGCCAAAGCGTGTCACTCCTAGTGCCTGCAGGCTCTGGAGTTTGTTTCTGCTTCTGAATCCTCCGTCCTACAGCTTGGAGATTAATTCTGCACATTCTATCACAGCGTGTTAAGATATTTCTGAATTCTGTCTATTTTTAGAACCATTCTTGATTAATATTTGATGTTCTTTCCAGGTTTCATTTTCCTTCACCGATACTTCAAGGCACAGAGGAGCTGGTAAAGGCATTGCCATGAAACCTAACTTGAAGCAATGGAAACAACTCATGCTGTTTGGGATCTTTGCATGGGGTCTGCTTTTTCTGGTGATATTCATCTATTTTACAGATAGCAACACTGCTGAACCAGTTCCGAGTTCCTTTTCTTACATTGAAACTAAGAGGCTTCTGCCCCTTCAGGGCAAGCAGAGAGTCATCATGGGAGCTATTCACGATCCATCATTCTCTGAAACCATCGATGGGAATGAGGTACTTCTTAATGAAGATCTCTTAGGTACATTTAAATCGGGGACTGGAAGTATTAAAAAATGGACTGATTTAGAAGATGCCTTTAGAAATGAAGATGAGTTTTTTCCATCCCAGATAGGGAGAAAATCAAAGAGTGCTTTCTACCAAGTGAATGACGATTATTTATTTGCTGCTGGTCAGCCTCGGTCACACAACCATCTTCAAGAGATAGCAAAATTCATCTCAGCCGATGAGGATAATCCAAAAGTAAATATTTTACAGAACAACTGGAGCCATCAGAGAAGAATGAGGAGAAGGAGCACAAAGCACAGGAGAAGCCAGATGCTTGATGAATCTGATGACTGGGATGGGCTATATTCCACAATGTCGAAATCCTTTCTTTACAAGCTTTGGAAAGGGGATGTCTCTTCCAAGATGCTAAACCCTCGACTGCAGAAGGCGATGAAAGATTATTTGAGCACCAATAAGCATGGGGTGCGGTTCAAGGGGAAACGAAACTCCAAGTTGACAGGAGACCAGCTATTCTGTGAGCTAAAAGAAAGAGTGAATGTGAAAACAATAGATGGCAAGGAGGCTCCTTTCTCCACTCTTGGATGGGAAAAGCACGTTCCCCAAATTCCACTGGGCAAATTGTATACACATGGTTTTGGGAGCTGTGCCGTAGTTATGTCTGCTGGTGCAATACTGAACTCCTCCCTAGGGGATGAAATAGGTGGGTGAAATGCATCTCTTCATATGCGTATATACGTACGTGTGTGTGTGTGTTCATGTTGGTCTTTCAAAAGGTTCGTTCTTCTCAAGCATAAGTCTGTAAAGTCTGGTTGTTCTCACTCACCAGCGTTACATGAATGTGAGCTTATGGACTTGCAGTGAAGCTGTTCCCTTTCAGGACAATATAACTGAAAGGAAAATCAGGCCTGAAGTCATAATTTGATTTAAAGAAAACAATGATGCCTTCATATCACATTACAGCTTGTAGTATAAAGGAGGCCCTGGTTTCATCAGATCTGCCATATTTGACATTTTGCTGCAACGTGTGTTTATTTCTTCAGCAGATTAGAGCCATGTTCAGGTTTTATTCTGCAAAGCTGTGTTGTACCTGTCTGTACTTTGTGGTGGCTCATAGAGAAACTGCTTGTTGTATTGCTATCCCAGACTGAACTTTGTCTCCATGCCAAGAAGCAGTAGAGCATCCTCTTCATCTCTTACATGCTTAGAGTTCACAGACACACAGAATTCAGAGCCTTGAGCAGCCTCATGCACTGAGGTCAAGTCCCCTGACCTCTTTTCTAAGAATGAATGTAAATGAGTTCCAGTGTCTCCACCCATTGTTTCCCCATTGCTGCACTCAGTCAGTGAGGTTGCAGGTGTGCTGAGATGTCAACGTCACACAGAATTCCCTGCTTCAAGGTGGGAGTTTTGTGATAGCTATTCAGAAAAGGATCGTGGAGCCATAAAACTAATCCAGGTCAGTTTTATTTTTTTCTTTTCAAAAATGAGTGCTACTACTCGTGTTAACGTCTCAGTAGTTCTTCATTTTAGTAGTACACGTGCAGTATGCTAAGAGCGCTGAAAGGATGAAATCTATGTCTCAAACTTGCTTCTGGAGCAAGAAGAGTTATCTCCTTCAGCTCTTTATAAAAACCTTTTGATGTTCACTCATTAATCCTCCCATCTTCCAGGACTTCACATCCCAATACTTGCTTCATTGCACTGTATCATCTCTTTGGCACATATGGGTTTCCTTTAAATCACCGGAATATATTAGAGCTGCTGTCATTATCAAACTACTCTAATGGGCTTCCAGCACAGCATGGGTGCCCAGCCGGGCTGCAGCTAAAATCACACCAGGGTAACCCTCAAGTTCACAGGAAGCCTCACTGATTTAGAAATCTTTGGGGTGAAAAAGCTTAACAGTTCCTCCCTTCTCCAATGTGTTATCCTTGTCTGAAACAAAATCTTCTGTCAGTGTTCCCCACTACACCCAGTTTACACCAGTATGGATTAGTGCTGTACTGGAGAATCCATAGCACATTGTGGCATATTTACATATTACAGCATGCATCATGACATATTTGCACACTCAGGTGCTGCCCAGGTGTGGACTTCGGTGCTTGACATGGTACCTGGGGCCCGTATACTCCTGTGTGTACCCATGTTCTTGGGAACACTCTGGGCACAGAAAGTTTGTGCCATTCTCTGAGGGAGAGCTTTTGATTTAATTGGGAAATTGTCATCTAATGCTGCCTAAAGGGAGGAGATGCTGTTTGGTAAGGCCTACTCAGAAGTTTCAGATCTCCTCCTACCTGTTCTAACAGGAAAGTATGTGGGGCAGCAGGAGTCACAGAAGGTTTTTTCTAAGTGTCTTCCAGGCCATGGGCAGGTACTTGTGATGGAGCAGAGAGTTTGACCCAGAACTGGGCGGGGGGGGGCGCAACTGAGTGCTTACAGCTATCCTAGAAGGGCCTGGTGTGAACCTATGGGTCTTAGTGGTCAGTGCGACTCCTTGGAAGTGCTAATATGCTGGAGACATCGTGCCAGTGTTTCCCACTTAAAATGGAAAATGGAAGCTCCAGCATGTTTGTATTATTATTCCTATGGGGAAGAAGTTATGCTTCCCCTGCAGAGTCCAGATAGTACGCGTTACAGGTGAGCTCTTGGCTGTGCCTTTCTACCTCCCCTCTAGTTCTTGAAAAAGTGAGAAGAGTCTGACTGGGAAGAGAAAGAGCAGACTGTTCACGATGCTCTTTTTCCCTGTGCATGCACAGCTGTAGGAGAAGACTGTCCTCTCCCAGAGCTGGCACCAGGGCTGCCGGCTCTTGGTTGAAAATGCAAGCAAATTGCCCGTTTGGAGGCACCTTGGGTGGCTGGTGGTGCTGCTTTACGGAGTCAGCCTAGCACCCATGCTGAGCTACTCCGTATCCACGGAGGCATGGCAAAGTCAGCGTCATTAGGGAGTGGGGAAAAACGCACCATGCATGAATTTTGGGTTTTGTGCCATGGGCTGTACAGCCTTGGTTGATGAAGTTGCTGCACGCAAAAGGCTTTTATTATTTATCCTCCTGGAAGAAAAAAAAGGCTTAAGAGAGCAGCAGCAGAGGACTTTTCATGGGCCTTTAGCTCCCTCTTCTGTGGTCCTATTAGAAACGCAGACAGAAATGTTAATTTGTGTTCTGCCTTTTGCCCTCCTCCCTCTCATCCCTCCGATTGTTTTTGAGTGAAACTAGGTATGGAAATACCGTGCAAGTAGAGCAAACACTCCCATCATGATCATGGTATTTAATGGGAGACCCAGTTATTTTGGCATCATCAGGAAGGGATCCGCATCAAAACCCAGACTTTTTATATCTTTAAAATGGTTATCTTCAAATACTTAATACGATTAAAAGCAATTGACTTAAAACCAGCTGTTATCAGTGTTAAGCTGTGTCCTGATCATGTATTTTATGGTGAAGGAAAGCTGTTTACTCTTGATAAGAAGAACTAGCATGAATAATGTTGGAAATGCAGCACACTGTCTCTCAAGTTATGAACCATACAATTCCCATTTCCCAACCCGATTCCCAGTTCTCAGTCAACAGATTGTCAAAAAGTTGTCAGATGTAGGTCCAAATTTATGTACTTAAATTCATAAGCAGGTTTCAAGTATAAAGGACCTTTGTTTTTGTTTTCCTTCTCCAAAAATGTGGAGTACCTGCAGCTTCTATTGACTTCATGTCCGCTAGCTCCTGTACAATCAAGATGCTTATGTTTAGGCAGATGAAGGCTAGGTGTTGAGGCTAGGGTTGTCCCTGCATAGGCACATAGAAAAAGTCTCCACTCATTCTTAGCTTCTGAGGAGTTAGGCTTGATGGACATTTGGCAAAAATCTCTCTTTTCAGACACAACATGTTAAAGCAAGGAAGTATGGCTGAGATTGGACTGCTAGCTTCATGTCACACAACACTTTTTTGTCTGGAGTACAAGTGTGAAGTAAAGCTGTGAAAGGACGGAAGATCCCAGTTTGATAGGATCAGGCCTGAACTCCATTGGAAGCATGTTGGTTATCTTTGGAAACTTCTGCCTCCTCCATTTTTGAGCTACAGACAACCACATTTTAAGTGACTAGAGATAAACAGCAGCATAAAGTACCTATAGGTTAAGGCATTACATGCCCATTTTGGCCTGAATCATATTCTCTGCTTCCTTTGATAGAAGGGATGAAAGTAGACCAAACAGGGGGCTATTGACAGGTTCAGTGTGTTTCTGGGCAATGGATATAATGTCTTACTCTCCCTCACACCTTTTGGGCTTTGAGATCCCCTTAAAAGAAGCACAGGGAGGGTGATTATCTTTTATCCAGTGGAGGCTTGCACATAGTGTCTACCCTTGACCTATACTTGACCTATAGCTGCTTTCTATTCTGCATGACTCCGAGGTCAACAGCTCGTGGGGAAACTTTGACAGTTGAGCTCTGTTAGATCTTTGCTACCAAGGGATCCTCAGGTTTCTGTGTGTGAGCAGGTTTGTGGGCTGGCTTCCCTACAGAGACACTTTAAGATGTATATTGACCTTGAGAATAAGTACACGGTATGATTAATAGGTTTGGGGTAATCCGAGATTTTCAGATATTATAAAATACTGTGAAGCACAAGCTTATAGTTAAGCATTGTTATTCATTCAAATGTGCAATTAGATATCCTTGCAATTAACGTGCTTTTGCATGGAGTAATTCTTTGTAAATTTTGCAACAGAAATAGTGGGCAATTGCGTGTACTGGGTGTACTAATAACCTTCCCACACTACATTTATTCGATTAAGAGAAATATTTAGGTATTGCAAGCTAAATTAATAGATGATTCTCAACTTTTTTTCTGGTAGATGTTAATAATGTTAATAACCTATGGCAGATGCAAGAGGATTTTTGTTTATGTATAATAGAATGCTTATCATCCTTAGAATATCAAGATTAGGAGAAATGTGTAAGTTTTACATTAGTTTAGATCATTTGTTTTATTTTACTGTTCTATATTACTAAGGAAAACAAATTACCCCCTCATTTATGCTCCTAGATTCTCATGATGCTGTTTTAAGATTTAATTCTGCTCCAACACGTGGCTATGAAAAAGATGTTGGAAATAAAACAACCATGCGGATCATTAACTCTCAGGTAAGATCTTCCTTTTGTGAATTCAAGTCAATGTCACTTCTGTACAATATGGCATTAAATTAATAACTTCTGAGAAAGTGTTGGGTAATCTGGGAAACAGCTAGTGATTTAAGTCATGATGTAGAGCAGGTAAAAGTTCGCCCTTACAGGGATGTTCGCACTGCTGTCAGTGTAGAGTGATTGCAGTAGTTATTTGATATCCTTGTTTCAAAGAATTGGTTTGTAAAGTTTCTCCTGTGTCCTACATCTGTAAAGGCTCTGCAGGATGCCAGAGCCATCAGTACAGAAGACTTTCACCACACCGCCTCTGGGATCTTCACAAAGCCCAGGCTGTGGGGATCCCAAAGCTCTTTTCTCATATTCTCCGGTTCCCCAATTATTTCCTTGCTGGAAGGCGAAAGAAATGAGAACTGAGTTGTCGTAATACCTAACTTTAGGCAAGTCATCATTCTTTAAAAATTTGGAATGAACTAGTAAAAAACTTTAATGTACACTGCGTATTACACGTAAGGTGAGTTTGTTCATCTGAATGGAAACACAAAATGGGATTTTTATGCATGTGGGTGTCAACAAATAATTGTGCATTGAGCTATAGTGACACCTTATGGTTAAGTGTAGTTTTTCAATTTTGGAAAAAAAACTGAACTCTGGTGGTGGGCAAACCAAGCGTCTTTATGAAATGCAGCCAAAAAGCAACAACAGAATTACTGTGAAATTTTATGACATATCGAAATGGTGAGTTTAATTAGTCAACACCAGTAGTATGGCTGGCCATGTGGCATGCCCTATACATACTGATTCTTGCTGAATGAGAGCAAAATTCTTATTAATATGAATTCATTTTTTCTTCCTCTTCTTTGAGTGACTGCCCATGCAAAGTCTATGCCTGGTGCGTGCGTTCTCCATGTGTATAAGTTCATGTTCTTTGCCACCACAGAGAGGACTGTTCACTGTCATTCCCTTCACACTCGTTTTGTAGCTCTTTGTGAGGCTGTAGGACAGACTAGATCTTTGAAGTGATCTGGGTCAAATATGTCCCCTTTCTTTTGCTCAGGGGAAGAAAGCAGAAATATCTTACTCTGGATTTAGTGCTGAAATCAGGGTATCAGAGAACATTGATCTTAGTGTCATTTATGTATTTTCCTTTTTTTTTTTTGGACTGTTCTTTGTTTTACTGTTAGCCCAAACATCCTGGTTGCTGACCATGCGTGAACTCCTGTGCTGGGCAAGGAGGAGGGTTTATAAACTTTATTTAGTTGACTAGTCTCACTAGGCTCCCTGTAGGAGAAGAGAGAAATACCTCCAGGGAGTGATCTGAGCTTTGTTAGCTCCCCAGCGAATTCGCAGAGACTAAATGGGTAAAGTAGCTGTTCTCTGCTGTTCGCAGCAGGCTGGGGGTCCTCCTGACTCCCAGAGCTGCTGCAGTACGCTCGCACCAGAGTGGTAATGGAGGGTCCCATGGTCTTCTCTGCTGTGCTGTACGTTGCTTGATCTCCACAAGGCCTCTCAAGAAAACGCAGGACATGGCTAAAATTCAGGCCAGGCCAGCTCACACAGCTTCCTCACAAATGTTCGTATTCTCAGCACCTTTCTGCTCCTTCAAAGAGGTCAGAAGCCACCCGTGATGCTCTGGCCACCTGCTGAGAAACTGGCTTTCCCCTCCCTGGGGGAGAAATCTGCACAGCCCACTTGATAAAAGTTGCTTTTCCTACCAATACTGAAGATGGGTTACCCATGCAGGTTTACTGACCCTCCTTCCCTCCTCACTGTTGGAAATTCCTGCATTCACTTGATTAAAAGGCTGCTGTGGCCCTCTTCTTCCCTCATGTTCTCTGCTGTGAAAGCCCAAAGGACCTGAAGGAAGCCAGTGCAGCCACAACAGATATTGTTATTCCAGAAGAAACTTGTCTCATACATATGAATGCAGGCTCACTAAGAGCGAAATTTGTGTGGACAACACCTCCAAAGGACTCTTGCTTACTGAAAGGCAAGTAAGAGCTCCTTTGTGTGATAACTGTGGAACCAAACTTTTAAAAGCTTGACCTTTTGGTCTGTTTACTCTGTACTCTCAAAAAAGGAGTTTAAGTTCTCAGGCAAAAACTACTCTGACAAATGCTGCTGATGGCAGCACGACTAATTCTGTTCTTCTTGTAGAAGGCTGATGGAAAGTCATTAAGCTCAAAGTTTATGGTAGGAAGAATATTGCTATGGCAACAATATTATTTTTCTGAAGAAAAATATGCATAATCAAATATGGCTCATTGGATCCTAAAGGGAAATGAAAATTAGTATGAATTTATTTGTCTGGAATGTTGATTAGTTTAACAGCTGGAGCCAAATTCACGCTGTTTCAACCAATGCTGAAATCATTCAGCTCAATTTTGCCTGAGATTGGATGCACCAGGGATCAGAGAGATCTGGTTAGGCATGGAGGGTCTGGGAAGGGATGAGCCAGCAGGAGTGAAGAGTATGCTTCCAGTGGGGCAGGAGGATCAGGCAGAGTACCAGGAGATGTGTGAGAGAGTTATATGAGAGCGGTAGATCAGAGCAATATGACAGCTACTTCAAAAATAGGCCTGTTGCATGCCTGTTCCTGGAATTATTTTTCTAGGTATACCAGCTTTTACAGTCATGGTCTAATTTGCCTTTTTGGAGTTACTTGAAATGAGACTGTTGTGCTGTTGAAATAAGAAAGCAACAAAAGGGGGGGGCAGGAAAAAAAAAAGAAAAAAAGACATTATCCTTGGGGGCTGTAGCCTTTCAAAGAAGGCTGCTCTTTGTCCAAGAAGAGGATCCTGTGGGCAGTCTGAAATACTGTAGCTTTCATTTTCAAGTTCCAGAATACACAGTAGTGTTGATATACAATTATGCAGCACCTCAAGTGGTCCCATTGCATCCCTCACAGATGGAGAGTAATTCAGCATACTGCTACTTCAAACTGTCATGAGTGCTGTTTATGGCTAAGCTCATTTTTATATATTTTTTTAACAAAACATGGTGCTTAAAATCGACCAGAATTAAAGCAGAACAAACAGCAGTGTGGGGAGGACTGTTCATTTTAAAGAAGGATGTTGTCATTTTTCTGGATCCCACTTGCTTTTAACGCTGTGCAATTTTTTGCATCTGTGTTTGCAGATTCTCACCAACCCAAACCATCACTTTGTCGACAGCTCCTTGTACAAAGATGTTATCTTAGTAGCCTGGGACCCTGCCCCTTACTCTGCAAATCTGAACGTGGTAAGATGTCTGTTTGGGCCTTTCTTCCCAATCAGTCTGAAAGCACTGGAGAAAATTAATGTATTTCATACTGCAGTCTCCTGGTTCTCACTTGTCTCAATGAACCCCAAAGTCTGCTATTTCTGCATGAATTGGTCTAAATTGGTTTATTGGTCAAAAGCTTTTTAGTAGCCAGTACCTGTACTGGAATAGACTGCTCTGAGATACTAGGATAGAAGGATGGTAGGATTTTTGATAAAATATTGCTATTTTCATATAATAATGAGTTTTCTGTGTGTTTGTCAAGGAGGGAACGTGGCTAGATTTCAGAAGGAGATTTTATAAGGAAAGGTGAAGAATTGCATCCATTTTTTTCCCACCTTCCCCTCTACCTTCCCAGGCAAAATACAACACCCTAATGAAAATATCTCTTGGCGCCTTCCCCATTTCTCAGGCCTCCTCCCCACCAGTCTTCCCTTTGTATCCACTCCCCCACAGCCATCTGTGCCCCACCGTCCACCCCCTCACTGAGAGCAGCAGACGTCCATCTGGTTGTCACTGGGGGAGTCTCTGCTTTGGCTGGTGCTGCAGCTCCAGTGGACCAGTTGATCTGATGGTTCTTGGCAAGGGCAGTGTGGAGCTGAGCAGGCTGCAAAGTAGAAAGTAAACCTTCATCTGCTGAACTCCCTTAGCAACAGATGCCAGAGGCTGCCTGCCTCCTACGCAGGCTGCCGTCAGGCTGCTTCATGTGCTGCTGCTGCCATCAGCAGGGACAGGGACACTTTCAGAGGAAGGTTCAACCCCTCGCCTGGATCTTCAGCAAGGCTCTTTGAACCCCTTGTTTAATGCGGGCCTGTGAGTGGGAGATGAGGTTGGCTCATCCTGCTGCAGTGAATTGCTTATTGGGAGCCTCTGTATGAAGAAAAGAAGCAGAATAGCTCAGAGTGAGGACTGGCTTTCTAGGAGAAGCATCCACCAGTGCAGGCTGCTTTGCTACCTTTGCTTCTGTTCTGAAGAACCTGAATGCAACTAGTTCATGTTATTTTGCGTGTGGTGTTCAAAACACTTTCGATACCATAAGATTAAAAAAAAAAAAAAATCTTATTTTTTTGTTCGCAGTGGTATAAGAAGCCAGACTACAATCTGTTCACTCCCTATGTACAGCATCGCAGGAAGAATCCAAACCAGCCGTTTTACATTCTCCATCCAAAGTTTATATGGCAGCTCTGGGACATCATTCAGGAGAACACTAAAGAGAAGATACAGCCCAACCCTCCTTCTTCAGGTTTTATTGGTAGGTGTATCACAGATGAGCCTGGTAGACAGATTAAAAAAAAAAAATTGTAAACATGTACATTGCATGAGGATCAAGTCCATATACATGTACTGTTTGTTCTTGGTGCTCTATACAGAAGCAATGACTAGGTAAAACACACAGTATTGAAAACTATGAAATAGTTGGGTGAATTTAATGTTCTGCTTTCTTGCCCTTCACATCCATAGTATGCATACCAGATTTATAAAACATACATGCATCTGTGAGAAACTTGTATTATTCCATATTAATTTATCTCTTGAGAACCTACTCGATTCTGGAGTTCTTTCTTGGGATCATAGAGCAGAGATGCATCAGACAAGTGAAAGCATATGGCAGATCATACAAAGAGGATGAAATCACTGATGCAGTCTGACAGGCCAAGCTGTATTCCCTACACAGGTCAAGGAATAGGATTTCCCATGCCCTGTCACGGCTTCCAGTGCTCAGTCTGAAAGTGCCCAAGTGCTCAGTCTGAAGTGCATCCTCCTTCTTCTTACACTTGAAGGAATAGTTTCACTGTGTTTTTTGGTCCTTAGTATTTCTTGGGGGATACTTTGCAACTGTGCCCACAGTTCATACAACATAACAACTGATGCATAGGAGGTCCTGATCATGAATGTCTAAAGCATGCAAGTAGTCAGAGTAGCAAGGCTGAGTCAGGGTCTTCCTTGCTCATGCTTCTAGAGACACAGAGGACAGCAGAGTTCCAAATACCATCTTCCACTTTGGAAACTCCATCCTTTCTTCCTTGACATTGTGATAGTGGTCTGTGTATTTGCTGCAGGCAGAAAATGCTGTTATTCTTTCTGTCTGAATCTGAAAGTGAAGATACTCGCATCCAACGTGGGAAAAACAGTTCTGAGGACTTATCTTGGGCTCTGTGTATAGTACGGCATCCCATGATATTGTGGAGCCCACCAGAG
Organism: Nipponia nippon; assembly: GCF_047370975.1. Classification (NCBI taxonomy): domain Eukaryota; kingdom Metazoa; phylum Chordata; class Aves; order Pelecaniformes; family Threskiornithidae; genus Nipponia; species Nipponia nippon. The sequence goes on along the minus strand of NW_028262336.1, from coordinate 63,667,062 downwards.
GCCTTAGGGAGGATGCTGAGGCTCTCAGAGGGAAGACATAAACATGTCTGGGAGATGTCCATGTATGACCTGTGTGGGTTGTGCTTACCTGGAGCATGAGTGGAAAGAAGAGGAGGCCTTGTGTGTTGGAGGAGGATGCCTTGGCAGTTAGTTACTTCTTGAAGTGAGATTTTTGGAACCTGCTTGTAAAAATTCATAAGGAGAAGTCTGCTCATGTGGAATGATCTCACCAGCAGCATTCACATTTTGCAAAAGCATTTCTTGGAGTAATGAAGTTGCTGATAAAAATAGGTTAACAGCTGCTGATTATAAGAACAGTGAAGAGGACCATTGTGCTGTCAATCTGTACTTCCACCATATATAAGAAGCACATCAAAAGCTTTCTTTGAAGAAATGGAGTTAATTTCACTATAAGAATAGAACAGTAATCTTCAACCCAAAATCTAAATGTTCCTGACAAAAAATATCCTTCAAGCAGAGAATGCTTTGAAAATACCAATCATTAAACAAACAAAAGCATTAACAACAAAAGCTGTACAGATATATATACTCTGTGTGTACAGATGCAAATTTGCCTCCTTCACCTCTACTGGGAATTTTATTTATATTGTTCTTTTCCAAAGGAGATGCTTAGACATTTTGGTAATGCTAGCTTTAAGAAAACAAGGCAGTAAGACAAGCTTATTGGGAGTCATATCCACCTCATTTGATAACTAGCTCTACTGTTCTTATAGATGCATTTTAAATATTTTATTAGGGAAAGGCTTCCTGTTTTAGTAACCTTATTGAATGGATGTCTATGCATTGCATATGTTGCGTAATAGAAACTGGGAGACAGCACAGAAATGCAACTGCGTATTGTCAAAGGTGGACATAAAGGGCAAGATAAAGCATAAAAGGTATAATACAGCTTGGCGGAAATCTGAAAAGTCATGTTGGTCTTCAGATCAGGTCTCTCAACAACTCCTGCAGCAAATACCCAGTTGGAACTGAAGCTGGCAGACACAATTGAGTGCACCTGTATGAAAGGTGTATCCTGTATGTTGAGCTTCTACCTGATTCTTATAAAATGTATAAAATTATTTCCCATAAAATTAATAGAAAGAATGGGGAAATGATGACCATCATAAAATATGAGTGTCTTAATTTCAAGAAGATATGGGAAAATGGTTTATTAAATGGCCACGCTGCTAATACCATTGTGCTCAAAATAGCTATATGAAGGAAGACAGGCTGTTGTTAAATAGAGGGTATAAATTTTCACAGGCAGAGGGACCTGTAACCCTGAATCTAAGCTCTTTATAGCATGGACCATAGGGATTCTAATCAATTTATTAGAATAACTCATTGTAAGTCCATGTGCAATGCTCTGCAATTAGAACAAATACAGACTGTGCAAGGATCTGGTTTGTCCATATTTACACTGGCAGAAAGTCAGGCAGCCTTCTTTGAGCTGCGGTTACTTGTGGAGGAAGAGCAGCAGTTCTTCACATCGCTGTTGCTGCCAGTAACATGGAAAAGGTAAAAAAAAAAAAAATGGTTCTGGATCAAGTGAAGCACTTTTGTTTAAAGCTTCTTAACCCTCTTTAGCCCCAGTTTACAAAATTGGACAAATGTATAAATTGAAACATGAAAACATCAGACTATTTCCTTTCAGGAATGTTTGAGGGTGGTCTTAGAGTGTTTCTTCAGTAATTACATTTTTCACCTGACAATTGTATCTATTTCTGCCGCTTAGCACTATTTATAAGAAACTGTGTCTTCCCGAAGGGAGGATGCTTGGTGGAATGTGTTCTCACGGTATTCTTCTGCAGCCGTGAGTCACCATCCTTCAGCAGTGATTGGTGTCAGGGGAATCTTTTAACATTGTTAACAGCTGTATTAAAGTACTTAAGTCACAATATTACTAAGTCTCTTGGAAAAGGGGCCAGTGGGTCATTTGTGAGGAAGAGGTAGTCTCTTGCATGCTTTAGGGGAATGAGAGAGAGAGAAGAGGTAGGATCTTTTTTCCCTGGTTTCCCCACTGCGTGGGGGCTAGGAAGAACATTTTTTGTGCTTCCTCTGGGGTATGGGATGCCCTGTCTTGGCATAACTCCTTCCTGGAGCCACTGGTTCCCCCAAACCCTATGTACATTAGCTCTGAGCCGGCATGTCGCTGAGGAGAGGCAATAGCACTGCAATAGCTGGTGGCTGGGGTGAGGGAAGCATTGTCTATGTCCCAGCTGTAGAGGAGGGGAGAGGAGAGGATGGGGAGAGGAGTGTGGCACAGAGCAGGATTGGTTGTGCTCTACAGGTTACGTACAAAATAAGGCACAAGTCTAGAATGCTTTAGTAATACCGCATTTTGTGTACGTTCACTTACTGGTTTAGGCCTTTTAAATATGTCACTGCTTCCAGCCGCTTCTGAAATGGTAACATACAACATGCACTATGGAGGTCTAAAACCAGGTGAGATGAATATTACCCAGCACGGATCAGCTTCCTCCAAGAACAGAGTTTCTCGGTCCCTCTACATCAGGTTCTAACCTGTAGATGTTCCTGTCTTTGGTTTTCTTCTAAACAGGGTGTCAGCTCACGGCAGCCCATCTGTCACTGGTGCCAGGCTGCACCTTAACAACACTACACACAGACCCACAGTTGACCACAGTCTCTTCCACTAAATTTGTCATTACTTTAACATTGTTTTGTATCCAACGTAGTGATGGGTGTAAGTTCAGGACATAGTTGAAAGTAGGCTGAACTCATTGCCTGTCAAATTGTGGCCTGTTTGTTAGATGTTACTTCCTTAGCTATACCACGTCTAGGAAGGATTAACTTGGCACAGACAAGTCACCCTTTAGTGTGGTATTTTCTAGCTCAAAGGCTATGAATAATGACCAAGAAAACAGAGACTGTTGGTTTTTTTTTTTTTTTTTGTGGGGAGAGGTTCACCAGGGTAAAATAAACCTTTTATTTTAATCTGTGAGTCTTTTTTGGCTTGTTTACTGATGTGGACTTTCCCTGGCTTGTAACTTTGCCTTATGTGGCATGTCATGGTTTAGCTAATGTCACTTCTCATTATAATTTATTTACTCTTTGTCTCCCTAATCTAATCCTTAGATGAGCTTTGAGAGCCCATTCTTGCATATTTTTGCATCATTTTTGCAGCTGCCACCTTCATGCTTTAAAACAAAACTCTGCACACTATTCTCATCATCTTGTATTAGCATTAGGCAATTGCCACGGTGGCTTTTTGCAGTTAAATTTGTTGGTTCACATTTGGCTGAAAATTGAGTTTGTTAAATGAGTATTGATACGTTTACATCTCGTCTTGGACTTCGATCTACTCCATTTTTCTCAGAAGAAATGTAAGCATCCAACCACCAAATCTAGGATTTCGACTCCACTGGCAAATCCTAAATTGATGTGACAGTTATTAGGGAAGGATTTGCCCTATCTTTTTGGCAGTAGAAGTAAGTGTTACCTATTCACTCCCCACATTTTTCTCTGTGAAATATGAACTCAGTCTTCCTTTCCTCTTTCTGAACATATCAAAGCTCAGTTTTTAATTGAGGCTGATGGTATATAAATCGTCAGTCTCTATTTTTACCATTCTGCTGTAAGAAAACTGTTCCTATACCTTCCTTGGTAGCTTATGTAAACAACTTAGTTCTGACCTTATGTGTTTGTCATCTGAAGACCAAGACTAAAACTGCTTCCTTGAGTTTCTCAAGAGCAGCATTCTGTGTGCATTGGATGGGATGGGACGGGACATTAGCATTCAGAAAGTTTGGGGGCTTTTTAATAATGTCTAGATTACATACAGGCTTCCCTATGAAGATTTTGCTCCTGTCTGTTGTTTACTAACTGGATTTGCTATGAATTTCTACTTACCATAGTCCATCAGTACACTTTGCTAGCTTACCTGTTCAGAGGTGATTTTACTTGAAATTCGCATTTATATAACCTTATATACCCAGCAGCTTTTGTCTTTTTAAAAACCTAGTTGAAAGCTCTGACTGTGGTATTTTTTTTACTCCCAAATCAAAACACGGTCTGGGTAGAGTTTTACGTTTTAGGTTGTCTGGGTAGAGTTTTACGTTTTAGGTTGTCTGTGTAGGTGGTAGTCTTTGCTATGTGTTGTAGCTTTTAGTGTAACACATGAACCACTGAACACAAAATGATAACTAAACTCAGATTACTTTATTGTTGGGAAAAAGAAAGGCTTGTTTGAGGCTTTACAGTTGACATTATAGATTTAACAGTTACACGTCATTAATAGCTGATAACATTATCTTAATCTTCATTTGCACACATCGAGACAATAGTATGAGCAAGACTATCATTACACTGCAACATTAGCAGATCATTGTATGACTAAGAAATGTAAAATGGCTTCAGAGAGCATGTTGAATAGAAGAATGCAGCTGATCTCCAGCTTTGCTTAGAAAAAATAGGCTTGCATGAACTGAAAGAAACAATTCAACATATTAAGAGTTGCCTTTGTTACTGTTACTTACTCAGCTGTTTGCCAGCAACTGGTGAAGGAACAGAATAGTGCTTACTCTTTCCAGCTCAGTTTTGTTCAAGTATTATCACACAAATAAATAATACCTCCAAATACATAAGCTGTAAATTCTTCTTATTATAATAAAAAGCACTCTGAAATTTGAGCATCTTCTACTTCCTGAAATACAGAGATAAAAGATCAAACTCTCTTCTCACAGCAGCCCAAATCACATCAAAAAATCTTTACTATTCTAATGTATCACCCAAATTTGAATAATACATTTAAAATTATATTACTGGTCAGCATTTACAGTCTATGCTCACATTATAGAATATATCATTGTGATTAATGTACGGTTTTTTGCATTCAGCATTAAGTGATAAATATGTCATTTTCTAGGTCTACTCTACAATGCGAGTATCTATACATCACAGGTGACAAATATTGCACGACTTATTTAGCCTAGGCACAAGGCCATTTGGTGACAATTAAATTCCTTAATAAATATTTGGTTTTCTGTAAATTTAGGTAGTGTTTTCTTGTGGTTAGTATTTGTAATAGTTCATGAACTAAACAGAGATAAAAGAACCCTTTTTTAGAAACATAGTATTTTAAAAAGCCAGAGCTATTTTTACTATATGTTCCAAAAAATAATGGAGGCACATTTGGCCCAGTTTCAAGGAGTGACAAATTCTCCTGTGGCACCTGAAATCCAATCAAGAGAGGACAAACAGAGACTATAGAAGTAGACTAACGTATAGAAAACTAAATGCTTTATGTTTATTTGTAATGCTTTCAAGTGCACATATTATCAAACATAAACTTACTGGTGTGTCCAGCTAAATTCTTTTCTGTAACTAAATTTGTGGTGTATGTGAAATGAGACACATGACTATAATAATCACATTATGTATATTTAAATGTTTTCAGCATCTCTTACATTTTGTTAAAACGATGCTGAGTTCTTGCTGAATGTTCAATTACACTTATTATTCTAGATGCCTTCGTACAGCATCTGTTGTATTCAGGTATATTAAACTATATTTTATTTACTTGTAAACTAGAGGACATTCTTTTTAAATTAGTGTGCTAACCACAAAGCCTAATTGTACTGTACAAAAGATGCATGCTGGAAATTCAAAACCTCTTGAGTCATTAAAATTGCCAAGAACAAACTGAAAAACATTTTCTCCTTTTGATTAGAATCCATAGTATATGTTCATTTGAATAAACTATCTGTGCAAGGAATTTAATCTTAATTTAATTCTGTTTAAATGTTTTCAGCACAGATTGTAAAAGCTCAGGAGTTTATTTGTGCCAATTGGACTATGTTTAAACCATACCCAACACTTCCTGACACCATAGATATCTGCCAAATAGGAAAAAAAAGTAGCACATCTTTGTGAGGATTTTGAAATACTAATATATAATATTTTGAAATACATAATACTTTATTAGAATCTAACTTTGTACTGTTGTAACAAACTTGCAGGTAGACTGTTTCTCTGACAGCCACATCATTTCTTTGGAATAATACATTTTAAAATATTTTAAAAAGAATATTCTATGCTCACAATCCTTTTTATTTTTTTTTTTTTGTCCAATATGGTATTCAGGAACATTGTCATTCAACTATAAAACATTTGTAAAGCACACCTTTGAATGATAAAACATATAAAACAACTTTTCTCCACACAGGCAGAATTATTTTGCATTTTTTTATTTTCACAGTTGTAATTCAAATGGGACTTTTGAAAATCCAGCAAGGGTATTAGAATTAGGTTAGAGTAGCCTATATAGAAATAGCTTCAGTTGTGATTTTGAATGTATGGTTGAACCAATCACGTTTGCCAAAGCTAAAATCATGCCAGATATACCCTGACTTCTTCCTTTCTATGAAATTTAGATGGGATATTTAAGATCTAAACATTTTAAAGCTTAAGCATCAGATCTGGAAGAGACCAGGTTGATGGTCATTTTCACACCTGCTTGCTTGTTTGAGAGTCGTGCCTACAATATTATTTTTGCATGCTTCAGTAAACTTCTGAAAAAATTCAACAGTTCCGTTTCCATCCTTGGAGATACTCAGTACTGGGCTGGACAGGACCCCAAGCAACCTGATCTAACTTCAAAGTTGTCCCTGCTCTGAGGGGACTCTAAACTGCCCACATAATTCCCTCCAGCCCCCTCCACAGATCTCACGTCAACATCTTCACTCAGACTGGCAATATTTCTGCTGGTTTGTACTGGAGCTTAACAGGTTCTTGACCAAATCCCCTAGGCATGATAGAAATACTGCTACTACTAGATTAATCTACTTAATCTGGTTTTTTACTGAGGTTTTTTAGGGCCCACTGATGAAAAGCAGACTTTGCATTGTGCCCCATGGACTTCTCTCAGCATTCATTCGAAGGAGTACTTCACTCTTTTTTGATATTTACATGCTATAGATAACCTATAGCCTTTCCCTTTCAGGTTTTACTTTTTCTTAAGTTGTGCATGTCCTCTGGCCTTCCCTAAATACTTTGTAATTCTCTGCTTTCTTTCCTATTCCCATATCTTAATCTTTATGTCTGTAAAAAAAGCCTTCTCCTCTCAGCTTAATCCTTGCACATAAAATTGACTTCTGTTCGTGGTCCATGGCTAGATCAGTCAGAGAGCAGGACTCATGCCACCTAGCTTTAGATGTCTCTGGTGCAGGTCTGTATTTGCGTTAGTCAAACTCAGACTTATTAGAGCAAAAATAGGCACCTCTTAAATATGGCTGTGAGACCTGTGTTCCCCTCTACACGTGAAATTTTCATCCCATACTAGGAGTGCAGGTGGAACTCGTGCAGTACAGGTATCATCTGTGCTGCCACTCAGGCTTCCCCTACAGTCAACAGAAAGAAACAGGAACTTCTGGGACATGACTTGTATGATCCATTTTTACATGTCTACTCTGGGATGAGTAGACATGTGCTGCTTCCTGAAAGTGCCCACTTTCTTCTACTGACAGCAAAGGATCCTATCTCTGGTGTGGGTAACTGCACCAGTGGGCGCATTGGGTCAGATGAATCACACCTTGTTTTCATTTCTTCTCACAGTGCTCCTGGAAAAGCCAATTACATATCACTTTTTCACAAAGCTCCAAAAGCTTCTGACCTAGAAAAGTGGAGGAGAAGGTGCTTGATAGCAGGAGTCAGACTCTCTATTTTCAGTTTCTGCCTAGTCACTGGAGGGGAACAACACTTACAGGGAACAATTCATCCCATCCTAAAGTAGATATCTAAAATAAGTCAGGTGAATTGAGCCCTACAAATGCCTGTCTTCTGCATTGTCTTTAAAGAGTGCTTTAGACCAGCTAGGTCGGAGATGGGCATAAACGTCTTGGTGAGATTAATTCTGTCCAGTCTATAAGGTGTTGGGACAACGATTATCTCATCATGCTCATTAATGTCTCCTTAGGTTGTATGGAAGCCAGTCTGTTTTGTATGTAGTAATTGTGCATCGACTGAAAACTAACTTAAGGACTGTGAGCAAAGACAAATATTGAAGTGTATGATATGGAAATTCTTCACCCTAGAGGCTATCAAACAATTTGGGTTTCATTCATACTGATGCTGATGATCGTAGAGGAGTGCCAAGGTATGAAACAAACTTGCAGATGATACTAAAGCGGGCAGTGATGTGAAAAGTACACAGACGAAAGAAATAAGTAGATAGGCATGTACTCTGTGGGCAATATAGGAATATACACATGTGGGAGGAAATGCAAAGAGATTCAGCCACAGAAAAGAAACCTAGGAAGTGATAATACAGAAAGAGATGTGTAAAGATAACAAATGGGATAGCAAATGAGAAGCGAGGTAGGACTTTGCAAGCAAAACAGGTTAACAGAAGGAAGGTCAAGTCAGCAAGCAGTCAGGTGCATGCCTCTTCTTTATCTTTGTGGTTACATCCAAAGCATGAAAGTTTAAACGTAATATAAAAAATATTTGGGGGATCATATAAGTACCAAAAAGCTATTAGTAATTTCAAAAAAATTATAAGATCACTGAAGGTAACTGGGGGAGAGAAGAAAAGATGGGGAAACTGAGTTGTGAGGTAGATGAAAATATAGACAGCTTGGCACACTTATACTTGCTGGATACAGATGTCAGTAACTCACTGCAATGTTGTTAACACCAAGCAAAGAGAGAAACCACTCTGAGTTAGAGTGGTACTAGAAAACATGGGCTGGAACATGAGACCCATAGCCCGGGGAGCTCTGTTGGCAGCCCTGTTTTAGGGACTTAAGGAAAACAAGGCAGACTTGGCATTAGGAAGTAAAGAGAATACAAACTGAATATATCCTAGTACATGGACTGGTGTAAATGTCCTCATGGTTTAAACTGCTGCTGTTCTTTTAAAGACAGTTGATTCATGGCTTTTGTGAGCTTAGATTTCAGTAACAGCTCTACAACACTGGGGCTGTCCCCAGTGGAGGGGGGTTCACATCATCTAAGGCATGGGATGAAGTGAACCCATTTATTCCCTATTTTAGTGAGGATTCTATTCATATGAAGAAAACAGCTTCTTTTCTAAAAAAAGCTTTTTTCTTTTTTCTTTTTTTTTTTTTTTTGTTTGCCTTCCCTCCCTTCCATCTTTAGTATAGTGCTATCCCACCTTCTGTTTTTGAACGAAACAGCATGAGCAGATCATTCCAAGGGAGAATTTGGGGGCTGTGACAGTTAAGTGGAGGGACCTACCTCCTTGGGTTCATGTAGACTGACTGTGTAATCCTGCATGCCCTGGGATCTCGCCCACAGGTGGCTGGGATGGGAGTCCTGGTTGTACTGCACCATTGGTCTCTTTGGCTGGAGGTCTGTGGTGTTAGAGATGCTAAAAGAGAGAAAGTCTGGCACTGACCACTGTTTTTCCCCAGAAAAACAGTTTGGGCATTTGACATGTGCACCAGATCTGGAAGTCTCAGGAGTACTTCCATTTCCACCAGGACAGATAAGCCTCTGTAGCCCAGGGACACCTCTGTATGTGGTAATCTCTACGCGTCTTAGCTCATATTTCAGTTTGTTGACCCTAGACTTCAATGCAAAGATGTGCTGTAAATTGGCTGTTACCACTCAGAAACTAGCCTGTCGAGTCACTGTCTTTCCTCCCTCAAAACATCATTGTCCAAAATGAGCAAAAACTTGAACAGACTGTCAGAAATTATGGTTATTTATGAGCAACCTAATCTGAAATCCCAAGACATAAACTGGATGGAACAAGGCAGGAAAGGCAAGGAGCTAAACTAGATAGCCCAGTGTGCCTTTTAGATTGATTCTGGAGGACATTGATCCACAGATCACTAAGAACTAAAACGCTACCACTTCTAAGTGCTCCATTAACTAATTTACAGGGAAGTCAATGATATTGCTTAAAATTTTGTCATTACTGAACCATACCTACAGTGATGTGGCCATCTTTAGTGTTATTAAGGAAATTATAAGAGTCCCAATTTTTGTTCTTGGCAGTTCTCCTATCCCACAAATGGCAACTTCCTTTATTCATTTTAAGGTGAGCTGGGTAATGTGGCAGTGAAATGAAACACACTCTGGTTAAGGCTTGTACTTTCCCTCAGAGCCAATTTTCCTAAGACATTGGTGGTACAGCTTTTGAAACTGGCTCCAGGCTTGGCTCTGGGTGCAGGAGAGAAGTCATTTTACTGTCTGTTTCTGGACGTGGTTTGTTATTGCATGCATTTCCACCGTCTGTCCTCTGATTCAGCTGGATAACGGTTACCTTGGAGTGGCAGGTGGGCTCTCCATCATTGGAGGAAGGAGGTTGGCAGTGGAAAAGCTGACGAAAGCATTTGTAAAACTGAAACGACAAACAAACAAACAATTCTAGACATAGTTGCTAGGCAGGCTGCAATTCAGAACATCTCTGTAACAGCTTGGAGGCAAGGAAACACAGTTTAAGCAGCTTGTACTTTTCACTCAAATAGGGATTAAATATTTTTTGCCGTGAATCCATGTTTTTTCCTGCTTAAGACTAAAGTTCATTTAAATTTGTGGCCTTTTCCTTTGAAATTGATCTGCTTAGCTTTTCTGAGACCATAGATGCTGTAGCGTATAAAGCTGTACAACAATCTGAAACATTTTCAGAACCTTTCATTTATGATAAAAGAAGATTTAATCACAGAAGTAATTGTTTTTCAGTTACTTCACACATCAGGCAGGGAAAAAATCATTTTGATAATCTAATGATACACAGCAGGGAGAACATAAGGTTCTTTTCATTAGCAAGCCATTGAAATCTCTTGTGTTCCCAAACTGCAAACTAAACTTCAGAAAATGGCTTTGCTTAATTAACAAACCAAAATAATTTTTTATGTTAATTCATGTCACTTGTGAGAATTACCCAAAACACCTTTGATGCTTTATGATTCCAAAGCTATTGTACAGAAAAAAACAACAATTACATCAGTTCTCATTTGTAAGTGCAAAGTGAGCAGAATTAGTACAGCTGTCTCCTCTGAGAGTTGACAGTCATATTCAACAGACAGGGATACCAGTAATGCAACAAGTGCTTCAATACATTTTCTATGTATTTTTGTTTTTTAAGCGAAACCTTAAAAAAAATGGTGTCCAATGCTTACACCGTCATTTTCCTTTCACATGGCTATGGGAAACAGAAAAGGATCCGAGCAGCTGTGATTGATGTGAAAGTATTGCAGTTTAGACAGTGCTGTTGATCAATATCTGATATCAGTCCCTTTTAAAATACGTGGCCACAATAGCAAGTTTTCTCTTATTTCAAACCTATAAAGACCTTTTGTTAGTATGGATTTACAATTGTGCCATAGAAAAACAAAGTTTGCATAAGCCCACCTATCTTCCTTCTGAATCTGTCCTGTTCTAGTTTTGATCTTGAGCATGGGATAAGGAGAGTAACAGCATCTTAGGACTGCGCCTAAGCTCAAAGCAAACCTTTATTTGGCTTTAAACAGGAAATGAATTTCCATATGGCCTTTCTTAGCTGCTATTGACAGTGCTGCTGATAGTCTGCCTTTGACATGCGGCAGGCAAAAATGGGTTGGCACTTTATGGATTGCTCCTTGCTGAGTAGGAGGTGGTCAGGGGCTTTTAGCCATGACAGTGCTGCTCTAAGAAGGAATTCACCTTCTTCAGCCTCTCTCCATGAGACTCTTAACAAAATTCTTAGAAGCTGTGAGCTTTTGTGCTACCATATAGTGATATGTCCTTCTGGATATATTTAGACTGCATTCTCAGTAATGTCTTCCTGCCTAGAGAGAGGCAAGTGGATGAAAAAAGTCGAATTGGTTCAATTCTAGACTAAGAAAGACCAACTTTGTAATAAGGTGGAGATGTTTCAAGGAGTATGTTGATACCCTAATATTGCCAACGATCTGAATGAACCATCCCAAAGTTGTCAAGGGAAGAAACATGGATGATACGGGCCCATCTTCCTATTCTTGTTTCCCCTTGCCATGGTATACAAAAAAGGAAAGGGAAATCACTCACTTCACTAGCCTTGAAGATTAGTATGTATGTAAATATTTGCAAGACACAGATATCCAAAAGCACAGAGGAGGATAGGATGGGCATACCTGGAATTTTTTTATATCTCCTGTACATGGCAGGTCTGAGTTTAGCTGTGGAAGTGGTAGAAGTACCAAGAAGAGCTCCTTAAAAACACCAGACAACTGCTCTGTGTACGTGTGTGTTCTGTATTCTGCAAGTGAATGTAAAGACCTGGTCTGTCTTGCTAAATAGCTTCAAGAACTGGTAATATACAAGAAAAGCAAGAAAAGTTATCAGCTGACTCAAAAAAATTAGCATGCAGCTGCATTAGGTCCCTGATTCTTGTATGGGATGTTTTGTGGACAGGATAGGGTAAATGGGGGGAGGGGGGAGAGAGCAGTCTTCTCACTCAAGGAGGCTGATGGTGGTATGCAAGCCCTTTATAGGCTTTTTACTCTTTCCTTATGATTGTTGTCCTACCCCATTGACCCTACAGGGATCGCAATCTTTATGTATCAGGGACAAGTGAAAGCTGCTCTGATAAAAGGAACTACCATTCCACTTAATTTTACAGAAGTAATACTTCAGGTATGCAACATCAAAGGAAAGCAACAAAGAAAAACAGATTGGGTGACTGTAGGGAAACTTCTGTGAGAAAGTAGAAATCTGGCATTCACTTTTGTTTTCACTTTCTTCTCCAGGTATCCTCATCATGATGTCCATGTGTAACGAAGTGCACGTGTACGAATACATCCCTTCAGTCCGACAGACCGACCTATGTCACTACCATGAACTCTACTACGATGCAGCTTGTACCTTAGGGGCCTACCACCCACTGCTCTACGAGAAGCTTTTGGTGCAGAGGATGAACAAAGGTTTGCAGGATGATCTGTATCGGAAGGGGAAAGTCATTTTGCCAGGGTTCAAAGCTGTCAAGTGCCCTGAACAAAATAATTTCTCACACTTGTAGAAGAGAGTCCTTCAGAAACAATGTGCAATAAGGTACTACTGTCGTACTATAAACAAGAAGAGAATACTTGAAAAATGTATCTTAGACCAATCTAGTCTTGAGTCTATAAATTGTAATTAAGTAGCAGGCATGAGAAATACTTCTTTTCTGAGCCTGAGTATTTATTACTGCTTTGCAAATAGCTAAAGAAAAAAAAAAAAGGCTTAGCTCACGAAAGGTGCAAAGGACATACTTAGGCAGAAATATAATGTATTGTTGTGGGTGTGACTGTCAGAATTTGTCGGTGGTCTCTTATGCCACATATGCTAGACTGTAACTTCTTTTTTAATGAACTTATTTAACTGTTAAACCTGACATTGTGAAACAGCCTCTATTGTTCATGCACAGAGCGGCCAGTTGAACAATGCAGCGTTTCTCATGGCTCCATGGGATTTTCACACTCTCCAAGAATGAAGTAATCGCTACTCTGAGCTGTGCAGTCATTGACTAGAGTAGACTTTAATTCCCCTTCATACGCAGGCTCAGTTACAGACCTCCAACTGTACAGGGGGTCTTATGGTGGCTATGAAGACAGTGCAGATGGGAGATGGCTGTACACACAGCTAAACCAGTTAAACTACTGGGTGTACTTTTGATGCCAGATCCCCATGCTCAAACTGACTGCAGAGGGCAGAGGGAAAAGAGAAATGTCTCATTTCTTCAGAGAGCAACAAACATATTCATAACCCATTCAGGAAAAAACTCCCCCTGGGAGGCCTATCAAGAGGGTGTAAGTGAGATAGAAATTATGCCTTCCCCTGGTCTGCACAGATGAAGAAGATCCAGAGAAAGCCAAGGGAGGCTGTGCAGCACTCACACATCACACTGAAAGCAAGCATTGAGGGAGCTCACCTTTCTGCAGCAAAGATAGCATTTGGGATTACAGACATCATTTGTTACGTATTTCATTGGGATCCAAATCAAACTCACTTGTTCACAATTTACTGCTGTTAAGAAAGTATAGGGAGTTTTCTGACAAAAGAAGAGGATATCAGCGTTTCTTATTTAACGTTTGAAAGACTATACCCCAGAGAAGCTGTAATGCCTGCAAAAAACCTGACTACGGATTGCATATGGAGATAATTTGATATTTTCCTTCATAACACACAACGAGAATATTCTCTGAGGCACTTCTAAAAATCTGCCTGGTTGCTAATATATTTAAAACATTATTTTTCATGGCAAGCCTTGAGTTTCAGATTTTCCGAGTGGCAGGAGGTTAATGTTTTGGGTTTTTTTTTCACACAACTGTACCCTTTCTCTTAGGGTAAGTATAGCAGGAACATATGTACACAAAAGCACAACTATATCCTACTCATGTCGATTCAGTAAAAAGGCAGATGGTTCAAACAGGCACTGAAAAGAATATCTGAGTGGTTGTGGTGGAAAGTATTTTTTGTGTTTTGTCTTAAGCAACAAAAAGGCAATTGAAGAGTGCACACAATATTAAAGACTATTTCCTCTTCAATAGTAATGTAAGTGTAATCACAGAATCTTTTTTCTCTCACTCTGCTCTTTGGGTCTGATGATTTTCCTTCCTCAGAAGTGAAGAACATGTGTCTTACATAGGACTTAGCCTTCTTTTCCCATGTAGTCTCCTAATTTGGGCTTTATGATCCTCTTAAGGTTCCTCTTATTAACAGAAACTATGTCCTGATGATCTAAAAGCTGTACTTCTGAGTTGTGTGGATAGTTATGTCCATAAATCATTCTGCTACATGTCAAAATGAACAGGTTTCACTCAGCCTTAGATTCTGAATATATTACATACTGATTTCTTTTTAATGTTATGTATGCAAGCAACTTTTATTCTTAATAACACTGTTGTTTAATCTTGTGGGGAAGAGATAACCTACATAGAACTAATCTATTTTTCCATGTGTTTGGTACCCTGTTTGCAAAACATATGAAGTCTGAACAGTGCAATCAAACATGTTTCTCTTTCCTGTACTCTGGGTTAGCTACCACATGTTTGTAAAGGAAGGGAGTTGATTAGCTTTCTAGAACTAATGAATATGCTACTTTTCCATAAGCAGGAAATTCTCAAGTTCTGAAAAGAAAAAAAAAAGTATATCACTTTGGTCTGAAACCACTAACCTTTAACTTTGATTTTCATAAAGAAGAAAAATACTAGCTGCACTACTCAACTACCCACAGCAGGATTATGTTGTATTATTTCCTCAGTTATTTGTTCGAGACGTCATAAAATGAACTGTGTAGTTTTAATTTACTGGACTGTGCACATTCAAGCCTTCCAAGCAGAAATTTTTTCTTTGCTCTATCCTGATTTATATGGCAGTCAGTGCTCCTTCCACAAGTGCAAATGTGGGTGCAGAGCTGTGCTGCAAACGCTTGCTCACAGAGGAGGAAGACAGACTTGTGATGCCCATCTTCTTGAAAAAACAAGGATCCCCTGGCATGGCTTCCCAAGACTGGTTTCCACTGTGATGTTTCATTGGTCTGGCT